>NC_140951.1:72994620-73502120 GCF_014529385.1 Adiantum capillus-veneris | reverse complement strand
AACCATACAATGGGACTAGAGACCAACCCACGTGTAAATAACCAAACCTTATGTATACATTAGATAACAAGTAGATAAAGTTAAGACTACAATTGACATTTAAACTTGATATTGACAAAAAGTGTATTATATGTTATTATCAAAGAATCATATACAAGGGTCATCTATCACTAATAAAAATAACTGAACAGTGGATGATCTTCTGTTATTGTTGTAGTTGTTGTTGTAATCCCAAGAAAAGAATCTCTTACTTGCCACCATCCAAAAAATGCAAGTCCATCAATACTGGCAATAATTGGGAAGACAGGTATCAACAACTCCCTCCCCTTGTTATTAGTGTCAAGAATTGTAAAAAAAACTAACAACTTAACACAGATCAAGTATTTGAGTCATATATTTGCATCATCTACTTCCAAGAAAAATCGAACAACGTCTCCTTTGTAATTTTGATTAATTTTCAAAAGTCCAATTCAATGCCATCTCATCCAAGACCCTCACGTGAGGATTAAGTTCCTTTTAGAAGCATTGGAGTGTTTTCAAAGTAAAACACTAACACTAATTTCAAAAGTTATACTTCTATTCAACAAAAGAAGTGTTAAAGAGCAGTTCCCGGTACTAAATTTATTAAAATGAGTATATTTAGCTATAGTCATACGCCTACTACCATAAATGTGAAAAGGACCAGCATCAGCTGCAAAAACCCATGCTTTTTTAACCCAAAACCATGTGTGAGAAATCTTAACAGTTAACAACTAGGTTGTTCAAGATATTTGAAGTCTTGCTATAAATCCACATAAAAAGCACATCCTTGCTTACCACTATGGTTAACATCTCTGGTACTCCAAAACAATGAATTAGATCCTCAAAAAACCAAGAGATATTATGTGTCAAGGAAATGTCCATAATACTATGTAGTTAAACCTGAGTGATCATCCAGTTTATCAGACAGTCTAGCCAACTACTTCTCATAAAAGGACCAGCAAATTGATTTTTATATGACAGATCCTAAATTTCCAAATTACTAGTAATCATTCAACGCCCGTATTTGAGTGTGTGCACAATGTTATATATGTATCCTCATGCTATATAAGCTATGCACATCCCCATATCCTATTATTACAATATTATCAATGTGGATTTGATTTGTCGTATTGGTTGAAATCACCGCCAGGCCCCATAAGAGCTGAAAAGGTAAGACAACTAGAGAAATCTCATACATATGCATGTATATTCTATCGGAAAATGATGATACACATGCAAGTGTGAGTAATGTATGTTAACCTACAGCGCAAGGAGGCAAACTGTAGATGGCAATCTGATGCGTATCATTTGATGAGTAGGTATATCATCTGATGGCAATTTGATGAGTAGGTGTATCATCTGATGCGTACCTCTACTAATACGTACATAAATGTAGATGGCAATCATGTATGCATGTGTTAAAGAAGCAGTAGCTCGACCATCATGAAAAGCTTAATTACTAAGTAGGTGCAAGAGCATCTACCTGAAATCCTTGAGTCAATTATCTCAAAGTCGAGATACACCTCATAGTCATTTACAACATCAAGCATGATTATTACATTCTAATTTGAGTTGCCTATTGTATGTAGGTCACAGCATGTTGATAATGTAATGTATTAACAACCCAACATTGGGGGATTACCACACCAGCAAGTTAAGACCATAGTTCGAGAGTGCAAAAAGCCAGATCTCACAAAAATTGAGAAACATTCAAAAGTACTCTCATCTATAAAAAGCCAGATATATTGAATAGGTGCATAAGCACCTACCTATACCATTGTCGGTTGGTGTCACCAAGGTTCATACTGGTTGATATCATTACACTTGCTTGCACACATGAGGAAGTTCATGTGGGTGTGAGCCTCACAAGAACATGATCATGTCATTGAACTTGGTAGTCATGGTCATGTTCCGATCACACAACCATGCATGTGTGTGGAAGGTATGAAGGAATGTGTTGTATGGTGAGTACAGCAATGTGTGTATGTGTGTGTGTGTGTGAATTGCAAATGACTATGAGTAGATGGGGGACATTCTAGAGATAAAATACCACGAATCTGTAGGGGTTTGTTTGTACACATGAGCACTAAATTGGATAACGCGATCCACGAGCAGATCAAGGGCCAAGAATAGTGAAAGGATTGCATACTTAAGCATGGGTATGTGGTGGGGTGTGGTTTGAGGGGGTGTAGACGAGCGATATCTGAGTATTACACGTCAAAAATCAAGAAAGGGAGATGCATGTTTTCTAACCATGTCCTAAAACCAAAGCAAGAGAAACAGAGATAAGGTTAAAAATAAAGGCCTCTGATTCTCAAAAAGGATTATCATTAAATTTTCAACCAACCTTAGAAGGTCATGAGCCCATGTGCACTCCAGTGTGTATCCCAAGGAGGTTGATACAATTGTTTCATATGTGTAGCTAATACTTCCAATCAGAACAAACCAATTAGGTTAAAGGATGTCATGATTGCATGTGAAGCTGCACGCTTCGGTTTTGTAAGATCGATATTCTTTATGAGAGAGATAGGGAGAGAGATGACCAGCAATGAACAAGCGTGACTTGCTTTATAGAAAGCGTGTGTGGTTTAGGTCAAAGGATGTCATGATTACATGTGAAGCTGCACGCTTCGGTTTTGTAAGATCGATATTCTTTATGAGAGAGATAGGGAGAGAGATGACCGGCAATGAACAAGCATGACTTCCTTTATAGAAAGCGTGTGGTTTAGGTCAAAGGATGTCATGATTGCATGTGAACCTACACGCTTCGGTTTTGTAAGATCGATATTCTTTATGAGAGAGATAGGGAGACAGATGACTGGCAATGAACAAGCATGACTTGCTTTATAGAAAGCGTGTGTGGTTACAAACTATATAGAGCTCTCATCTACTATGGGTAAAAACAAACTATCATGTTTAAATGTGTTTGTGTGTATGTGTGTGTGTGTGTGTGTACCTGTTAAATCTTAGATAATAAGACATAATTGAATTTTTCCATTCAAAAGACAGCTGGCAATGGAACAAGGAATAGATATGTACAAAAAAAATTCAATATTAGAATCATTTAAGCATAATGGTTGTAGGAAAGAGATCCCCTTTCAGTATGCAGAAAGTAAAAAAAACTTCCCAAGTCATCAGTGAGTGTTTTATCCAGAGTAGGGTAGCTTGCCAAAGGAAAAAAACCTTCTAAGATAAGATAGAGTCCTTACCTGCATCCATCCAAACAAGAAAACAATTTAGTTAGCCTTGGATGTGTTTTACAGGTATCAATGGACCATACCAGATGTTATTCATGTCCATCTTATAAACTTTTTTCATTTTAACAAACTTAGTGACATAAAAATGTTCTTCTTTTTTCAAGTTTATTAGCTAAAAAACATCATTCTGATTAGAAGGCCACCACCCCTTCTAATCCAAGTGTCATAGTCCCCTATCAATAATCCCTTCAAGTTTAAATGTATTTTATCCGAAGCTCAAAAAGACTTCTATTATAGTCCAAAAAATAATACGCTAGTTTATGTTTTGTTTTTAGATCAATTAAGTTAAATGCTCATCATGGAATTTAAAACATCCTATGGCGTGTATGACTTTTATCAGATACATCTCTCAACTCTTTTAAGTGGCAAGGAGCCTTTGAAGTAACTAAGTAATTCAAAATGCATATGCAGCCAACAAGCCAAGTCTCCGAAAACCATAGAGCTGGCATCAATTATTATGCAAAAAGATATCCGGTACCATATCCTCCTTATGCCAAACCAAGGGGTACATGATATGCAGTTAAATGTAATCTAACAAATAATCCCATAGTGTATACTTATCTTAACTAGGTCAAGGCTCATAAGTAAGATAAAACGGGGTATGTTACAAAGCATCGGGTTAAGGAGTACTTATATACAAAATGTATAATTGTCCAGCGAATGCGACAGAGGTAATAGCATCCGAAAAAAACCATGTTATTACAGTACTCCTTTAAAAACCAAACGATGAGTCTCATAAGCTTGTAATACCACCAAATAACTAGTGAGCCTTTACCCATGCTTATCAATCCAATCCCAAATCGTATCCCCCCTTTTTTTAACAGTAATGGTTAGCACCCAGGGAAAGAAAACCCCCTTTTTTCCAAAAAAACAGTAAGTGAATTCCAGTTTTAAGCAAGCCAAGAACAAACCCCATTTTCACCTTCTCCGATGTATGGCAAATTATCCCTACCAATTCTTACCCATAATTTCCATGCTTGAGTAAAATTGATAAAACCTATCCTTCTAGAGCAATAAAAACACCAGTTGTACACAGCATGAAAACCAATAGACCCCAACAGCTGTAAGTCCTATCATAAACGTAGGCAAAAAATGTCTAAGGTGAAAACACCTACCATCATATCACAACATATAATGTTTTACCTTACATTGTCAACAAATAGCTGAAGAAAGCATAATTTACCCATAATTTCCATGCTGAGAAAATGATACAACAAAAAAACACGAGCTCTACACAATGTGAGATCCGACAATCCTCGACCTCTATAAAAGGCCGATTATGAATGTATGCAGAATACAGCTAAGGCGGAACAACCTTCCCTATACTAAAACATTTAATGTTAAATTTACAATGTCAGACGAAAGCATACAGTGCAGAAATCCAATAAAGCCAGTAACGAAGCAAGCTAGGGTAGAGAGAAGCCTGAGTCACCTGCGTGGTGAGCTCCATATCTCTTTTTTGTGAAGCAGGTAGTAAGACCTCTCAGAAAAACACAACAGAGCTACACTAGCTAAGTGAGGGGCAGTGATGCACCCTCACCTAGTTATATAGCACGAGGAGGAAGGTCTGCACGTCCTCTGTGTTGGGATAATGAGTGAGACGGGCAGCACTCCCTTGTGAGTGTGTGGTTGCACAGAACGGCACGCAGATACGCATGAATGGGGAGATCCAAAGCCAGGGAGGAGACGCCGCCTTCATAGCTAATGAGGGAAGAGACCATTGATCGCGCTCGGCTCTCCATGGAGTTATGAATATCATATTTTATTCAAGGGCTAGGCCCCATGGTCATAATAGGCAATGGCATATTTTGAGTGTTTATCGCTAAAGTGACCCGGTAAGATCCGGGCTAGATCCAAAAAAACGAGGGGGGGGGGGGGGGGGGGGGGGGAGGAGGAAAAATTGGGAAAATTGAGAGGTCAAGAAATTGGACAGAGGTGCAGAAATCCCCATTGGGTGTGATGGTCTCATGGAGAGAGGTAGGTTCAATTTTTAGGCAGTGATGGTATCAGACAAATTTCCTTGGGGAAGTCCCTATTGTTGACACTAAGTAGGTCATCCATGTATCTATAAGTATGTTTGAATTGTAGAAGCTTATTCTTGTAAGTTTCCATGTTCTTGAGACACCACTTGTATTCAAAGAAAGCAAGGTAAATATTACACATAAGTGGAGAGCATGAAAAACCCATGGGGATGCCAAGGCATTGGTTAAAGCAAAGACCACCTGAAACTATAGTGCAGTTGTTCAGCAGCCAGGAGATGTAGGAGCAAAGCTTAGCTTCATCAAAGTGTAGGGAGTGTACGGAGTGAGATAAGTGAATCCACCTAGGTTTTTTGGAAAGAGAGATGTAGAAAAACTTCTTCTTTCTAGCATTGGAGAAAGCCAATTTAATCACCTTGGCAAGAACAGCCTTAAGGCCAAGATCCCCATCAAGGGGAATGTTTTCGTAACATTGTGTGATGTCAACAGAAAAGATGTGGAAGGACTGCTGAGGAAGGTTAAGCGAGACCTCTGTAGAGTTTTTTGTAAGCCAGAAGGGATTATATTGAACATGTAAGAAGTCCTGGCAGATTTTCTGTTTAGTGGCACAAATAAGCTCAAATTTAGATAGAATAAGGTCAAGGCAAAAAGTAATATCCTTGGTGATATCAGTAAAAATACAATTGGAGGCATCAAATATCCACCTGAACTTATGCTTATGGATTTTTTAAGTGGGAAAGAGCACTGGTAGCTTAGTGTTCAGCACAGAGTAGCCTAGCAGCCCTAAGTGTTTAGCAATTTTACTGGAAAAATAGTTTGAGGTGTAGCATTAATATGACAGAACTCCTTACCAGATACTCGACTACAAGAGGCCTTCCAAGCCAAGTATTTGCAAACGATAGTGGGACAGTTAGAGCTTTTGTCAAGCCCGAAAACAAACCAATTATCATAGATCTTTTGAAAATCAAGAGTTAGCTGAGAAGTAATCCAAGAGTCCTCATATGATAACCATTTACTAGGAAGTTGTGAAATTTTATGAAGGAAGCATTCCTTCACTACTTCCCTTAAGTTCGGTAGGAGTGTCATCTCTAGTCGGAGAGCACTGACAAGGTCAGTGAGACAGCTTAGTATAGCTGATAAAGCAAGGTATGGGTTTTAAGGAAAGTTAGGTATATAATTGAGCCCTTTGGCCAAAATTCTTCGTATTTTAGTACTTTCAATAATGCTAAGATCACAAGTGCAAACATGGTTACCAAAAGCCTCAAAATCTCTGCAAAAAGTAGTGAACTTAACACATGTACAATGAGAGATAGAATCCTGGCAAAGAAAGTCATTATTATAGATATTTCCAACCTATAAGTATATTGTCGAGCAATTTGTGATTACCAAAAAATAGATCAAAACACTCACAAAAAAGATTTTTTGGTTGAATCCAACTGAGGAGTACATTGTGGAATAAACAGTGTATGTAGATGAAACCAGTTTTCGGATCCACTTTGTTGAGAGTTCTTCTTCCGTAAGGGCTTGTAGCAACCTGCAATATAACCAGGGTTTAAAGTTCAGGGAAGTTCCTGATGGGGGGAGATCTACCTCTTCCTCTTGTAAAGCTACAAACTCTTCCTCAGTTAGAGGATGAGCTAGGTGTTATGAAGGAAGTGAAGGAGTTAGTGGTGATCAAAGAGTTAGCCCTTTTGAGAGCAGGGGAGTCATCTTCATCAATACAAGGTTTAAGAAGACTAGTGATGAGTTTAACACCTTTAAAGTTAGCATAAGTAGTTAAGTAAATTCCAGGTTCATCAGCTTTCAACTCCTTCAAGATATCAAGCATAAGTCCACGGAAGATGTTGAAGGCAATCTGTGCAATTACAATCTGTTTAGCTTGGCCACCTAACCAAGAGCAAATGAGGGAAAGATGAAAATCCACAGGTTTCTCCGGGAAGAGTAAGTCCAAATGGTTGAGAATAAACTAGATGGTATGATCAAACCACATGATGCTGGATTCACAAGAGGCTTTAGGGTCAAGAAATCTATAGGCACATTTCACATAAGGACGAAATACATTCCAGATGGAATCAGTGTAAAAATCAGGGTTACTCTTGGCGAATTCCATGTTTCTTTCGGTACGGATGTACAGGCCTGTATTTGAGGGGCACTTGGAGTGGTCGATGAGATTGAGATTGAAGGGTGCTTTGATGAGCGTTTAACCAAGAAAAGCCCTCCTTTAAGAATCTTGAGACTGCAATCTTCCACAGTAGAGGCAGGGAGGTTGGCAAGGTAAACCCAGGTCTCACTCAATAATAGGAGGTAAGAAAGCTTTGTTGGGCAGGACCCAAAGCTGATGGTCAACCCCGAGGGATTCAATTTCAATTTGTCTCACGGACAAGACAGGAAAAACTTTAGAGATTTTGGGCACCATCTCTAGGAGGTTTGAGTCATTGAGAGAGCAAAGATTACTCTGAAATTCCTTAGCTTCTTCAAGGACTACACTATCCTAGCAGAAGATTCCACCAGTTTGTGGAATATAAGGAGTGGCTGGCGCACAGACAAAAGAGGGATTAAGCCCACGTAGCTTCCTAAGAAAATTAGACAGATTTGCACCAGAGGAGGAGAATTGAGCAAGCTCTTGCTGATATTGTGAGGATAATAGAGGAAGCTGGGCAATGTATTGGGAAATTAAATTTACTCCTTCCATGGAGTCTTTATCCAAAGTTGCTAAAATTTTGACCCAATCATTAAAAGACAGCATATATAAGACAGATAATTTTTTGTCAGAGGTAAGAGCCGAATCATAAATTAGTTGCGAAGCATCCAAGCTACTAATACATCTGAGAACAAGAGAAGTGGCCACTGAGAGGGGCTCCGAGGTCAGTTCCAATCCTTGTGAAAGAGCAAGAGTCTACAAAAACAGTGAGGTGAGGTTCACTTATACTTGCCATAGTAGGTAATACAATCTTTGGCCTTCCTAGAGAGGAAGGGTCTAGTTCTAACTGCCAAGGCATTCTTTGGTTTATGGTCTTTAAGGTAAAGCTTAATCTGTTCAAGAATCTTTGCATGATTCTCAGGGTTGTGATTAGTGCTCATGCGAGCTGTCTTTCTATAGGGTAAGCAGTCCTGAAAAGGGAACAGTGTAAACATAAATAGAGGTAAAAATAGTAAATGTAACATTTTTGGGGCTGCAAACCTTCAACCAGTACAGTCAAAGACTATAGTAGCCATGAGCAAGGAACGAGAAAAAGAGTCTAAAAGGGACCACCTAACACCAGTCAACCGGTCAAGGGATTACGGACTGTGGGTCCAACTAAGAACTCAATTTTGAAAAGAATTTCGAAATCCAACATCTCGGTTTCTCTTGGAAAGAAAAACCTTATATATAGGATGTGTGTGTAGTTGTCAAATCTTAGATAATAAGACATGATTGAATTTTTACATTCAAAAGACAGTTGGCAATGGAACAAGGAATAGATATGTACAAAAACAATTCAGTATTAGATCATTTAAATACAATGTTTGTAGGAAAGAGATCCCCTTTCAGTATGCAGAAAGTAAAAAAAACTTCCCAAGTCATCAGTGAGTGTTTTATCCAGAGTAGGGTAGCTTGCCACAGTAAAAAAAACCTTCCAAGATAAGATAGAGTCCTGACCTGCATCCATCCAAACAAGACAACAATTCAGTTAGCCTTGGATGTGTTTTACAAGTATCAATGTTTATGTTTTGTTTTTAGATCAATTAAGTTAAATGTTCATCATGGAATTTAAAACATCCTCTGGCGTGTATGACTTTTATCAGATACATCTCTCGGCTCTTTTAAGTGGCAAGGAGCCCTTGAAGTAACTAAGTAATTCAAAATCCATATGCAGCCAGCAAGCCAAGTCTCTGAAAACCATAGAGCTGGCATCAGTTATCACGCAAGAAGATATCCGGTACCATATCCTCCTTATGCCAAACCAAGGGGTACATGATATGCAGTTAAATGTAGTCGAACAAATAATCCCATAGTGTATACTTATCTTAACTAGGTCAAGGCTCATAAGTAAGATAAAACGAGGTATGTTATAAAGCATCGAGTGCCACAGGTTAAGGAGTACTTATATACAAAATGTATAATTGTCCAGCGAATGCGACAGAGGTAATAGCATCCGAAAAAAACCATGTTATTACAGTACTCCTTTAAAAACCAAACGATGAGTCTCATAAGCTTGTAATACCACCAAATAACTAGTGAGCCTTTACCCATGCTTATCAATCCAATCCCAAATCGTATCCCCCCTTTTTTTAACAGTAATGGTTAGCACCCAGGGAAAGAAAACCCCCTTTTTTCCAAAAAAACAGTAAGTGAATTCCAGTTTTAAGCAAGCCAAGAACAAACCCCATTTTCACCTTCTCCAATATATGCCAAATTATCCCTACCAATCCTTACCCATAATTTGCATGCTTGAGTAAAATTGATAAAACCTATCCTTCGAGAGCAATAAAAACACCAGTTGTACATAGTATGAAAACTAACAGACCCCGACAGCTGTAAGTCCTATCATAAATGTAGGCAGAAAATGTATAAGGTGAAAACACCTGCCATCATATCACAACATATAATTTTTTACCTTACATTGTCAACAAATAGCAGAAGAAAGCATAATTTACCCATAATTTCCATGTTGAGCATAATGATACAACAAAAAAACACTAGCTGTACACAGTGTGAGATCTGACAGTCCTCGACCTCTATAAAAGCCCATTATGAATGTTGGAATTAGGGTTGTAGAGAAACACACACAGCTTGGAGAAGACGAAGGAAGCTCAAGGCACACAATAGAGAGTGTGTTACTTAGTGTGCAATGGAAAGATAGATAGCCCTAGAGTGATGGGCGTATATACAATGCACAGGGGAAAAAACCTCCTAAAGAGGGAAAAAATGCCCCGGCGGTCCTAGTGTGTTCACACACATCACTACCACATGTATATGGTAACAAATCCCCCCTGGAGTGATGCGGTGAACGAGAGCTGGCACATGAGTAAAGGGAAGTGCCATGCCCTGAGAACAAGATCAGTCCACAAAGGGGAGTAAGCCCAAAGCTTTGCGGAAAGCTTCAAGCTTCTCACGAGACAATGCCTTTGTGAAAAGATCTGCAAGGTTGTCCTATGTTGGCACATAAGCCAAGCTGATCTCTCCTGCTGAGAGCCTCTCCCTGACATAGTGGTAATGCACCTCAATGTGCTTTGTGCGAGCATGAAAAACTGGGTTCCTCGCAACTGCCAATGCGCTCTGACTGTCAGTGTAGATAGTGTTGGCAGTGTCATGTCCAACACCCAAGTCAGCCATAAGGCGTTGTCAGGAGTTTTTTGGAGCAAGGGATTGCGCATATGTACATACCCATGCATGGTGCATCAAATAAAGTATTGCCCATTTTCCAGAGCCAGGTGGTTACGTGGGGCCCACATGTGTACAGGTAGGACACCATGTACATAGTGCATCGATTTTCATCATTACTAGTACCATTGTGTTTTTCTACAATAAGGAGGAGTTGGTAGCGCGTAAAACTTCTCGAGGAAGCTATCCGCGGGCCGACGACGTGAGGTTAGCAGGTGCGTCAGATGGCATCTAGTGGCGTCAGGAGGGCGAACGAGGTCAATATTTGCACGCAGATGAGAACGGACACAACGTGGGTGTTTGCTTGTGAGAATTATGCAGAAAGGTCATCATGAGGACCTTTTTTTGGGGCCACTTCACGTGATGGTGAGGTGCATTATTGGAAAAAAGCTGAGTGCCAGGTGTGCGAATGATGCAAAAAGGTGACAACTATGCACTGCGAGGTCAGTTTTTGGCCTGTTCGGGGTCCGTTTGAGGTCATCTAAAAGGCCAAGGGTGCCCAACTAAAAAAGCTAAGTGTGGGAACTGAAAAAAGAGAGAAAAGACCAGAAAAAACGTGGAGAAGAGAGGAGGAACAGCCGCAGGTGTGTTTTTGCTCATTTTGGAGCCTGTTTTGCCCGTAAACTGTTCATCCGAGGTCGGATTTGAGCACTTTGACATTGTAGACTGGGGTTTTGGGCCGTTCCGGACGCGATGGCGCTGTCCATTTTGCCAAATTCCTCACTCTTTTTCTGCTGTTTTTCTGTGTAATCTTCTCCGGTGAGTGAAGCTTCTTCTCCAATTTGTGATTGTATCTGGTATCTTTTACCCATATTGTGTGAGCTGTTTACCCCATTGGTGTTGGCCCAAGCTCAATTGTATCTAAACATCAGAAATTCTCCTCTTTTGAGCTGAGTTTTTTGGGTGTGTGTGTGTGTGTGTGTGTCTGTGTGGAGTGGATAAGTGGATAGTTTCTCTCCTCTCACTCCAGAGGTGTGTTCCCTGTCTCGGCCATGTGTGTTGTCTAAGCCGAGTGGTGCCCCATAGTGTGTGTGTGTATCTTCCCAAGAGTGTGTGTCGGGTCGTTATAGAGGCGCTGTGTGTGTTTTCATCCCGCTCACATTCTTTTGGCGCCCCCACGGAGGATCTTCTTCGAGTACCTTCTGCTTCGAGCTTCGAGCTTCGAGCTTCGGGATTACAGGTTGCAGGTTGCAGATTACAGGTTACAGGTTACAGGTTACAGGTTACAGGAACAGGGACAGGGACAGGTACAGGTGATTCACACACGTACAGGTAGCTGGAGTACAGTGATGTCACTTGCAGTTGTTGTGGGAATGCATCACTTGGCGCCTATTTGAGCGCATTGTCTGTTGGATTGTACGTTACTTGTGGAAACTGCCATTGTACGCCTTTGTGGAGCCATATATGGTTTTATTTGGCAGTCCCAGCCATTTCTGAGACTTGGTCTGGAAGATAGTCATTTCTGAGACTTGACTATACGCGATTTGCATTAGCTTTCGTGTGAGGGTCGATAGCGTGAGGTTTTTATTGAGCTGGGGGATTCTCAAATGTGGAGATCCTTTCGGTGATACAGGTAGCTGGAGCACCCTTTTCATGACCTCGCCATAGGCTATGTACTAGTGAGTCCTACTTGATGCTCGGGTTCTATTGTTGACAGTTTATGCGTACATAGCCAGTCTATATTTTGGGTTCCTACTGCTCTACTTCTGGGGAAACTCTGTCGAAATTTTCCCAAGTTATGATGGCTGGTTTTTTGGTATTTTGAGCCATTTATGCTGTTATGCTGCTGAAATTTTGGCAAAATCAGAGGTTGAGTCAGGTGTGCCTTCTTGGGAGCTTCATGGTTGGCTTTAATGGATTATCAAAATGGCCCTCAGTTCACTCCTTTTCATTTAACTCAAAGAATTCAGATTAATGTTCATGTGTCCAGGAAGATCTTTTTCCAGCAGCGCATAGTCTTTATGTTTGGGCCAAGAAGATTGAGAGAGATCCTGGAATGTCCTTTGCCTGTTGTCATTCCGATGATCAACTATGAAAACTCATTTGATGTGCATGTGTTTGTTCTCATCTAAAGCTGAGCTCCATTGAAGTTTCTGGGGATTGGGTAGTGAAAAGTTTTGGGTTCTTGCACGTGTGTTTGAAGGGGTTCTCTAGCCATGGCTTTCTCTTATCCGGAGTTTCATGGAAGAAGTGATGAAGATGTGGAGGACTTTCTGGAAAAGATGGAGGTTGCCTGCATTAGCAACCAGATTCATGACCCTACGCAAATGTTACGCCTTCTCCAAATTTGTTTGAAGAGTGATGCACGAGCTTGGTCCAAAGCATTTGAAGAGGAGTTGCGTATGGCTGATCCACCTATAAGATTGAGTTGGGATAATCTAAGGCATGGATTGGAAGTGGAGTTTGTGAAGATAGAAGATCCTGACAAAGTGTGGCAAGAAGTACAGGCTTTGGTACAAAAGGAAGGTGAGCCAGTAGATGTGTACATACGAAAGTTTTCATTGGCATGGGAGCGAATGTGCAAGGCTTTAGCACCACAGGTACCCCCGCCTGACATGATGAAGAAGGACAGGTTCTTGGCTGGTCTTTGGGAGAATATACGTTGGAGAGTAGAGCTAAAGAAGCCTAGGACATATGAAGATGCACTAGAGGTAGCAAGGAACAAAGAGTGGAAGCTGAGGAAAATGAGCCAGTTAGGGGTGGAGTCTTTGCCAATGAGGTCTGAATTTCAGCCTATAGAGTCTTTACAAGGGCGCATGTCAGGGGTTCATCATGAACCAGTGGTTCCTGTTACTACTCAGGTTATGCCAGCAGTGGTCACTACAGCAGTGCAAGATGATGGCCTAAGGCAAGACATGAGGCAAGTGGTTGATCTGATGAAGAATCTCAGCCTAAACATGCTAGGTCAAGTGGGAAATAATCGAGGTCGAGGGCGGTTTGCAAATCAGCCAGGAGGTGAAGAAAGACCTAGGAATGGTGCTGGACAAAGTAATAGTAGGTTTTGGAGGCAGACGCCCACATGTTATAATTGTGGAGAGTTGGGTCACATCAGCCCGCAATGTGATAAGCCACCAAGGATGGGGGGAGACATGTATCCATTGCCAAGACAGGTGCTAACTAGGTCAAATGATTATGGCATCGAAATTAAGGGAGACGAAGGAACCAGTGGACTGACCCAGGAGGAAAAAGGGAAGACAAAAGTGCTAAGTGTAGTCACCTTGGAGAAGGCATCAAAGCTAGAGGATACATTAGTGATGCCTATTGGGAAGAGGAGCACAGAGGAAAAGGAAGGAAGAAGTGCCCCAGGTCCTAGTAAGAAGAAAGGAAAGAGCCATGAAGGCGAGGATGTCAAGGCCAAGAGGAAAAGGAGAGCTCGTCGAAAGTTTCATGTTTCAGATTTTCCACTAGGGGATGGGCAATTAAGCTATGACTTGAAGGAGGATTTGACGAGCAGGAAGGCAGATGTTACTTTTGGGCAGCTCATAGAAATGGTTCCTAAACTAAAGCGACAGTGGAAGAGGATGGTTAACCCAATGGAGAAAGAGCCAGAGAGAGGTTCAGTAAAGGTGTTGGCAATGGATGAGCTACCAGACATTTGTCCAATAGTAGATGTGTGGCATAAAAGGAAAAATTTGGGACAAGGTTATGTGGATGGCGGAGCCCAAATATGCGTCATAACACACTCATGCGTTGAGAAGATGGGTCTCACAGTGGCTGGGGTGTCAGGTTTTCGGATCAGATTGGCAAACCATCAAAAAGTAAAATGCTTGGGTGTTGTAAAGAGCTTAGAAGTGGAGGCATATGATGCAAAGGCAGTGGTTGATTTTCATGTGATGCCAGCAGGGTTGGGAGCATATCCTATTATACTGGGCAGACCATGGTTACGTGCAGTGGGAGCTGTTCAAGATTGGCGACATGGTACGATTAGCCTCTATGGAAAGACAGGTACCAAGAAGCTTTATAATATGGACACAAGGAAACGATTAGAGGAGCTTTATGAAGATGAGGATGAGTCTAGTGATGAAGACTCTTCCACGGTGACAGATGAGGACAGTGATAGCACTACCGGCAGTGATGAGGATGCTGATGTTGCATTTCTTTTGATGGATAAAGAAATCCAGGAGTGTGGTTTAGTCGCATTTGCGAATGAGGTTGAAGATGAAAGTGAAGGGCCTTATGAAGTGATTGAAGGGCTGATGCAAACCAAGGTTGAGTTGTCAAAGAAGCAGGAATTGATGACACAAATGATCAGTGGAGACCTCTCAGCTATGGAGAAGGATATATATTTGCATATGCTGGCTAGTTTTCCTGATTTGTTCATTACTTCATATGAAGAGATCAGAGGGTTCAAGGGTGAAGAGATGCATATAGAGCTGAAAGAAGGTGCTAAGCCAGTGCGGCAAAGGCTAAGAAGGATGGGTCAAGAGCAAATGGAAGCCTTGCGGGTAGAGGTGGACAAGTTATTGAAGGCAGGGTTCATAGTCCCTGTGGAGACCACAGAATGGGTGAGTCCAGTAGTAGTCAGTCCAAAGAAGGATGGGAAGTGGAGGATTTGTGTAGATTTTAAACCCTTAAATGCAGCCACTAAGAAGAACCCATATCCTCTTCCATTCATCGATCAGATCTTGGATTCAGTGGCAGGTTATGAGAGGTACAGTGTGTGTGATGGTTTTTCAGGCTATTTTCAATTGAAGATTGCTCTTAAAGACCGCACAAAGATAACTTTTATTACGCCATGGGGCTGCTATTGCTACACAGTATTGTCATTTGGGTTGTCAAATGGACCATCTTTCTATCAAGAAAGAGCAAATTGGGTGTTGGAACCATTCATTGGTAGTTGTGTTAAGGCTTTTATGGATGACTTCTGTGTCTATAGCAGTAGGGCTGAGCATCATGAGAAGTTGCAGATGGTATTGGCTCGATATGATGAATGTGGAGGACAACTAAATCCAAAGAAATGTCATCTAGCACAGCCAAGGGTGAAGTTATTGGGCCATATGGTGTCAGAAAATGGCATTGAGGCTGATCCAGATAAGGTTAAGTCTATTATTCTTCTTCCATCACCTATGAGTACGAAGCAATTGGCAACCTTTATACACAAAGTGAAGTACATGGCATGGTTTATTCCATTGTCTTCGCAGCTTCTTTATCCATTACAGCAAGTGGCAAAGCATGATCCATTGCAATGGGATGACAAGTGTGAAGAAGTGTTTCAAGAGGTGAAAGAGGTGTTAGGGGGGTTGTCAGCCATGCAGGCTCCTGATTGGGAGAAAGTTTTTTATGTAAATCCATCAGTAGGGGATGATGCCATTGGAGCCATGCTATTGCAAAAGGGGAAGGGCAGCCATAATATGAGGCCAGTGTATTGTGCAAGCCGAGTGAAGTTGGTAGCGGAGAGAAAGTTATCGGAAGTAGAGCTAGTGATGGCCAGTGTAATATTTGCTTGTCGACGATTTCGTCATTACTTGCTACCACGGCCTTTTGTTTTCTTGACGAGTTATGCCTTTTTGCCACAGTTAATTAATGGTATTAACATGTCAAATGTGGTGAAGAAATGGGTAATTGAGCTGCAAGAGTTTGAGTTCTCTTTTCTAGTGGAAGATAGTACAAGGGCTACCCTAGCTGATTTGTTGACCTACAAGGAGAATCCCCTTATTGTTAAGGAAGAGGTGGTGAGAAAGGTAGTTGAAGAAGTGCCACAGATCAGCAATGCACATGTGTTGTTCTTTGATGGTTCATAGAGAAAGAGCCATGATGCAGCTTCAGGGGGTATAGCACTTTATGATCCAGAGGGGAAGCTAGTATGCAAGAGAGGGTTCAAATTGGATGCGCATAGTAACAATGAGGCTGAATATGCTACATTGGAAGCCGGATTACACATTTGTTTGAAGCATGGGGTTCGAAGGTTGAGCATAAAAGGTGATGCCTTGTTAGTGGTGAAGCAAGTGTTGGGGGTGTGGAAGAGCAAGAACACCTCATTGAAGGAAATGTGCTTCAGAATTAAAGGCCTGTTAAAAAAGTTTGAAGCATGGAGTATCAGACACATTGAACGTGCTCTAAATGGAGAGGCACATGAAGCAGCTCAAGGCATGATTGGGGAGCTATTTGTGTTGAGGACCACTTTACCTCTTTATCATGGCCGGGAAAGTTTGGCTCAAGAAGAGGAGTTTTTGCTAACAGGAATCATTCCAAAGGAGATTCAGAAGTCTAAGAAGTATGGCTTTGTGCGTAGAGCATACAGGTACAAATTGATTGGTGATGTCTTATACATGAAAGGGGCTGATCTCGTGTTGAGACGTGTACCTTGGCGGGAGGAGCTTTACAGAGTGTTGGAAGAGAATCACGAAGGCGCATGTGGTGGCCATTTTGCTCTAAAGATCACCTTGCATAAGATTTTGCAAGAGGGGTATGTATGGCCTAGTTTGCACAAGGATGTTCACCATTGGTGTAGGTCTTGCAATAGGTGTCAAGCATTTGGGAAGAGAGTGTTGAAGCCAGAGCTACGAAAAACCATTATGGCGTTTGATGTGTTTGAAAAGTGGGGAATTGATGCAATAGGCCCGTTACCTATCACAAGCAGGGGCAAAAGCTATATTTTGACGGCAGTGGACTATCTCTCTAGATGGGCAGAGGCTATAGCAGTAAAACAGATCACTGCAAAGGATGTGGCAAAATTTGTGTATGATGAAATATGTTGCAAGTTTGGGGTGCCACTAGAGTTACTTTCAGATAAGGGGCCTGGCTTTAGAGCTAAACTGCTAGATTTTTTATGTGCAAAGATGAAGATTAGGCACCAGCATACCACTCCTTATTACCCGCAGTGTAATGGCTTGAATGAAAGATTCAATGGTGAGTTGGTACAGATTCTTTCGAAAGTGACAGAGCACCAAGGAAAGAATTGGGATTTGGAATTGCCTAGTGCATTATGGGCTTACCGTACTTCGGTGAAGACAGGTACAGGGTTTACTCCATTTCATTTGGTGTATGGAAAGGAAGCACTATTGCCTGTGGAGGTAGAGTTGCCTGCGGTCAAGATGTTAGAGAAGTTGCTTGGGCGGCCTAGTGATGCATTCAAAGAGAGGCTCTTGCAGTTACAAGAGGTCCAGTTGGATAGGATGAGCGCATTGGAGCATTATGGGCAGATGCAGGATAAGGCTTTGACAAAGATAAATGAAAAGGTCAAAAGTAAGGGTATCAAGCAACATGACTTGGTTTTGCGCTACAACAGTAAGCTGGACAACACCTTCCAAAAGAAGTTTCAAATTAAGTGGGAAGGCCCTTTCAAGGTAGTAGAGTGTTTTCCAATGGCACATATCAGCTGGCTAACCTGGATGGTGTTCTACATAAGTCAAGGGTAAATGGGTTGCGTCTTAAGTTGTATCATGCCAGGTTGATGATGGTGGAGCAAGATGAGTTTTCTGAAGAGCGAGTGATGTCTGTGAGGGATGAGGAGACATGTGATGCGGCGAGTCTCATATCGCTCTTTGCTGCTGCTGATCATGAATGATCTAGCAGGCTAGGGGATGGGCAAATTATGTCAGGAGTTTTTTGGAGCAAGGGATTGCGCATATGTACATACCCATGCATGGTGCATCAAATAAAGTATTGCCCATTTTCCAGAGCCAGGTGGTTACGTGGGGCCCACATGTGTACAGGTAGGACACCATGTACATAGTGCATCGATTTTCATCATTACTAGTACCATTGTGTTTTTCTACAATAAGGAGGAGTTGGTAGCGCGTAAAACTTCTCGAGGAAGCTATCCGCGGGCCGACGACGTGAGGTTAGCAGGTGCGTCAGATGGCATCTAGTGGCGTCAGGAGGGCGAACGAGGTCAATATTTGCACGCAGATGAGAACGGACACAACGTGGGTGTTTGCTTGTGAGAATTATGCAGAAAGGTCATCATGAGGACCTTTTTTTGGGGCCACTTCACGTGATGGTGAGGTGCATTATTGGAAAAAAGCTGAGTGCCAGGTGTGCGAATGATGCAAAAAGGTGACAACTATGCACTGCGAGGTCAGTTTTTGGCCTGTTCGGGGTCCGTTTGAGGTCATCTAAAAGGCCAAGGGTGCCCAACTAAAAAAGCTAAGTGTGGGAACTGAAAAAAGAGAGAAAAGACCAGAAAAAACGTGGAGAAGAGAGGAGGAACAGCCGCAGGTGTGTTTTTGCTCATTTTGGAGCCTGTTTTGCCCGTAAACTGTTCATCCGAGGTCGGATTTGAGCACTTTGACATTGTAGACTGGGGTTTTGGGCCGTTCCGGACGCGATGGCGCTGTCCATTTTGCCAAATTCCTCACTCTTTTTCTGCTGTTTTTCTGTGTAATCTTCTCCGGTGAGTGAAGCTTCTTCTCCAATTTGTGATTGTATCTGGTATCTTTTACCCATATTGTGTGAGCTGTTTACCCCATTGGTGTTGGCCCAAGCTCAATTGTATCTAAACATCAGAAATTCTCCTCTTTTGAGCTGAGTTTTTTGGGTGTGTGTGTGTGTGTGTGTGTCTGTGTGGAGTGGATAAGTGGATAGTTTCTCTCCTCTCACTCCAGAGGTGTGTTCTCTGTCTCGGCCAGGTGTGTTGTCTAAGCCGAGTGGTGCCCCATAGTGTGTGTGTGTATCTTCCCAAGAGTGTGTGTCGGGTCGTTATAGAGGCGCTGTGTGTGTTTTCATCCCGCTCACAGCGTCTGAGCCATACACACTCAACCGTAGCTGTGAAGACTGCCCTGTACTCAGCCTCACAACTCGAAGTGGCCACAGTAGGTTGCTTCTTGCTCAACCATGATATACATGAACTGCCAAGCATGAAACAAAAACCACTTGTGCACACTCGTGTGTCAAAACAACCAGCCCAATCTGAGTCCGAAAAAGCATGTAAGTCTGGCGGCAATGATCCCCCCTTGGGATAAAACAAGCCAAGATGTAAAGTGCCACTAAGGTAGCGGAAAATCCTCTTGACAGCCTGCCAATGCTTAGACCCTAGGCTATGCATAAATCTGCTGACCTGCGAGACTGCAAACTGAATATATGGCCTCGTGTTGCATACATAAATGAGGCAGCCAACAGCAGTTTGGTAAAGAGTGACATCAGCAGGATCGCCAGCATCATGTAGACTCAACTTCAAACCTGTTTCCATGGGAGTGGCAATAGGTTTGCAATCCTCAAGTCCAAACTTACATAGCAATGTCTCTATGTAACTTTTCTGACACAAGGCAATACCACCATCACACTGCTTAAACTGTATACCCAAGTAATGATGCAACAGCCCCAAATCTTTCATCTTGAAAGTAGCATTCAAATCAGCCTTAAATTCAGCAGTATGTCTCTCATTTGGTCCAGTGATCAACAAATCATCAACATAAAGAACCACAATGAGAAATACATCATCCTCACGCTTTACATACAATGTGCTTTCTGTTGGACTGTTACGAAAGCCTCGTTTAACCAAATGAGTGTCAGCTTTCTCATACCAAGCACGAGGAGATTGCTTCAACCCATACAAAGCCTTCTTACATTTTGCACACTTTGTCCTCTTGTCCTTTTGTGACAAAACCGCGAGGCTGCGTTACATAAACTTCCTCAAATATGTCACCATTCAAGAAAGCAGTAACAATGTCTGATTGATGTACATCCCAACCAAAATGAGCTGCCAATGCACATAGAAAACGCACAGTAGTCATACGACAAGTGGGAGCAAAAGTCTCTTCATAATCTATGCCTTTTTGTTGTGCATAACCCTTTGCAACAAGTCGAGCCTTATGGCGATCGATCTCACCATCCGGCTTGCGTTTCAACTTGTAAACCCACTTCGTACCAATGGCCTTTTTGCCAGGAGGCAAATCACATAAAGTCCATGTGTCATTCTCTATAAGTGCATCATATTTCAATTTCATGGCAGCAATCCAATTTTCTGAATTTTGTGCTTCATCAAAAGATAGAGGCTCCTCAACATCATGTAAACTAGACACAGCCAAAGCATAACAATCTGATGCATAAGATGCATGGCGAGAGCCTGAACGAGTACGACTAGATAAAGGTGCATCCAATTTACTGTCACGCAAAGTGTGCACCAGCCATTTTGGCATACCTCTAGCCTGCTCATTTTCAGCCCTTTCCTCATCAAGTACACCATGTACATCTGCATCAGTGATAGGCTGTTCTAAAACATTTTCAGAAACCCCCATAGGCTGTACATTTGCCTCATTGGAACTTACATTCGTATTTCCACCACTGAAAAGAGGCAACAAAGTGTCATAAATGTCCTGTGAGCTTACATTACTGTCTCTAGTACATGACAGCAAGGGCTAAACAGAATCTTCCACAAACACTACATCCCGTGAAACCAGAATACATTTTGTTTGCGGATGATACAACCTGTAACCTTTGCTTTCAGCACTATAACCAACAAAAATACATTTGACAGCCTTATCATCCAATTTTCTGCGCTGCACTTGTGGCACCAAAGCGTATGCCAAACAGCCAAAAACACGCATGTGCTCAATAGAAGGCTTTATATCATGCCATGCTTCATATGGAGTAATAGACTGCAAAGCTTTCGTAGGACACCTGTTAAGTACATAAGTGGCACACATGATGGCCTCAAGCCAAAAAGAATGCGGCAAAGCTTGACTTTTGACCATACATCGTGCCATTTCCGTTAGTGACCTGTTTTTCCTCTCAGCAACACCATTTTGCTGAGGTGTATAAGGCACTGTACATTGGTGTTTTATCCCACGACTAGCCAGAAATGCATTAAATTCATGAGACATATACTCCCCCCCTCGATCGGAACGGAGGGTGCCCATAGTACATTTTGAGACATTTTCAGCCATAGCCAAAAATTGTTTGAAGCACATAAAAACTTCGGACTTCGCTTTAAGCGGAAATACCCATGCATGCCTGGAGTAATCATCAATGAAAGTCACGAAGTACAGGTAATTGCCCAAGGACGGAGTTTGCATGGGCCCACAAACATCACTATGCACAAGCTGCAACCTGCATGTGGCCCTAACTAAACCGTCCTTTGGAAACTTAGAACGCTGCATTTTACCCAGAATACAGCCTTCACAAACATGTTTGATAGGTGCTTCAAGAGGCGGCAAAGAAGCAACCATATCAGATTTCTGCAAACGCAGCAAACTGGCAAAATTCAGATGACCAAAACGTGCATGCCAAAGTTTTGCATCTGAAATAGCCCTTGAATCTGCAACAGCATTTGCAAAATTTTGTCCACACTTGTCATACAAAGTGAGCTTATACAGCCCACGGCACAAAAGCCCAGATGCAACAATTTCATCACCAAAACTGAGATCATGAACTGTACATCTGTCATCCACAAATTTGACTACAAGTCCAAGTCTAGCAAGTGCGGATACAGACAAGAGATTCTTCTTGATCCCAGGTACATAAAGTGCATCAACAAGTGTGAGGGAACTGCCATTAGCAGCAGTGAGCACAATCTTTCCAACTCCCTGAACTGGATAAGAGGCGTTGTTGGCACAAGTGACTGAATTCCCATGAGGGACAGACTCGAGAGAGGTAAACAATTCACGATGTGAGGTAACGTGCTTTGTAGCACCACTGTCGAAATACCACACATGTGAATCTGCAGCAACTGACAAGCATGCATCATGGACAGCAGGATTGTAAGTGCACTCTGCGCTAAAAGCCCATTCTGCATCAACATCAGCATCACAATCTCCTTTCACAGAAGACTCAACAATGGCTGCATTTGTAGTGGAACCACCATTTGCAGTGGAACCACCCTCTTTCTTCTTAGCCTCTTTGGCCTTCAACTTAGGACACGACTTGATCAAGTGATCATTGGCTTTACAATAATGGCAACGCATCTTCTTTTTGCCCTTATCACCAGAATTGCCAGACGAAGTGCTGCCACCAGAAGCATTAGGAACAGAATTTTTGCCACTCGCAGCAGAACCATAAGAAGTGGCTGCATTACTGTTACCACCCTTTCTTTGAGAAGCAATAAAAGCCTGTTCAACTGCACGTTGCCTAGTCCTGTTTTTTCTAGAAAGTGACTCTTGCAACAGCAATGTGCATTATTCATCAAACTTGACAACTTCAGGATTTCCTTGGGTCATGAGTCTCCAAGTACTAGCAAAAGTCTGGTAGGAATCTGGTAAGGCATCAAGAACAGTCTGCACAAGGGAACTGTCCGAAATGACTTCACCTGCAGAAATGAGTTGCTCATTGATATCCTTGACACTAGCAAGGAAAGTGTCCATATCATCTTCCTCATGCATAATCTTCGACTCTAGCTCTTTATGCAGCAAAGCAATTTTAGCCTCATTGCGGCTTGCATAAAGACCTACTAAAATATCCCAAGCCTGTTTTGCAGATTTTGCTGAACGGATGTGAGGAATAATGGTGCGCTTCAGAGACAACGCAATCAATGCATGAGCCTGCGCATCCTTAACATCCCAACGAGCTTGTTCTGCCGTAGGCAAAACAACTCTAACAGCTGCAATCCTTGCAGCAAGACCTGCAACATCCTCAACATCGCCTACATCTTTAGAACCAGGACGTACATCAATGCCCTGCACAATGTTCCAGACACCTTTTGACACAAGAACATGTTGCATCATATAAGCCCACATAGGGTAGTTGTCCCCATCCAACCTGTCCTCAGCAGCAAACATCTTGAACACATCTGTGTTGTTGTTGTCATCCATGGTAAATGCTGCACCTGATGTGAAAACTGCCCGAAAACAGGAGAAATGGAGCGGGAACAACTTGTGCTATATAGCACAAACCGTAGAAGACTATAAGGCACCTGTTATGCAAAAAACGGCACTGACAGAAAATCTGCACAAAATGACGAAATAGCCTGTGCAGTACTACCCGTAGTGGAAACGGAGGCCGAAATGAGCCCAAATCAAAATTCTGAGCAGACCGAGCTCTTTGAGCTCAACCTTCCCTATGCTAAACATTTAATGTTAAATTTACAATGTCAGACAAAAGCATACAGTGCAGAAATCCAATAAAGCCAGTAATGAAGCAAGCTAGGGTAGAGAGAAACCTGAGTCACCTACGTGGTGAGCTCCATATCTCTTTTTGTGAAGCAGGCAGTAAGACCTCTCACAAAAACACAACAGAACTACACTGGCTAAGTGAGGGGCAGAGATGCACCCTCACCTGTTTATATAGCAGGAGGAGGAAGGTCTACATGTCCTCTGTGTTGGGATAAAGAGTGAGTCGGGCCGCACGTCCTTGTGATTGTGTGGTTGCACAGAACGGCACACAGATACCCATGAATGGGGAGATCCAAAGCCAGGGAGGAGAGGTTGCCTTCACAGCGTAATGAGGGAAGAGACCATTGATCACGCTTGGCTCTCCAGGGAGTTATGAATATCATATTTTATTCAAGGGCTAGGCCCCATGGTCATAACAGGCAATGGCATATTTTAAGTGTTTATCATTAAAGTGACCCAGTAAGATCCGGGCTAGATCCAAAAAAGGGGGGGGAGGGAAAATTGGGGGTGTGTTTTATATAACCGTAAGAGTATAATTGTGTGTGTGTGTGTGTGTGTGTGTGTGTGTGTGTGTGTGTGTGTGTGTGTGTGTGTGTGTGTGTGTGTGTGTGTGTGTGTGTGTGAGAGAGAGAGAGAGAGAGAGAGAGAGAGAGAGAGAGAGAAGGATACCAAACAAAGAAACTTTACACATACTGAATGGGAAACGAGTGTGTTCTATTCATGGAAAATCTACAAGAGGTTTTGAAAATAAGACTTGAAAGAACATGATATGGAGGATCTACATATATTGAGCCCCTGAGGATCGTAGAGAGGTTGCTATCAATGTGTGTGTAGCTATTTTACCATAAATAATAAGACATAATTGAACTTTTTACATTCAAAAGACAGCTGGCTCAAGAGAGAAAGAATGATAAGTACAAAAATAACTCAGTCTCAGAATCATTTTTGTACAGTGTTTATATGAATGAAGTTTCATTCCATTATACACATATCTAAAGTACTTCCCTTGTCAAAAAGTGTATGTGTAATCATGTAAGGACAACTGCTTAAAGCCAAAAAAAAAACCTCCAAAGATAAGATAGAGTCCTTACCTGCATCCATCCAAACAAGACAACAGATATGTTAGCCTTGAATGTGTTTTACAGGTATCAAGTGGACTATACCAGTTGTTATCCATGTCCATCTTTAACAAAAAAAAATTAACCCTTCAAGAGTTAGTTCAAAGTATTTATTTTATCACCCAAAGTGTGAGGTTTTTAGAAGGTCATACTACCTTTAGAACTAGCTCCATTGATGAAGCTTCATATTCATAATATTGCTATAAAGCAAAAGTAATATAAATGGTATTTCTTTTAAGAAAAATCAACAAGTTTTTTAGTATTTACAGATAAAAGATTAACTATAATTAGGGTTCTATGTCCTTTTCCTTACTCAAATGTTACTCACCTTCGTTCTCCGATGAGTAAGCCTATTAGCAGAAAACACGATGTCTAACTAAACCAGGTGTAAAAAATTAAGTGTGTGTTTTCAAAAAGGTATAGTTAGTATGCCACAATCCATGTATAATGTTGCACCATAGTAAGCAGTATAGACTTAGCCAACCCATATGATGGCAAGGAACATTACTCCTCAAAAGTACCATATTTTGCCACGGGCCACCACAAGGTGGTTTTAACTTCATCAAGCTGTACAGCTGATTATGCCCCCAAAAAAAACCATTTTCAGATTTTTGCTTAAGTGCCATTATTAACAGTTAAAAAATAGTGAATATCGGGTATGGAAAACCTCTTTTTCAAAAAACATTTATGTACCTGCAGTTAAATAATGACCAGCTTTGAAAAAAACCAATAATAGTACCATAGTAATGCTCCCAAAAGAAACCACCTTTACCATGTAATTCCAGTCAAAGTCGACCACTGTAGTGGTCCTTACCAGGCTATAGAACGAGGAACAGAGCCTACCAAATAGAGGTTCAATCATTTACATCATGCCATGCTAAGTATAGTCATCCTATCTGTAGTAATATAATGACCATTTTAAAAAAGAATAGTAATAGTACCATAGTAATGATCCCAAAAGACACCATCTTTACCATGTAATGCCAGTCAAAGCCGACCACTGTAGTGATCCTTACCATACTATAGAATGAGGAACGGAGCCCACCAAACCGAGGTCCAATCACTTATATCATGCCATGCTAAGTATAGTCATCTCAACTATTTGAGTATACCATTTTCTAAGTATAGGCATTTTTATGAAACAACACTTTACCATTTAATCAAAAAATGACAATAACGAGATTATTGATGTTAAACTTAGTGACCAACCTGAGTTGGTTGAGTTGTAAGCTCCATGCTTGGTGCAACAGAGATGAAAAAACACAAAGTCCTCACTCTTGATGCAAGTAAAACACACGCAAAGCTAAGTGAGGGGCAGAATGTGTCCTCACCTCTTCAAATAGAAGAAGGACGGCCACCCTCACTCATAGCTAATTGTCTGTAGCGTATCCTGAGTGGATCGAGCTCCCCCTGGGGAAATGTGGAAGAGTAGCCGCGCGATGTTATCTGGCAAGTAGGTTAAACACAAGCGCCTCACGGCATAGTAAAAGACTGCAATACGTAATTTTTTCACGCTTTGTAACCATCACACCCATCTAAGGGTACTATCCCATAGTAGGTCCCCTTAAAGAGAACCTATAGTATCGACGACAAGCAAAATACATCTTAATCTGATGCTTTAAAAATCCTACTAGCAAGTGGATAAATGTGTGTGTGTGTGTGTGTGTGTGTGTGTGTGTGTGTGTGAGAGAGAGAGAGAGAGAGAGAGAGTAAGTGTGAACTAAGCTTTGAAAAAATTATTACCAGCATGTGGTGACATTTGTGTGTGTTTGTGTGTTTTTCAATAACAATCTAACATATCTACCAAAGAATCCTTTTAGATTACAAAAGACACTAGAAACTATGCCAATGAAAAGGAGGTATAATTCCCATTCATAGTATAGAACAGTATTATACACAAGTGCTGAAATCAAGTGCCATAAGATATAATAGTCCGCATCTTCAAGCCAAGGAACTTTGAAAACCATAGTTGAGAAGGTAACCTTAACCTGCACCCATGGAAACAACACAACATTTAGTTACCATTGGTACCGTATGCAAGTGATGCATGGGTATCCCAATTGTTATATATGTCACCCAACTAGATTTCTTTCAAAGATAAATAATAAGAAAGGTCAAGCTAATCATATATTTAAAGATGAAATTATTTACAAGGGGAAAGAAAACCATATGAAGCCCCTTGTGCTTTACAAGCTCTCATGAGATAAAGTTCAGTAGAAGAAGCTATTCAAGGGCCTCTATCGGCATATGCATGAGGAATACTCACAACCATCAAATAGTTCGGACAGCAATCCATTTCAATGCCAAAAGTCACCTGAGAATGAGTTGGAGTAGCGAACTCCACAATAGCCTCCTTATCCTTGCCCTTTGCCATAGATCCGACATTTAACACTACCCCTTTGCAAGAAAAATTCTCACAGTCCTAATGTACAGACACTTCTTCCAAATACACACACTAGTAATGCTAAGTAAGCATGTAAAGCTCACCTTTTTATAGGTTTTGGAGCAAGTGGCCACCTTCCTTCTTAGCCGTATGGTGCACTTGGATTCAAGATGGGGATGGTGTAGCAGCACCGCCATGTACACACACACAGCACTTAAGAGCATAGTATCGTAGACCCGTCACGAGGGAGCCACCTCGCTATTAAGCAGAAGACGACATCATTTACAGGGCCGTTTAGCACGTCCATAACCCATTTAGTATCTAAGGGTTAGGTATCATTAAGGTACCACACTACAAAAATAACGTAGTGAATTTAAGTGATTTATTCACTAAAAGTACCCCAGGCCAGCAGTCCAAGTAAAAATATACCAAGGAAATAGCAACACACCAAAAACAGTCATGTGTGTGTGTACCAGTACCAGTACCAGTACCAGTATAGTTCAGTAGTGCAAATAGGTATCAGTATTTGTACCAGTATACAGTACCAGTACAACTTCAGTATTACCAGTAGTAGTAGTACACGAGTATCAGTACCAATAGTGTATAGTTCCAATATCAGTACCGGTATAGTCTTGTAGTACCAGTAAGTACCAGTACTAGTACCAATATATATTGTATCAGTAACAATAGTGTATAGTGCCAGTATCAGTACTAATATCGTCTCATAGTACCAGTAATTACCATTACCAGTATCAGTATATATTGTACCAGTAATACTAGTACCAGTATAGCAGTATCCGTACCAGTAGTACCAATACTAGTACTACCAGTATCAGTAGTAGAAATAGTGACAGTATCAGTACTCTATGTGTGTGTGTGTGTAGCAGTCCTAAATAAATACATATACGCAAAAGAACAGAACTTGTTCACAGACCAAAAATTCTAGGTAAATACAATGGAATTGTACAATATTTCATTTGTTGTTGAAAATAGATTTTGTACAAGGTAGTGAAGAAAACAAAGTATAACAAGGGAAAAAGTAATTCCCAATTTAGGGGTGATGCTGCTTTAAGGTAAAAGATAATCCACATGTCATCAACCACGTCGAACAATATGTTTTTATCAAAGAAGGTAGCCCTCACCTGCACCCATAGTAAACAAGAAAATTCTCGGTTAGCAATTGTTACTGTGTACAGGTGATGCATGGGCATCCCACTTGTGATCCATGTCCCCATGAAAAAAACAACAGTTCTCATAATGTATTTGTAATTCGATACAAAGAATAAGAGAAATTCTTAGCCAAGTTCTTACTATACAAAAGTCTTTGGTATTTCGCAAATCTTCCTTAGAAAGTGAGATTTCCATAGTAAATGCTACCATTTATCAAAGTATTTCCCGATTTTTCAAAACAATCCAGAGCTTATTTTAAGTTTTAAAAAAATTTAAGGAGGTTCTTTCAAACAAACTATGTTCAGCACTTTCTAAATCATTCTTAAAACCGTATTGGGAAAATTTTACCCCATATGATCAAGCACAAGTTGGCTCTAGACAAAACATCTTATAGTAGGCATCAGTTTTTTACAGCTAATCAATTTCAACATATCTCAAGAAGTGTTAGAGGGTCACTGGTTACACATGAACCATGTCAAACACAAATTTTATTTCACTAATAGATCCTAAACATTTATAGTAGCATTATAGAGAAAGCAAATCCATTTTTTAAAAAATCAACTTTCTAAGGTGATGTCCTCAAAGAAAAACCGACACAGTAATGTTCAGGTCTCTGGAAACCAGCAAAACGACCAGAGGAGTCACAACCCGTATGTCTAGAATTTGCAATTTTCCTTTTATGATTTGCAAGCTGATTCAATCATATTAACTGCCATCCTCAAACACCGTTGTCTCTTAACTTATGTCATGTCTGACATATATTTTACAAAGTCTGTTACAAATTCCATTTTATTCCATGCTAACATATGATACAAACTCCTTCCCCCCTTTTTTTGAAAAAAAGAAAGCGACAATTTTATTCTTCTCGGTATGGAAAAAAATATGTATTGATAGTGTAGGCCACAGTCCTAAAACTCTGAATCACAACCAGCCTGGCATGTCTAATCACTAAGAAAAGCATTAACCCAAAGCTAGCACGAAAACAACCAGAGAAAAGTTAAAGTAAGGCTAAAAGGCAAGGACCAGCAAAAGCATAGTCGACAACATCTCTTACACTAGAGAGTACCTATTAAACCATCAACCCATATAGGATATCTAACACTAGTTGGAGATATCCAGTTTTATACTCCTTGTAGCCACATCATGCAGCTAAGTGATCATCCTCCTACACACTGAAATGAAATAAAATGTGAGAAAATAATGGCAAGTTTAAAAGAGTAAAGCTTCGATTATTGTATAGTGAGGGCCCAAACCATAATCAGGCAAGCAGTAACCAGCTATCATAAGTCAATAAACCATGCAAGTGGTGAGCCACAAAAAAGGCAAGATATCTTACAAGTAAGTGATGTAAGAAGGTGAAAGAGATCAAGGTCAAATGTAAAAATACTACATCATTAGGGTATGTAATACTTTTCAACCACTACAAATCTTTGCGAGATAAGGCAGCACCTTAGAACCAA
The DNA here is from genome assembly GCF_014529385.1 of Adiantum capillus-veneris. Classification (NCBI taxonomy): domain Eukaryota; kingdom Viridiplantae; phylum Streptophyta; class Polypodiopsida; order Polypodiales; family Pteridaceae; genus Adiantum; species Adiantum capillus-veneris. Next base: position 73,472,381 of record NC_140951.1, on the reverse strand, counting down.
TATCATATGATAGTGAGCTTCCTATTTTCTTAGAAAATTCATTGGAAAAAACCCCCCGAAGCTGAGCAACACATTCGGTCTTAAATCTGTCCAATTAGCCAGAGTTAATCATACCAAGATTTTACTATTTACCCAAGTTTGTCATAGTCATATTAGACAAACCAGTCCCGCACAACCTAAAAAGCCATGTTTTTTATCCCTTTTGAAACTTTTCAAAATTTGGCAGTACCTCGGTACCCATAACTCATTCAATATGAGCAACTATTTTAAGGATTTCAGCGAAAAAGAACCTCCTAGAGTCAAAACCTCCAATCTATCATAAAACTGTCCAATGAGCAGGAGTTAAAACCACCAACCATGCTATCTACTTAAGTTTATCCCAATTATCATAATAAACTTAACTAAATCATCTTAGCACCACCTTAAAAGCAAGCTGAGCAAAAACAACCACCAAAATAAAGCACATGTAAACTCGGCGGAGATGACAACTCCACCACAACTTTCTCTTTAGTTTTAGGCATGTTGCAGTCCCCACAACTTATAATTTAGAACGCACAAGCACAGAATAACAACTGCTAAGTGACTCTAGTACTAACCTGATCCACATCAGTGTGGGATTTATAGAAGACAAAGTCCAGCTGTAGGTGTGATGGGACCCGACCTTAGCCAGCCTTCCCCACAATCGTGGTATCTCTTACAGCCCGGGTCTCCAGGGATTTTAATAGCACAAGATCCATGAATCAAGAGCGCAGTAGCCACAAGTCTGTATACACTCCATTCCTAAGCAGAAGGTAGTGTGCGATAGAGCATAAGTATGGGCAGGGTTACAGTTTGCAGGCGGTAATACAATAAGTAAGAAAACACTATACAGAAGATAAAAAAAAGGTTAGGGTTTATAGGCAGTAAATAATAATCAGTTTGAAAAATTACAAAAAAGAGGCTATAATGAATCCCATCATCATTTACTGCTAGTGGTGAAAATAAGAGCAGTAGTAAATGAGTGGCAGTAGCTAGTTTGGACACTTCAGACTATAGTCGACGCACGGCTCAAAAAGCTTCTTATGAGGTAAAGACTCCGACATTGGATGGTTACAGACGAACAATTACTAATAGTACCGACATTTTATAAGAGACTAATATCGGTAGGATGGCCAAATGGGTATATTCCTAGGAGAAACAAATGTCATGAAAACAAAAGATGAGTTAAAGTGTTACAGGATTCAAGAAGAGTGGGAACGTAAGGAGGGCATTTAGTACGGATAACCATTGAATAGAGGTTGCAATGTGGGTCTATATAAGATAGGCATATTATACCTCAGAGTGCACTGTAACCAACTTGGGCACTTCTTATCTCACCAACAGTTTACAAGTTTCTTCAATAGCTAGTCTTAAGCTATGTCTTTATACTTCATGAACTATGGCTTATATTCAAGAACAGGTATTAGCAATATCCCTTGCTCATCTGAGCAATCAAGAGAGTCCATCCGGAAAAACACCATACTCTGTTATGAGTGTCTTCTATTCACTCAATTAGGAACATCAGTTGCGCAGACGAAATGGTGCACATATCAAAATAGAGTAACACGAGTGACCCTTTGGGGTCAAGAACACTTCAGGAACAACATTCGTCTGGTGATGGTAAAGGAAGCCCTAGGGTTAGGGCCATAGTATTATTATTTGGGACATTTAATGAAGCGTGGATTTTTTTAGCGGTTATATTTGCTAGCACAGTTTCTACCACATCATAAAATATATTTGTATCCCCATTTTGGCCTACCCTTACAAAGATAATTTAACCAAACACCCCACACAAGGGAGTTAGGAGTAATTTTAGTCAATCGTATCTTACCTTTTGCTGAGCATACAAACATTTGTTATTATTGTGATAGCTACCTGTGTGATCATGTAATGGATGGGTTAATTGAGATGTAATGGTGAAAAAAAGGAAAAGAGGTTTTTTAGACTCAAAGCCATGCTCTTTCAGTCCAATTTTTTTGTAGTGAAGCATGAGTAAGGACCCATGCAATTTTGTGTGCGTGTGTGACCCTTCCATTCTGCGTGCATGTGTGTGTGTGTGTGTGTAGCTGTTTTATCATAATTAATAAGACATGATTGAACTTTTACATTCAAAAGACAGTTGGCTCTAGAATAAAGGAAATAGTAAGTACAAAAACAACTCAGTCTAAGAATTATCTTTGTACAAAGTTTGTAAGAATGAAGCCTCGTTCCAGTATACAAATAGCCGAAGTACTTCCCTTGCAATAGATGAATGTATAATCTTGTATTTGGACGACTGCTAAAAAGCCAAAAAAACCTTCCAAGATAAGATAGAGTCCTTACGTGCATCCATCCAAACAAGACAACATATATGTTAGCCTTGGATGTGTTTTACAGGTATCAATGGACTATACCAGTTGTTATCTATGTCCATCTTACAAACTTTTTTTTAAACTTTACAAGCTTAATCCATAGTATTTATTAAAAAAAAATTCTTTTTTATAATAATAACACCAAAGTTTCTAGAAAAAATATATTATTCTGATTAGAAGGCCATCACCCCTTCTAATCCAAGTGTCTGAATCTCCCATCAATACTTTTATCAGTTTATAAGCTATCTTTCTAGACTAATAAAACTCCACCACATGAAGCTATAAAAGAAGCTTTTAGAAATTTCCATTTATAGTTCTAAAAAATATCAAGCTTGTTTATGTTTGTTTTAGGTCAGATACAGTTTATGCTCATCATGTTATTTGTAACAGTTTGTAGGGAAGTGTTACTTCTAGTGAATTCCCTCTCAGAAACCCGAAATCGAGCAGCTTTCCAAGCTAGGTTCTTGCATATAAGAGTGGGACAATTAGAGCTTTTATCTAGCCCCCGACTATGAACCAATTTTTATCCAAATTGTGAAAATCATGAGCAACTTGTGGTGTTAACCAGGAGATATCAGTTGATAACCATTTTCTCGGTATTTGTGAGATTTTTTGAGAAAAAAAACCTTCCACAACTTCTATTAAGTCTAGTAGGACTGTCTTCTCCAATTGGAGAGAACTAACAAGGTCAATTAGCCAGCTAAGTAAAGCTGATAGAGCAAGATATGGGTTTTTGGGGGAAGTTAGGTATGTGATTGAGCCCATTGGACAAGATTTTTTGTATTTTGGTATTTTCAATGATGCTAAGATCACAAGTACAAACATGCATACCATATGTATCAAAGTTTTTGCAAAATGAGATAAACTGACTTCATGTACGTTCGGGAACCAATTCATGTTGAAGAAAATCATTACTGTAAACCAAGTTTTTAATGGGTTGTTGATACCTCCAACCAATAAGTACATTATCGAGTATTTTATGATTGCCAAAAAGTAGGTCAAAGCACTCACAAAAGAATGCCTTAGGTTGTATCCAATCGAGAAGTACATTATGGAAGAGATATTGTATGTAGATGAAGTCTTTGTTTGGAGCTTCTTTATTGAGAATCCATCTTCCACAAGAGATTTTTTTATTCAAGAAAATTCCTGATAGGGGAGTTTCCACCTCTTCCCCTAGTGTAGCTACAAGACTTCCCTCGATTAGAGGAATAGCTAGGTGTCAAAAAAGAAGTAAAGGAGTTGGGAGTAGTAAGAGAGTTGGGTCTTTCCAGAGAAGGGGAATCATCCTCATTAATACATGGCTTGAGTAAGCTAGTGATGATATTTACTCCTTTGTAATTAGCATAAGTGGTAAGATAGATCCCGGGTTCATCAGATTTTAGTTCCTTCAAGATATCCAGCATTAGTCTTCGAAAGACGTTAAAGGCAATCTTAGCAATTACAATTTGTTTCGCTTGGCCGCCCAACCAAGAGCAAATAAGGGAGAGGTGAAAGTCCACAGGTTTTTCAAGGAAGAGTAGGTCAAGATGTTTGAGAATATACCAAATGGCATGATCAAACCACATGATGCTGGATTTGCACGAGGTTTTTGGGTCAAGAAATTTGCAGGCACATTTTACATATGGCCGAAAAACATTCCAAATGGATTATGTGTAGAAATCCGGGTTGCTTTTGGAAAACTTCATGCTATCCTTTGTACGAATGTAGAGGCCAATATTGGAAGGGTATTTAGAATAGTCAATGAGATTTAGGTTGAAGGGGGCTTTTATGAGTTCCCCTTTGTCAAGGAACTATCCACCTTTTAGGATCTTGAGTCTGCAGTCTTCGACAATAGAGGCAGGGAGATTAGCAAGGTAGGTTTCACTTAAAATAGGTGCTAAAAAATCTTTGTTGGGTAAGACCCAAAGCTGATGGTCAACCCCGAAAGACTCGATTTCTATCTGCCTAATAGGTAAGAAAGGAAATACTTTAGAGATTTTTGGTACCATTTCCAAGAGGTTAGAGTCATTGAGGGAGAAAATATTACTCTGAAATTCTGTGACAGCTTCTAGAGTCGCACTATCCCTACAAAAGATACCACCAATTTGCGGTATAGTAGGGGTAGCCAGGGTACTAATAAAAGATGGATATTTTCTTCAAAAAGTTCGATAGATCAGCCCCATAAGAAGAGAATAGGGCAAGCTCTTGTTGGTATTGCAAAGAGAGTATGAAAATCTGGGCAATGTATTGGGAAATCAAATTTACACCCTCCTCGGAATCCTTGTCTAAGGTAGCCAAAACTTTGACCCAATCATTAAAAGATAACATGTGTAAGATAGACATCTTTTTGTCTGAGGTAAAAGCCAAATCATATATTAGTTGAGATGCATCCAAGCTGCTAATACATTTGAGGACAAGAGAGGTAGCCACAGAGAGGGGTTCAGAGGTCAAATCCAATCCTTGCAAGAGAGCAAGGGTCTGCAATATATCAAAAAAGTTAGTGAGGTTGTGACTACTTTTTGTAGTAAGTAATACGATCCTTGGCCATCCTAGCAAAGAAAGATCGGGTTCTAACTGCGAGGGAATTTTTAGGTTTATGGTCTTTAAGGTACAACTTAATCTGCTCAAGAATCTTTGTATGATTCTCAGGTTTGTGTTTAACCCTCATGAGAGCGGTCATTCTAAAATGTTTGTGGTCTTGAAAGGAAATATATAAACATAAATAGGATTAGTTACAGTAGATTGGGCATGCAATCCTTAAACTGGCAAAGTCAAAGACTATAATAGCCGTGAGTAGGGAACCAAAAAATAGTCAATGAAGGACCACCTAACACCAGTCAACCAATCAAGGGATGATAGACTATGGGTCCATCCTAGAACTATATTTCAGACTAAGCTTCCAAAGACAGCATCCTGGTTTCACCATAAAATGGAAAAACCTTATGTTTAGGATGTGTGTGTAGTTGTTTTATCATTATTAATAAGACATAATTGAACTTTTATATTCAAACGACAGCTGGCTCTAGAATAAATGAAATGATAAGTACAAAAACAACTCAGTCTTAGAATTATCTTTGTACAAAGTTTGTAAGAATGAAGCCTCATTCTAGTATATAGATAGCCGAAGTATTTCCCTTGCAATAGGTGTATGTATAATCTTGTATTTGGATGACTGCTAAAAAGCCAAAAAAGACCTTCCAAGACAAGATAGAGTCCTTACCTGCATCCATCTATACCCATGTTATCCATGTCCATCCTACAAACTTTTTTTAAACTTTACAAACTTAGCCCATAGTATTTATTAAAAATGCTTTCTTTTTTATAATAATAACCCCAAAGTTTTAAGAAGAAATATATTATTCTGATTAGAAGGCCATCACCACTTCTAATCCAAGTGTCTGAATCCCCCATCAATATTTTTATCAGTTTATAAGTTATCTTTCTAAACTAATCAAACTCCATCACATGAAGCTATAAAAGAAGCTTTTAGAAAAGTCCATTTATAGTTCTAAAAAGTATCAAGCTTGTTTATGTACTACTTGAAAACAACTTAATGGAGAAGAATTATACATTGTCCAAAGGTGTGCATGTTGCTCTTAATTCAAAAAAGTGAGATATATAGCTCAATAGTGAGGTACTGTAAAATAGACTAGATACATTATCATGAAAAGATGTTTACATTTTTCCATCTATCATAGGCACTAAGTTATCAACCTCTTCATTGTCTGAACATTCTGAAGCCACTTCCCACTCCATCTCATCATTGCTACACCTCTGTTCCGCCACCATTTCATGAGTCTGAAGCACTTCAAAGTGTACTTTCGTGGCCCATGTAGCTATCTTCGTGGGTGCATGAATGAGACGCATGTTATAAAAGACATACACAAGGTCTGCAGCATGAGCAGGACTTAAGAGATTTCTGCGCTTTGAGTGCACAAAGTCATAAGAAGACCAATTGCACTCACAGCTACCACTGGATGCCGTGATCGAAAGCACCCTGGTTGCCACATGTTGTAACTCTACGTCTCCTCCATATTCTTTCCACCATACTGGGCTTGAAAACCTTTTTACGCTATTAAGAACCTAGGGATCTCCGAAATTTCCTTCCCTATTGGCATAATCCACCCTCTGCTGGAATGCATCCATGCCATCGTCGCCTAGCAACAACTACGAGCAGACATTTCTAAAGTCTCTCATTACCTCTTTGTTGGAAGCTTGTCCGTTCATATGAAACTTTGGATCCAAGACAAATGCAGGACCATGCAATGGTGTGTGCATTTGAGCGCATCGTTTCTCCACAAGTTGCACAATTTGTGTTCTCTCCCTTGTACTGTAATGGTTGTATTCTTTGGTTTGACGTAGCGCCAGACATGATCCAATAAACCTTACCAATGACAAGCTTATCTGTGTCGACAACTTTAGTAGTTCCACATAGGGCTTACTAACCCCAACAAGTTTGTCAATGTTCTGCCAAAAGAGAGGAGATTGCACCAAGGACACACATTTTTGAGCTGCTTCGCTGTGGCTTGGATACTTGCTAAGCCAAGCCTCCCAATGGCAATCTGCAACAATTTCTGTAAGAGCCACTGGCACTTCAATGAGATTATTCAAAACATAGTATGCTATAGCAAATCGTGTGGCACAAAAAATTTGAAGTGCTTTATTTGGAGACTTGGAGTGAAGTAAAGCATATGTAAACTGATGTTCCCGTATAAACTTGACTACGTGATTGAGGACCTGCTTTATGAATGATATTTTGTCCATATCCTTTAGGAGTAAGTTTAGGGTGTGTGTTGCACATCCAAGCCATGTAATTTCTGAGTACTTTTCCATAATGGCTAAATCAATGTCTTATCTACCTAATGAATGATATGTTCCAAAATGTATGAATTAACACTACATCTATTCACATATTATAGCTATGATAGATTTTAACCATCAAATATCACTTTTAGTATCTATTCTAAAACAAATAGGGTTAAGAGTATAGCCTCTAATGTTTAGAATTATACATTCGCACTAAGACACTATAGCTATTAAAAAAAAAGCTCTAATGCTTAGAATTATTTATTTATCTACTCTAAAACAAATAGAGCTAAGAGTATAGCCTCTAATGTTTAGAACTATACATTCGCACTAAGACACTATAGCTAAAAAGATAGCCTCTCGTGCTTGGAATTATTTATTTATACTAAAACAATAGAGTTGAAGAATAACTTCTATTGCTTAGAATTATATATGATTCAAATCTATCCAATTTTTTTATTTTTAATGTCTTAACATTAAAAATAATCTATTTACTTAAAAAATCAAAGGATTTTTTAAGTTGACAATTCAACCTTTCTATGTCAGGAGTAACCTGACACTTTGGTGAAGGGAATTGTGCCTAAAACACACAAATCTAGGCTTTTTATACTATGTCAGAATCAATCGATACTGTATCGATCGATAGTATTCCGATTGTTATGTAAGCAATAAAACGTGATTTTGAATAAAGCTGACGTGGCAACGAATAATACGTGCGAATAAATCTTTGAAACGTATTAATTGACCATTATTCACAAATAAAACAAATGTCGCATAACGAATCATGCAACCCTGATACTGATCATTACAGTAAGCATTGCACTAGAGAGCAAATATCAAACTAAAAGGAGAAATCTAGACATGCCAATCATGACTTGTACCATCACAAGACCAGGCACACTGAGCGCTCCACTAATTTGAAGAATTTTTTTGTATATTCAAGGGTGGAAAGAAGGATGATCTTGATGTTCACATATAAGCGTTTGAGCAAGAGGCTGAGTTGAAGGACATCGATGAGGATGAGTGGGGAGAATACTTTCCACAGACCTTAAACGACAGGACATGGAAGTGGTATTAGCACTACCCAGCTTGTAAGCTTAGAAGGTACAACAACCTTATCAAAGAATTTTTTCTAGAATATGCTGACAATAGAGGCGATGAGGATATTTTGTGTGAGCTAGATAAAATTAAGTAGGGTAAGCTCTTAGTCAAAATTTATGTTGAGAAAATCAAAGATCTACTAGGAAAGTGAATGATCCTCCTTTATAAAAAGGACGCGAGCTTGGTTTCTCAGTGGCTTTAAAAGCAAAAGGCTCAAGGAGCACAAAGTCCCAACATTGACAAAGAAGCTCAATGATCTAGTGCAGAGAGCATTGAAACTAGGGCAACAAGCCAAAAAGGAGAAGGGCCACAAGGAGCACAGAGACTCAAGTGACAATGAGACACCAATTGAGGAGTTGGAGTCCAAATCAAGCTCTTGTTCATCTGATAGCGAGTCAGATGATTAGGTCAAAATGAAGACAAAAGGATCCTAGACAAGGAAGATTGAGGCAATGTCAAAGCAGATTGTGGAAATGCCAAGATCAAACCTTCAATTGGCAAGGTAGAGACCTGGTGTTTGAAGTGCAAATCCAAAGATCAGAGGTCGGATGAGTTATGTCAGTGTATATACTATAAGGCATTTATCCATGTATATAATAATTGCAAAATCAGAATACATCATTTTAAGAAGTGTAAGGATCTATCCATAATTGCACTAAGAAAACGAGTCATGTTCAAGTATTGCGCCTAGCAGAGGGCGGTATCAGGGCAACAATGGTCGAGGGCAAGGTAGAGTAAGACATTAAGAATTTCCTTTAGTTCGGGGGATTTCCAGAGGACTGGTCCCAATCTAGTAAAAAGGCATTGATTATAAAGAGTGTGAAGTTCACCATCATCGAAGGAGCATTATACAGAATAGGAATTGATGGGGTGCTTCAACATTGTGTGCTTATGCAAGGAAGGATGCAAGTTATAATAAAAGCTCACAGTGGGAGTGCACGAGGTCATTTCTCCACTTATATCCTATACAATAAGATTTTTTAGGCAATGTTATGGTGGCCCAGTATGATGGCTAATGTTAGGGCTTTTTGCAAGACATTTGATATTTTGTCAGAGAATGGGAAGGCCAACAGTAGCAAATATGATGCATGTGACTCCCATACAACCATTAGGGGTCTTTATGAAGTGGGGTTTGGACTTTATGGGTCCAATCAAGAAAGTTAACCCAAGGAAGAACAGATACATTGTCATGGACACATGTTATGTCAGCAAGTGGGTTGAGGCCAAGGCATTACCAAACAACACTGTGAAGTTGACAACCTAGTTTTTATATGAGCATATTGTCTACAAATTTGGCTATCGGATAGAGATAATCTCATACCAAGGAACACACTTTATCAGTGAAACAATTCAAATCCTTATTGAAATATCTTTTTATCAAGCATGGAAATTCCACACCATACTATCCTAGATGCAATAGGTAGGCTAAAAGCAGTAACAAAATAATCAAGACCATTCTAATCAAGATTGCTCAGAAGGATCCACATCACTAGAATGAAAAGCTTCAAAGAGCGTTGTGGGCGTACCGAATACCTTGGAAGGTAACAATGGGTATGACTCCATTCAAGATGGTATATGCCAGAGAGGCAATGGTGCCAATGGATTTTACAATTCCCAGCCTCAGAATGGCAATCGAACATTACAATTGAACTACTCTGGTTATCGCCGGAGCAAAATGGACTGTGAAACACTCATAAGTGAGAACAATAGAACCGACACCAAAGAAATAGAAAAACACGCTAAATCTCTTGGAACAACTCAAAGCAAAGAAAAATACAATGCCAGTAGTCGTGACTCAAATTTTCACAGCCAAATGCTGGTTAGATGTAGGGCACATCAATAGATAAGGCCATTGAACGTTCACAACCAAATGCTGGTTAGATGCAGGGCACATCAACAGATAAGGCCATTGAACTACTAGGTTCACCATTAAAAAACCATAGTAGAAACAGGAAAGAAACATGCTCAGGACATTACATCTGAAAGGCCTATGGTGGTGAGCTTTTCCATTCGGCATACGGTGTTGGACAGGCTACATATGCTACAGAAGAAGCCTATGAATGGAAATCAGATTATCAACACCTCTAGAGGTTATCGATACCATACGAGGCTTCCGTGATTACATACTAAACTGACCAAACTGATAGGAAAACCGTTATTGATGGTTGTGTCTCCACCATATAGACATGGTGGAACATGATAGTGAACGCAATCGATCAAATGATGGAAGCCCTAGACTCCATCCAACATTATACTTAAGCCATCTAGAAGCTGAACTGCAACAAGCCGGGAGAAAAATTGAAGAATACAAACAGGAAACCATGTGCCTCAAAGATGTTGTGCTCAAACAGTAAATTGACCAAGAAAAGGATAATCAAATAATGGAAACACAACAAAAGAAGTTACAAACTGAAGGGACAAAACTCAACTTGCTAATGCTTATAATGCTCAATGACTGTTGCTCAATCAAAAGAGACAATAGCCTTGAGCAATCTAAAAACAATATACAACACTCTACAGCAATATGTATTAGATAAATACATTGATCAGTCTTTGGTGGACATCTCAGATTAAGAATAAAATTTGACACTAAATATTGAAGACCTCCAGCATCTAGTAGGCTCTATCAAGTCTAATTTGGAGGAGAAAACAGAAGAGTTTACAACGGCACGAAAGAAGCAGGCACTCTAGATTCAAGAGTATCTGAATGATGATGATGCATAAGATATTAGATATTGTATGTGGGGCCCCAAAGAATGATTGACCAATGGAAGATGGTCAACTATCATGAGCATGCCACTTGCAAGCTTCCCCCTCATCCCAACACGATTCAATTGCTGCAATGTGCGTAAATACATATTGACCCCTGATGATGTGGTGGTCAACCCTCAAGCACAACAACTCACTACAACAAATTTATGAAGGATATCATATTGGAGATTCAAGCCCTACTCACAAAAATGAACATTTCCTGAAGAATCTTGGATCAAAAAGTAAAGATTTTACTCAAGAACAATGCATCTAGCAATAGGGGACCAAAGACCAAGATGAGTTGGAGGGAGTAGGAGACACCTCTGAAAAGTTTTTTTCATATGGTCAAGGTTTTTTACAAGATGCTGATAGGAGAATGAGCTGGTATCAAACTTCATCAAGTTGGTTCCTAACTCTCCAATCATCATGTATGCCTTACCCATGAAGGATAATGAGTTGCCCAGATTTTATGCTACTCTGTATTTAAAGTATAAGGATCCAGTTGATCAACAAAAGTATCTCAGAATAGTTGATCAAAAAAGGGAATGGTATGATCAGAGCAAGGCAATGTGGGTGGCTTAAAAGAATGTGTTAAAAACTAACACTGAACAAAAGACAACAGTGTTTGAACTAAAAGACAATCTACACAATTTCAAAGGAATGATAAATCAATGGAGGGGCCAGATTTGCACATTGATCAGGAGCATCACTATTATCGGTGGAGGCCTCCAAGATCCTAGAAAAGGATTCACCCAACAAAGCAACATCAGAACCACAATTCTAAAAAATAGTTGTCGAAGCTCAAATAAAGTCCAATCAGCCATTTCTAGAGGGTTGGATCCACGCTCCATCAATTTTTCATAAATTAGCCAGAGCTAGACTCACCAAGGGTAGGCAAACTCTATATGATGCTAAAACAAAGACCTGGAATGATTTGACACCATACAAAGTCAAGATGATGATTGGTTGCAGGGAGCAGATGGAGCGGGAAGCCATCTATTCGCTCTTTGAGAAGGGCAATGCTAGAACCAATGCTCAAGGAACGAGTCAAAGTCAAGCACTTTTGGCTCCACCACAGACCATTCAAAAGTCAGCACAGAAGAAGGCTCCGGATAAGAGGAAGTGGTGACATCCGAAAAACCAAAGATTGTGTACAGAAAGCCTAAGAAGTTTCAAAGACGTTTGAGATCTATTACAGAAGAGCGAGCTGGAAGGAAAGTTGGTGGATTCAAAAAACCATCCTCGTGGATATTAATCATGATAAGAGGCATATCTAGAAATTTGGAATACGCCAAAATTCAAAGAAAGGGGGGGAGGAATGTAGACGTTGGGAACAGGACTTAGTCGAGTGCCAGTATAGTTATTGGGATCTAGGAGTTACCAACTATAATTGTACAGTGTACAATCGATCAGAGCCTAATCCAAGTATCTACTATAAATAGGACCCATTACTTCATTTTGCGGGCTAGTCATTCTAGAGTCTAGAGTTACCTTCTGTAATCACTAAGCATTTGCTCTGAGCATCGTTTAGCTCTTTGTAGCTTTATCTAGTGCCAGTTGTACAATTTCTAATATGTGAATACATATCAGTTCGTCTTCATATTTCCATTTCAATCTTTGTTTGGTTTATCTGAAGTGTGAATATCTAATATGATTGATTTACTCCAAGTCTCTAGTATGGAATAACTGTCAGAAGTGACATGCTCATTCTAGTAGTGCACACAATAGAGCTACACATCAGAAAAAACAAAATATCTTCCTATAAGTGTGAAATTTGTAGATGCCTATGAGACGCAAAATTGTCAAAAATGTTTTTTTCTATAGCTATCGTGAGTAGCTTTCAAAAACAACAGAATATGTGACAACATCTTAGTCGAAGCTTTAGCAAAGACCCCACCTAAACAATTGCCAATGCACCCTTGATTTTGGACATTAGCGCATAAGATCTCTACGCTTGTCTATTGTTGTTGAACCTTGTTTGGTTGCCTTGATTGCATCTAGAGATAACCCCTGGCTCCTTTATGTAATGGAATTAGCCTATTCAACTTGAGAATAGCGGAAATTAATGAGAATACTTTCGAGAAATAACTTTGTGAGCATAGCGGGTAGACATAATTGAAGATAGCAACATAATCATAGCAATTAGTTAACTTGGCATGATCAATACTTTTGCAAGAGAGAGAATTTAGAGAACATGACAACAGTTGAGGACCGGATTTATGTGGAGCCGGTCCCCCCTCCAATAGGCATTTGTATTATGATTTCTCCCATTAAGAGAGACTTGTTACAATACATTCTTTGTGTTCCTTGTGACCTAGGTGATGCAATGAAGATGGAAAGCTTCATGCATCACAATCATAGCATAACATGAACTTGAAGAAATCTTTAATTGTCCCAAGCCTCAGTCCCAAGACCTCAAACACCTTCGAAGGTGGAGAGAGCTAGCAGGGAATGAGGGTAGGGAAGAGGAAGAAGAAACATTTCATAGGAGAAAGAACTAGTTCCTCACTTATCATACTCTTGTTGCTAGCATACATAATAGCATAGTAATGAAGAAGAAGGAGATGACAAGCTCAAGCATTGAAGCATGGCTCTTGGTTGGATTTGCACTCCATAGCCAAGAGTGTTGGTGTAGGCTCTCAACCTCTACTTGCTTGGAGAGGGAGCTCTTGCACTTTTCATAGCACACAATGAGAGTGATTGTGAGTGTGTGTGGGTGAGTATACCCCTCAAGCAAGCCCCCAACTAGCTTGGGTCGACCCCCCATTGTAGCTCATGCTTGAAGCTCATTAAACCCTCCCAAGCCTAGCCAATCATGAGCAGGAGGCATTACAAGCAGTAGGGGTAGCCTTAAGACAAGTGTCCCCCTTTCCTTTTTGAGAGAGAGGGCTAGATAAATGCTAAAACAATTAGATAATTCATGTAATTTATCATTGGACCCCTTTGAAGCTTAGCCAATAGGCTTCAAGCAACACATGAAGGTAACATGGGTAGGGGCCTGACATGTGTCCTTGCTGCCTCTTCAAGTTGGGGCTTCCCTTGTGTGTGTGAGTGGGTGTTCTCTCTCTAGCCCCTAGGAAAAGGGCTCGCCCCCCCTCTTGTAGGAATGCTTTTGACTTTAGGTGATCAAGCACCTTACTCACCAAGCATGACAAAGCACTTGAACTAGGGGGTGTTCCCACAAGCATCTCAGGCAAGCTTCTCAAGGCACCTCAAGTACCTTAATCATGCAGCAAGTCAAGCACCTCAAGCATGGAGCCAGTCAAGCACCTCAAGCATGACAAACACCTCAAGCACGACAAGCACCTCAAGCAGGACAAGCACCTCGAGCTTGGGCAGGGTTCCCACCTCAAGCTCAGCCCTAGCTTACCTAAGGTCAAAGGACTTTTACACACATTTATTGGAGGTCTTCAATGAATCTAACCCTAAGGTCTTATGCTCCATTGGTTAGCCTTGCTCTTTGATAGACCATCTCCCTTTTGGGCCCCTTTACCGTTGGCCCCGTGTTGAGATAGATCTATAAGCACATATCTATATCTTAACACTTGTTCCCGTTTATTCTCCCACATTAAGTGATCAATTTAATATGAGAAAATCATTTGGGTTGGTTAGATATTAGATTTTATGACATTACCTCTCTTTGACATCATAGTCGTCCTCGACTATGAGGTAGAAGAGATAAAGTCTTAGTCATTAGTCAATCGTACTTAGCGGGTAAAGGATCCCTTTTTACCCTACGACATCTTTCCAAGATGGATGACTAATCCATTTGGTGCTTGGGAGACATAGCTGCTGCAAGCATGTCTGCTCTTTAGTCCATTTCATTCTCCCAAAGTAGAGTGACAAATTCTACTTGGTGTTTGAGAGACGTCGTCATCACAAACATGATGCTAAGCATGCATACTAGTTAAATTTGTGCACAATTAAAAAGAGGACTAGTCATATAAGACAAAAACATGAGTCATTTAAAAGAAATTTATACATTTGCTTACTCTAATGTAGCATTGTAAGCATTGACAAGGTTCATACTATCCTTAAGTTGTACTCCTTGCATCCATTTAGCATCTTCAAAAGGATAATTTTTGAACTTAATAAGATACCGTCGGATTGTCTTACCATGTCGTAGTACCTTGTCTTCATGCCGAAGGACAGCTTCGGGTTGTAGCACCTCTTCTTGGTCTTCGACTTCGGGAGGGTCTTCAATAATTGGTTCAATTGGTGGCTCTCCTTTGTACGGCTTAAGTAAGCTTACATGAAAGGCATTGTGTATAAGCCAATGGTTGGGCAACTTGAGTTGATAAGCCGTCTCATTGATAGGCTTCCAGATTTGGAAAGGACCATAGTATCTTTTTGCTAGTTTAGCATAATACTTTTGATGGCCCGTAGGATTTTTGCCCGTCGTTTGCCTTAATCGAGCCTTAGCAAACTTGAGTAAGACCCAATCATTTTCTTTGAACATTAAGGCTCTTCTGTGCTTATCAGTAGCAGCTTTTTGCCTTTGTTGAGAGATGGCTATAGCCTCCCTAATCTTTTGAAAAGATTCTTGTAGGTCACGGCTATATTCATCCGCGGCGAAGATCTTCCCATGTACTTTCAGTAGCAAGGGACTTTTTGGTCTTCCCTCTATGATCTCGAAAGGTGCTTTCCCCGTAGAAGTATGTACATTATTATTGTAGGCATACTCTACTAGCGGTAAATACTTTTCCCATTGTGAGCGTTGATCTACTTCGGTAACATAAGTTTTGAGTAGATCGAGTATCGTAAGATTGGCTATCTCACTTTGGCCATCCGTTTGTGGGTGATAGGCCGAAGAGAAATTCAATCTTGTTCCTAGATTTTCAAAGAGACCTTTCCAGAAATTACTGGTCATTCTAGGATCTCTATCTGACACGATGGATGTGGGTAATCCATGGTGCTTGAAAATCTGAGATATGAAGAGAGTTGCCATTTGGTGTGCCTTAATAGTCTTTTTGACAGGAATGAAATGTGCTTGCTTGCTAAACCTGTCGACTATTGTCCATATTCCTGTATTCCCATGGATAGACTTGGGCAATCCAAAGATGAAATCCATGGATATACTCTCCCATGGTGAATTTGGAATAGGCAATGGCTGGAGTAATCCAGGTTGCTTCCCTCTATCATACTTGGTCTTTTGGCATACTACACATTTTGAAACATACTCTTGTATGTCCACTTTCATGGTAGGCCAATAGAAATACGTCTCTACTCCTCGGAGAGTAGGTTGAATACCTCTATGCCCTGCATATGGAGGAGCATGGGATTCATACATAACCTTCTCACGAAGGGAATGAGTAACACATAGCCTATTGCCGTGGAGAAGATAACCATCCTGCAAGGTGAATGGTTCCTCTTTCTTCCCCAAAGCAAGGGCTGACATTATGTCTCTAAAGTCAGGGTCAGTAGCATACTCATCTATCATAGAGGATAGATCATTGTGAGTAGCTATAGACACCGCATTAACTTTTGGTCTTCGTGAAAGTGCATCGGCAACATGATTGTGCTTACCAGCTATGTGAGCAATATGGAAATTAAATTGCGAAAGAAAATTTGCCCACCTCATTTGTTTGTCGAAAAGCTTGGTTTGCGTCATGAAATACTTGAGACTTTGGTGGTCGGTTCGTAGGATAAATGGAGTCCCCAATAGGTAGTGCTTCCATGTGTCTAGGGCATGTAGAACAGCTAAAAGCTCTTTCTCATAAATGCCCAAGACTCGTTCATCACCATTGAGCCTTCGGCTCTCATATGCTATGGCATGCCCTTCTTGAAGCAAAACCGCTCCAAGGCAATCACCACAAGCATCACATTGGACCTCAAATGGCTTTGAGAGATCCGGAAGCACAAGGACTGGTTGGGAAGTAAGCTTCTCTTTGAGTTTTTCAAAAGCATTTTGCTCCTTAGCAGTCCATACAAACTTAACGTTCTTCTTAGTTAAGTCGTGTAGTGGTCCTGCTACTTGAGAGAATTTTGCTATGAAGCGTCTATAGTATGCACACATACCAATAAAGCTTCTTAGCTCATGTAGATTTCTTGGGTTAGGCCATGCTTTTATTACCTCTAACTTTGATGGATCCATTTGGATACCATCTTTAGAGATAATATGACCTAAGTATTGAATCTCTTGAAGGAAGAATTCGCTTTTCTTTTGGTTGAGATAAAGCTTGTTCTCCCTCAATGCTTGAAAAATCACTTGGAGATGCTGCTTATGTTCCTCCAAAGACTTGGAGTAGATGATGATATCATCAAAGAACACTCCAGTGAATTTTTGATATGGTCTAAAAATTTTCTCCATCAAACGATTGAACGTAGCTGGTGCATTAGTCAAGCCAAAAGGCATGACTAGACATTCATAAAGACCAAAAGTTGTGCGAAACGCGGTCTTTAAGATATCTTCATCCACTATCCTTATTTGATGATAGCCACTCTTAAGGTCAATCCTACTGAAGTAGGTAGAGCCTTGTAGCTTATCAAACAGATCTTCTACCCGAGGTACGGGAAATCTGTTTTTGATAGTGATATGGTTTAGTGCTCGATAGTCCACACACATACGGTATGTACCATCTTTCTTTTGCACTAAAAGGACTGGAGAACAAAAGGGAGAGGAACTAGGCCTCACCATCCCTTTGTCTATCAGCTCTTGTACTTGCCTCATGATCTCCTCTTGTTGAGCTTGTGAGAGTCGATAAGGAGGCTTGTTAGGTGGTGAGCTTCCAGGAAGGAGCTCAATATGATGGTCATCATCCCCTCGTTTTGGAGGTAAGTCCATAGGGATATCATCGATGAACACATCTTGGAATCCTTTTAGAAAATTAGACAATTCTAACTCTTCTTGATTCCTATCATTTACATTTGATGAAACATTAGTATCTTTTGGAGACTCTTTGACAAAAATCATATACGCAAAAACTGAGCTCTTCATTGACTTATCAAAAGAAAAAGGATTTACAAGTGGAATAGTGCGACCACGCTCACTAGCATCTATATACATGTTCTTTCCCCTGTAAGTGAAGTAAATTCTCCTTTCAGGGAACTTCATGTTGGCAGCCATGCGATCAAACCATGGTGCCCCTAGGATAACATCCTGATGTTGGAGAGGAGAGATGAAGAAGTCTTCTTTGTCGACATAGATTTGGACATGAAGCCTCAACTTCCCAATCAAGGGAGTAATGGAGGCTTGTTGTCCCTTGAAAGCTGCATCAGCGACTACTATATCTCCCATCTCAAAAGCTTGAATGCCCAACTTGGTGGCCAACTCTATTGATATGAAGTTAAGAGTAGAGCCAGGGTCAAACAAGATAAAGGCATCATGCTCTCTTACCTTTCCCCAAGCATAGGAGAGTGATTATCCTTTGCAATGAGCATCCTCTTTTGGAGCTTCGATGGCGGAAGCTCCAGGAGTCTCATTGCGAGTATTCTTCTTGGGGCAAGAACGATAGCCATGTCCTTGCTCTCCACACTTGAAACACTTATGGTCCTTGCGAAAAGCTTCATCTCTTTAGGAGAGAGTTTGTTTTTACCTTTGTAAACTCCCTTCTCCTTGGACCGATTGTTGTTGTTGTTGTTGTTGTTGGAAGTGCTTTGGGAATTATTTTGAGCATTGGATTTCCCCTTTGCATCATTTTTATCTTTGTTTTCCATGGGCTTGACATTACGTCTAGCCCCTTGATGGAAATTGATGCGTGAAGCAACCATGGTGTGGTGGATTACTTCAGTAATAGTACCGAGCCGTTGAGAGTTGATGTATTCGGCCATCTCTTCAGGTAATCCCGCACAGAATTGTTGTCTTTGCTCGGCAAAGTCTATCTTTTGAAAGACAGTAGCTTTGAGATGTAAATCCCAAAACTTGTCTACATACTTGTTGATAGACTCATGAGAGAGAAGCTTCAAGCCGCGCCATTCGGTAAGAACTTTATCTTTAGTATCGCTTGGTAGAAATTGCTTCATGATGGAAACTCGTAGAGTTTTCCATGTCTTTGGGGCTTCTCCATTGCCACGAAGGCTAGCCAACCATTGACGAGCTGATTTTTGGAAGTGCATAGCTACATGACGTAGCTTGGAGGACTCTGTGAAGCCCTCGTCCCCAAAGGCCGCGTCAAATTGCTGGATGAAGGCCAATACTTTGTCGGTAGCACCAAAGGTGACATCGTAGGTGAGAAAAGAGATACTCTTTCCTCCCTCCTTGAACTTCTTTAGCTTTTGTGACCTTCGCCATGCAGGAAATGATTTGCGATGTCCTCCCCTCTTGTATTCTCTAGGAGAATAGCCATAACTTTCATCGGAAGAGGAGGAAGGTGAAGAAGAAGGAGAAGAGGGTGACCTCTTCCTAGCCCTTTTCTTTCTTTGTTTCCTCTCTTGCCTTTCAGAGTGATGAGGAGAAGGACTATGGGTTGCTCTTTTCCTCTTGGGAGGAGTAGGCGATCGTCTAGACCGCCTTCTTCGTGGAGCCACATCTTCAGAAGAACTTAGACTTTCATTGCTTTCTTTCTCTTTGGATTCCTCCTCTCGAATGGGAGAGAGTCTTCTTTTGGGGGTCTCTTCAAGAGGCCTCCTAAGCTCTCTCTCCTCATGGAGAGGAAGGGAAATTCCATAGGCACGAAGTTGTTGAGTAACTTCGGCTTGCAAGGTAGGGTTGCCCATAGCTTGTTGCAACCTAGTCACAAGAGAATTCACAAACATGGGAGCATCATCATTAGCACCGTTATGTGCAAAATCAAAGCTATCAATGTTCATTCTACTCTCTTGATTATTGTCATCCATGTTAACAAAATTTTATGTATGTACTTAGTGTATGCTTTGGCAATTCAAAACTTTAGTTGCCACTCCTGTTAGCCTTTGAAAATTGGCTCTTAAGTATCTACACCCACGGCTCAAAGTGGTTAATTATAGAGAGTAGAGGAGTAGGTCTAACATAGTAGAGTTGCCAAGGGCTAGCTCCTTTTGGACTTCTTATGGCTCAATAATGGTAAAGCCGTAGGCAAGTCTAAAAAGACTCCATTATTAAGTCCAAAGCTCCCGAGGTGTGCACCATCCCCCACATAGTGGGCTTAACAAAACCGATATTAGATCCCAGTTCCACTTACCCTATTATAATTAACAACATCAACCATTTATAGGCTACTTAAGGACCTCTCTTCTTAAGTAAGAAAAGAGAAACCAAATGCTCTGATACTTTATGTAATGGAATTAGCCTATTCAACTTGAGAATAGCGGAAATTAATGAGAATACTTTCGAGAAATAACTTTGTGAGCATAGCGGGTAGACATAATTGAAGATAGCAACATAATCATAGCAATTAGTTAACTTGGCATGATCAATACTTTTGCAAGAGAGAGAATTTAGAGAACATGACTGTTAAGTATGGAGCCTGATTTACCCTTGTAATCTTCTGTGGTAAAAGCGCACATTTGTAAGGCCCCCATTATGAGGAGAAGCCATCGTGCGTGAAAGAAAATCACTCACCGGAAACCAAAATTTTCACGGACAAGAATCAGGGGCAACTTTAAAGGCCCTCGAGACTTTTTTTCGTCGAAATATTCTTTTTCGCCGGAATATTATGGCAGGACGGCGGCCGGAAAGTGGTCGGAAAACAACCGGTCGATTGGCCGGTGGCCGGTAGTCAATGGCCGATGGCCGGTGGCCGGTGGCCGAATTCAAAAGCGGACTTGTCTTCTCAAGGGCCGCCACACATGGGCGGATTGGAGGGTCCGATTTGGACTTATTCGCACAAGGGCGGCTACACATGGCTGTCTCTCATAAGAGAGGGCAGCTCTTTTGGCCTATAAAAGGAGGCCATTTCTACACACATTTCATAGTGTGAAGTTGATGCAACAAGGTGAGTGTGATGTGGTGAGAGTGAAGCAAGGCGGGAGCTCCATTAAGGGTATAATCCCTTTGTAAACTACTTCTTGTTTTGAAGTACTAAAGCCATTGAGTGGCTGCTTTCCCGTGGACGTAGCCCACATTGGGTGAACCACGTATATCGTGTGTACTCTCTCTCTCTCTCTACTCTATAATCTCGTGTATATAAATCTGTCTCTCTCCATTAAGTAATCTACTCAATTATCTATTTAGCTACGTCTTATTTCCTAACAACTGGTATCAGAGCAAGGTTTGCTCGTAGCTAAATTATCTCAAGGAAAGGATTCCTTGAACTGAGTGGGAGTTATGGCGGAGGAAGGGAAGCTCAAGATTGAGAAGTTCAACGGCAAAAACTACCAACATTGGAAGATGCAGATTGAAGACTATCTCTACCAGAAGGACCTCTATTTGCCACTAGGCGGTCTTGCGAAGAAGCCCGCAACAATGGCAGATGAAGCATGGATTGTCCTTGATCGAAAGGCACTGGGAACAATCCGGTTAAGCTTGGCGTCAACGGTGGCCTTCAATGTTTCGGAGATGAAGACCACGAAGGACTTGATGAAGTCACTTGACTACTTCTACGAGAAACCATCGGCATCCAATAAGGTATTTCTTATGAAGCTCTTGTTCAATCTAAAGATGGCAGAGAATGGTTCAGTTGCAGAACACCTAAATGACTTTAACACAAACATAAGTCAACTTCGATCAGTGAAAATCAATTTCGATGACGAAGTGCGAGCTCTCCTTATACTATCATCTCTACCGGATAGTTGGGACAGCCTTGTGATGGCTGTAAGTAATTCTATCTCTGGCACAAATACTCTTAAGTTTGATGATGTTGTGGGTGTTCTCCTAAGTGAGGAAATGCGAAGGAGAAGCACAGGAGAATCATCAAGTGCTGCACTATCAGTGGAAACAAGAGGAAGGCCTAAGGAGAGGTTCAAAAACCAAAAGGGTCATGATCGCTCAAGACGGAGCAAATCACGAACAAAGTCAGTTCTTGAATGTTGGAACTGCGGCAAGAAGGGCCACGTCAAGAAGGATTGCTGGTCCAAGAAGAAGAAGGAGACAGAGTCTCAAGACAACAAGCCAACATCGGAGGCCAATGTGGCAGGTAAAGTAGAGCAAGATGCTCTAATTCTCTCATTAGACAATGTGTCTAATTCCTGGATAGTAGATTCCGGGGCTTCATTCCATGCGACACCACACAAGCAACATTTCCAAGACTACACCAAAGGTAATTTTGGGTATGTATACTTGGGAGATGATGAAGCTTGTGAGATTGTCGGCAAAGGTACAGTTTCTATCAAAACTGCTAACGGAAATGAATGGAAGCTTAAAGATGTTAGGCATGTTCCTTCTCTTCGCAAAAATTTGATCTCTACAGGACAATTGGACGATGAAGGTCACAACATTGCATTCGGAAACAAACGGTGGAAGATCTCAAAGGGATCTTTGGTGGTTGCCAAGGGTGAAAAAGTCGGTACACTTTACTTGTGTACTGTTAGCACGCAACCTTCAGCTTGTGCAGCAACTACAGAAGTTGACAGTGCGGTGTGGCACTATCGACTTGGGCATATGAGTGCCAAAGGAATGCAAATCCTTCAAACAAAGAAGCTTCTACCAGGTTTGAAAGAAGTGGACTTAGAGTTCTGTGAAGATTGTGTTTATGGTAAACAAAAAAGGGTAAAATTTCAAAAATCGGGAAATGAAAGAAAAAATAAAAAAACTTGAGTTGGTTCATTCTGATGTTTGGGGTCCTGCAAGTACACCATCACTTAGTGGCTCATTGTACTATGTAACATTCATAGACGATGCGACTAGAAAAACATGGGTTTATATCATGAAGAATAAATCCGATGTATTTTCCATATTTCAAAGGTGGAAAGCCTTTGTGGAGAATGAAACAGGTACCAAGGTTAAATACCTCAGATCCGACAATGGAGGCGAATATTGCAGCCAAGCTTTTGAAAGCTTTTGTGCTAGCAATGGCATTCGGAGGCAAAGGACAACCCCAAGGACACCTCAATAAAATGGGATTTCGGAAAGGATGAACAGGACAATCATGGAACGAGCACGAAGCATGCGGCTACATGCAGGCCTATCGCTTGAGCTTTGGGCGGAAGCTGTAAGTACGTCTGTGTACTTAATCAATCGGTCACCCTCAACGGCTTTGGATGGAGGAGTTCCAGAAGAGGCATGGACTGGTAAACCGGTGAATTATGCATTTCTCAAAGTGTTTGGGTGTGAGGCTTTCATGCACATAGATAGAAGCCTAAGATCAAAGCTAGATGCAAAGTCCAAAAAGTGTTTCTTCATTGGCTATGGAGAAGGAGACTTTGGGTATCGCCTATGGAATCCTGAAGATGGTAAAATCTTAAGGAGTAGGAATGTAATTTTTAACGAACAAAATATGTACAAAGATTACTTGGAAAGAAAACAAACAAAAGAAACAGGTGATGAGTACATGGAGCTTGAGGACGGTGAAGAATCAAGGACTGCAAACGGTGACAATGTGCAACAACGTCAACCAAATGAGGAGCCTCAACCTATTCCCCGAAGATCTACAAGAGCAAGTAGACCTCCAGAAAGGTTTGTTCCTTCCTTCAACCATCTCTTGATCTCAGATTCTGGAGAGCCGGAATCATACGAAGAAGCTATGCAACATAAATCCAAAGAAGAATGGACGAAGAGCATGCAAGTGGAGATGGACTCACTACATCGCAACCAAACATGGGAGTTGGTTGAGTTGCCTAAAGGTAAGCGGGCACTTCAAAACAAATGGGTGTACAAGCTAAAGGAAGAAGAAGGTGGGAAGAAAAGGTACAAGTCTAGGCTTGTGGTAAAAGGTTTTTCTCAAAAGAAAGGTATTGACTTCAATGAAATATTTTCTCCTGTTGTAAAAATGAACTCAATTAGGCTTGTCTTAAGCCTTGTGGCTGCTCATGATCTAAATCTCGAGCAAATGGATGTAAATACGGCATTCCCTCACGGTGACTTAGAGGAGGAAATCTACATGCTTCAACCAAAGGGGTATGAAGTAAAAGGTAAGGAGAAAATGGTTTGCAGATTAAAGAAGAGCTTGTATGGTTTAAAGCAAGCATCAAGACAATGGTACTTGAAGTTTGATCGATGGATGTTGGATCATGGATTCACAAGATGCAACTCCGATCACTGCGTCTACACGAAGAATTTGGGAGATGGGAAATTCATCATCCTAATGTTGTATGTTGATGACATGTTGATTGCAAGTGCTAACATGCAGGACATCAAAGACCTAAAAGAGGAGCTGTCCAAATCTTTTTCAATGAAAGATTTAGGTGCTGCAAAGAGGATACTTGGTATGAAAATATCAAGGGACAGGACGAAGAAGACAATAAAGCTATCTCAAGAAGATTACATCAAGAAAGTACTAGAAAGGTTTGCAATGCAAAATGCAAAACTAGTTTCTACACCTTTGGCTGGTCATTTTAAACTAACGAAGGATATGTGTCCAAAGACACAAGAGGAGATAGCCTATATGTCTAAAGTTCCATATGCTGCAGCGGTAGGTTCTCTAATGTATGCTATGGTCTGGACAAGGCCAGACATTGCACATGCAGTGGGAGTTGTGAGTAGGTTCATGGACAACCCAGGTAAAGAGCATTGGCAAGCTGTGAAGTGGATACTTAGGTATCTAAAAGGGACAACAACAAATGCTTTGTATTTTGGAGGAACTGATATTTTTCTAGAAGGGTATGCTGATGCAGATATGGCAGGTGACAAAGATACTCGAAGGAGCACTACTGGCTATTTGTTCACGGTTGGAGGCACAGCAGTAAGCTGGGCTTCAAAGCTGCAGAAAGTGGTTTCACTTTCTACCACGGAAGCAGAGTATGTAGCAATGACGGAGGCAAGCAAAGAAATTATGTGGCTTCACAGATTCTTAGAAGAGCTTGAATTCAAACAAGACAATTGTGTCTTGTACAGTGATAGCCAAAGCGCTATCCATCTTGCGAAGAACTCAGCCTTTCATTCAAGGACAAAGCACATTGAGGTGAGATATCACTTCATACGCACTCTTTTGGAAGAGGGACAACTAAAGCTAGGAAAGGTGCATACAAGTGAAAATCCTGCAGACATGTTTACAAAGGTGGTCAACAAGGAGAAGTTGAGTTTTTGCTCATCTTCAATCGGCATTCAAGGATAAGAAGCCAGAATGGAAAGCAGTCACAGGTTTGGTTTGGATATCAGTCTCCAAGTGGGAGATTGTTAAGTATGGAGCCTGATTTACCCTTGTAATCTTCTGTGGTAAAAGCGCACATTTGTAAGGCCCCCATTATGAGGAGAAGCCATCGTGCGTGAAGGAAAATCACTCACCGGAAACCAAAATTTTCACGGACAAGAATCAGGGGCAACTTTAAAGGCCCCTGAGACTTTTTTTCGCCGGAATATTCTTTTTCGCCGGAATATTATGGCCGGACGGCGGCCGGAAAGTGGTCGGAAAACAACCGGTCGATTGGCCGGTGGCCGGTAGTCAATGGCCGATGGCCGGTGGCCGGTGGCCGAATTCAATGGCCGGTGGCCGAATTCAAAAGCGGACTTGTCTTCTCAAGGGCCGCCACACATGGGCGGATTGGAGGGTCCGATTTGGACTTATTCGCACAAGGGCGGCTACACATGGCTGTCTCTCATAAGAGAGGGCAGCTCTTTTGGCCTATAAAAGGAGGCCATTTCTACACACATTTCATAGTGTAAAGTTGATGCAACAAGGTGAGTGTGAGGTGGTGAGAGTGAAGCAAGGCGGGAGCTCCATTAAGGGTATAATCCCTTTGTAAACTACTTCTTGTTTTGAAGTACTAAAGCCATTGAGTGGCTGTTTTCCCGTGGACGTAGCCCACATTGGGTGAACCACGTATATCGTGTGTACTCTCTCTCTCTCTACTCTATAATCTTGTGTATATAAATCTGTCTCTCTCCATTAAGTAATCTACTCAATTATCTATTTAGCTACGTCTTATTTCCTAACAATGACAACAGTTGAGGACCGGATTTATGTGGAGCCGGTCCCCCCTCCAATAGGCATTTGTATTATGATTTCTCCCATTAAGAGAGACTTGTTACAGTACATTCTTTGTGTTCCTTGTGACCTAGGTGATGCAATGAAGATGGAAAGCTTCATGCATCACAATCGTAGCATAACATGAACTTGAAGAAAGCTTTAATTGTCCCAAGCCTCAGTCCCAAGACCTCAAACACCTTCGAAGGTGGAGAGAGCTAGCAGGGAATGAGGGTAGGGAAGAGGAAGAAGAAACATTTCATAGGAGAAAGAACTAGTTCCTCACTTATCATACTCTTGTTGCTAGCATACATAATAGCATAGTAATGAAGAAGAAGGAGATGACAAGCTCAAGCATTGAAGCATGGCTCTTGGTTGGATTTGCACTCCATAGCCAAGAGTGTTGGTGTAGGCTCTCAACCTCTACTTGCTTGGAGAGGGAGCTCTTGCACTTTTCATAGCACACAATGAGAGTGATTGTGAGTGTGTGTGGGTGAGTATACCCCTCAAGCAAGCCCCCAGCTAGCTTGGGTCGACCCCCCCTTGTAGCTCATGCTTGAAGCTCATTGGACCCTCCCAGGCCTAGCCAATCATGAGCAGGAAGCATTACAATCAGTAGGGGTAGCCTTGAGACAAGTGTCCCCCTTTCCTTTTTGAGAGAGAGGGCTAGATAAATGCTAAAACAATTAGATAATTCATGTAATTTATCATTGGACCCCTTTGAAGCTTAGCCAATAGGCTTCAAGCAACACATGAAGGTAACATGGGTAGGGGCCTGACATGTGTCCTTGCTGCCTCTTCAAGTTGGGGCTTCCCTTGTGTGTGTGAGTGGGTGTTCTCTCTCTAGCCCCTAGGAAAAGGGCTCGCCCCCCCTCTTGTAGGAATGCTTTTGACTTTAGGTGATCAAGCACCTTACTCACCAAGCATGACAAAGCACTTGAACTAGGGGGTGTTCCCACAAGCATCTCAGGCAAGCTTCTCAAGGCACCTCAAGTACCTTAATCATGCAGCAAGTCAAGCACCTCAAGCATGGAGCCAGTCAAGCACCTCAAGCATGACAAACACCTCAAGCATGACAAGCACCTCAAGCAGGACAAGCACCTCGAGCTTGGGCTGAGTTCCCACCTCAAGCTCAGCCCTAGCTTACCTAAGGTCAAAGGACTTTTACACACATTTATTGGAGGTCTTCAATGAATTTAACCCTAAGGTCTTATGCTCCATTGGTTAGCCTTGCTCTTTGATAGACCATCTCCCTTTTGGGCCCCTTTACCATTGGCCCCGTGTTGAGATAGATCTATAAGCACATATCTATATCTTAACACTTGTTCCCGTTTATTCTCCCACATTAAGTGATCAATTTAATATGAGAAAATCATTTGGGTTGGTTAGATATTAGATTTTATGACACTTTACATCTTTCACAATCAGCCTAAAGCTTCTTTGCTTTGCACATGACATACAAAGCTTGGACTTGCAATCAAAAACATTCCCAACCACAACAAGATCAACCATGTAATTTTAGTCTTCTGTGTTCCGTGTAATGAGATGTTTTCCCTCATGTTATCAAATTAGATAGTGCCCTCATAGATGAGCCGATATACATCAGTGGTTGTGTGCATAGAGACAAAAATGATTGCATATGGCGTGATGGAAACCTTTTAAATCCATTTTTAAAATTTGGGACGTTCCCTAACAAGATTTTGATGGTGGGTATATTCTCCCATAAGTGCACTCAAAGAGACTACACATTTAGTGAAAACCCCACTTCTTTGCATGCCCCTATTGAGAACATTATGCAAACAATGTAGTCCAAGAGAATCTTTGAAGAAAAAGACATCCCAAATAGAAATATCATCAATAACGTCTTGCACTTTTTATAGAGATTGCCTTTGGAGAGGAAAACTTGTTGTAAATTCTCCAAAGATGGGTCTCAAAACATACTATACTTGACAAACATGGCAACCTGACTATCTCATCATGAATTTTCTTACCCATGAAATCTTCCACAATGCCATGTGCCTTCAAAATGCAAGCATAGGGGTTACATTTGGAGAGAAGCCATGGGTTCACATTTCCACAAAATAGCCTACACTTCCTATCCCCACCTATGTTGGACACACCCAACAATAAATGCAATCCAACGGATGGTATCTCAAACATGAAGCTCCTCGAGTACTCATTGTGCTTTCAAAATACGCTGCACTCGGCATAGGTGCCAGTCAAGCATGACGTTGTTGTGACAAAAGTGCCAATTGCATACATGTTGAGCAAAGTATGTGTCCTTTTAAAGTAACCGACAATCATAGACAAAGAGATATATCTTTCTACCTTGGTAAAAACAAAGTGATGCCAAGCATAACATTTTTTTGCAAGAGCCTAAGACAAAAAAACCTCATTATTAATTTATTTCCCATGTCAAAATCAAGCATACTTCCCCATCTTAAGCACTGGTGATTATATCTAGAGAGAAACCCTAATAAAAATCTCATTAAGGAATTCTTTTGAAATTGCACCAGATTTGAGACTTCCACTCACTAAAAACAACCTACAGCTTACTAACCCCAATGATGTTGGAGATTCTCAACAAAGAGTGTCCAAGAGATCGCATCCCAGATAAGAAGCTCCTTAAGAACTCATTATGATTTTAAAAGCACAGTGCACTCAACATATGTAGGAATCAAAGCATTGTCGAGCATGACTTGTTGAGGACACTCCTAACTGCATACATATCGAGCAAAATATGTGTCCTTCTACAGTAACCTACAATAACAGACAAAGAAATGTATCATTTTGCCTTGGTATAGATAAAGCAAAGCCCAAGTTTTTTTTTTTTGCAAGAGCCTCACAGTAATAAATTCATCGTGATTTTTTTGCCTCATAGTAATAACTTCATAATGAATTAGTTTGCTCATGTCAAAACCCAACATAGCACTCGATCTCTCAAGATGCAAACATATGTGATTGCATCTATAGAACAACTAGAACACTAAGCTTGTTGAAAAATGCTTTTAAAATTTTATCATATCTGACATGCATCCATGGCTCCACATTCACTTGAAACAAGCTACAACTTCCTAGTCATTCCCATGTTGGGATATACCCAACAATAGTTGCAGTCCAAGAGATGGAATCCCAGACATGACGCCCCTCAAGAACTCAATGTTCTTTCAAAAGTACCCCACACTTGTCCTAGTGGCATTCAAAGCAATGCTAAGCATGACATTGTTGATGTCAATCTTGACTACATACGTGTTGAGCAAAGCATGTGTCCTTTTAAAGTAACCCGCAATCATAGACAGAGCATGAAATTGTTGATGTCAGTCTCGACTACATAAGTGTTGAGCAAAGCACGTTTCCTTCCGCAATCATAGACAAAGCAATATAACCCTCTACATTCGTATAGACAAAGCACTGCCAAGCATGGCATTCTTTTGCAAGAGCCTTAGATTAACAACCTCGTCATGAATGTTTGCTCATGTCAAAATCTAGCATAATGTCCCATTTCTTCAAGATAAAAGATTAAGTAATTACATATAGAGAAAAACCAAGATTAAGTGATTACATATAGACAAAAACCAAGACAACAAGATCGTCAAAAAATGCTTTCAAAAGTGCACCATATTTGGAATGCATGTCAACCAAAGCAATGTCAAGCACAACCTTTTTGTTCAAGGGCCTTTTACTATAGAGTCATCAAGAATTTGTTTGCCCATGTCAATTGCTTGAGTAACTCCTTGTGCCATCAACATTCAAGCATGAGTGATTGCATCTAGATGGAAACCCTCATTGCACAAGAAACTTACATGTTGAGCATAACCTAGTGCTTCCTAGACCTACCTATGTTAGATATAACCTAAAAACAAGAGAGTACATTGCAAAGGATAATCATATCAAAAGCTTTTTGTGCTTTCAAAAGCATACCACATGGACATATGCCAACCAAAGCATTGCCCCAAACTACTATTATGCATATGCTCACCCAAGATGCAAGCAAAGAAGAGTGGCTCTTGTTCTTTTCCCTACCACATTGATGGACATAGCCTATAATTAGTATAATCCAAGAAACAACACCCTAGAATGTTACCATGTTGCCTCTATTTGGCATCACCCCATATGCAATCCATATGGACATAAGAAAGACACAGTCTCCAAGATGCCATATGGACTCAGAAGATTCTTGTTGGTGGACGTTGAAGTCTATAAGCGTCCTCAAGAACCTTTGTGCCCTGGAACGCTTAGGTCATACACATTCTTGCATATTCTTCAGGGAGTTGTTGATAACCCCAACTTTGATGTATGCCATACTACACCCCTAGTATATTATAGGATGGATCTAGCTAGAGTGCATATCATACTTGTATACCCCTTGCATAGGCCTACATTATGAGCCCCTATAGGTAGAGCTCCATCCTCCCTCCATCCATCATGGTCATCACCCATACCCCATATCAACAGTTTATTAGTTGGCTTTACCTATAATCTTTATTTTCACTTCAACTTTTTCGTTATTGGGATGATAGAGGATATATTCACCTGTCTTATAGGCTGAGTTCGGCCCTTCAAGAAAACTAATTAACTCTCTCTCTCTCTCTCTCTCTCTCTCTCTCTCTCTCTCTCTCTCTCTCGTATAGAGTAGGAGAATAATGTAAGGGTCAACCATACACTATTGTGGAAGAGGAGTTGTACGAGTCAGACACTACTGTGGTGGGGGTGTATGTGACTAGGAGGGTGAGTCAGGTGGGTAAATTTGAGCTATGGTGGGCTATGGCCGAACATAGAGGTGATTTGAGGTGGAAAGTAACACAAAGTACATTATATACATTTCACTTTTGAAAAACCACGTCAGTGGCTTTCCAAAAATCAACCTTCAAGATCAATTTTGGTTATCGTTTGAATATCAATCCTCACAGCCAGTTGCCTCTCAAATGAAGACAATTTTAAAAAATGAGGAGAACATTGCTAGATAATGTGATAAGTTGTCTCTCAAGGCAAGGACTTTGTGGCCATGCCACATTGTGAATTTTTTTTTCGAGGGAGGTGACTATAAAACAAAGAATGATAATAACCCTCCGCATTCAACAAGGCAAAAAATGGTAAATCTAAAAACCTTTTGCATCGTCAACCATGAATTAAGGACTAGTTTGTTGTTTTCCAACTATCAAAAGATGCCTCTCTGAAAAATCCATAATAGACTAGCTTGTCCATCTCTTCCAGGCTCCAACCCTTCATGCCTAGGACTAATGCCAATATTAGATAGCTATTCACACCACCAAGGTCGTGATGCTTGCTATTTTCTTCTACATACATGGGCATGATTAAGAAGAATGAAGGGGGCTTTAAGCTAGAGCAGGAGAAATCTTATACGATTTTGACCCTAAAGCAAAGGATGCAAAACTGCTCTCAAATTGTCAAATCGACAAGCAATGCTTCTCCAATAGTCAAAAGTAATTGCATGCTAGCCATAGTATTGTTGCAAGATTGGTCCAACTAGTATTGCCTCCTTGTAAGATGGATTGGAAAGATTAAGTCAACATATACTATGGCAATGATTGTGCATGCTCGATGTCGAAAAAATATTTTCCTCTGACCGACCAATTTCCTCCTCGTTATGATGCAAACTAAAAATACTAACAAAATGTTGCATATTTGAAGGGTTTTTGAACTTTTTTCTTTGTTTTTATTCGATTCTGTTTCCTTTTACCCTCATTTGAAGTTTAAAAACCTAGATTTTCAACGAGCTCTTGCCTAAACAAACCTTTTCCCAGCACTTGTGCATGCTACATGTGTCAAAGTGTCACCCTTACATACAAAAGTGCCCTTATATGGTCAATGCTCCAAGGTGAGAATACCCTCTTACAGGTACAAGTATCACG
Organism: Adiantum capillus-veneris; assembly: GCF_014529385.1. Taxonomy (NCBI): domain Eukaryota; kingdom Viridiplantae; phylum Streptophyta; class Polypodiopsida; order Polypodiales; family Pteridaceae; genus Adiantum; species Adiantum capillus-veneris. Next base: position 73,440,587 of record NC_140951.1, on the reverse strand, counting down.
AAATGTTGAAATGTACCTGTTTATGAGGAGAGGAATGAGCAGCCTAGGAGAGCTTGAAGGTTTAAATGCTCCAATTCAGTTCTAGTTGTCAGTATTCCCTCTTTGGGTTTCTGACAAATTGACTCACGCCTCTCCTCTAGGGCCTAGGCTCTCTCTCTCTCTCTCTCACATGCACGCGCGCGCTCCGCCGCTCACACATGCGGCGTCGTCGCCAGGAGTCCATTCTCTCCAGGGACCAGCGCCGATCTCACTCTTCACAGAGAGATTGTGATGCAGAAATCCTCGCTATCGAAACCAGAAAGGCTGAGCTTGCCTCACGAGTTCCTGTCGCAGAAGAAGCACTCTCGTACGTACAAAGCGGCTTTTTTGTGTCCACTGTTGGTGTTCCTATCCGCCGTGCATAGCTTGACCACGAGCTTTTAAAAGCAGATTGTTTGTCCTGTGCATGAGGTAGGTTGTGAGTCACGATGGAAGTGGTTTTACTTCCCGCCGCTGGTATTGATGGTTCCTGATGAATTAGGTGCCGGGGCTTTGGCCGGGTTTGCTATTGATTTTTGTGGCAACCTTTTTTTCTCCCTGCTCTATGGCGGCAGTAGAGAGTGCCTGAGAAGGCTAGCTAGAATCCAGCCCGAAGCGCATGTCCTGGCTATCTCATCTCTGTAGACATTGAGGTCCTTAATTCACCGAAGGTTATGCATGAATATATAGGCATTTTCCACTCTGGCTGGAGCACAAGATGGCTTCTGCAAATGCCATTCATAGGAGGACAAAGAGCTTGTGGAATTGGGTCCCCGTGCGTGCATTTGCGAAGATTCGATACCAGAAGTTTTACTGTGTATTCTCTATATTTGTTCAGACAATAGATGGGCTCCCTTCCTTCATGGATGGCCTGCGCTTGGTGGTGAAGCTAGAGCATAAGTCCAAGTGCTGGCAGACCATGCCCTCCAGGGTCTTTCATCACATGGTTGAATTTGATGAGACTCTTCACATTGAGACCACTATTTTTGGTCGCAAAGCAAACATGGAGGACTGCTACATGAAGTTTCTGCCTAAAGACTATATTCTTTCTGTGGTTGCAATTGATGCTAAAGAGCATTTTTTGTTTAATCAACACCGTATTGATCTAAGCCGATTGCTTCCTGTGTTCATAGAAGGGTTTTGGGAACCCGAGAAGCCAATGAGCTCTACTGCAAGTTTTAAGTTGGGGGGCAAAGCTGAAGGAGCTGTTCTTGTTGCCACGTTTGATTTTGAGGTTCTCAATGAAGAGTTAAGACGGCCCATTTTTTTCTTTGATGGTAATGCAAGTGCTCGGTTTGGAGGATCTTCTCTTCAACGGGTATCCCGTGCTGTCAAGAGCCTCCCAAACTCCCCAAATCCTTCACCTTTTGTCAGGCGGGCAAACCATCATTTTACTTCTCCTTGTAGCTCTGACGCTGAATCCACTGACAGCACATATATGGGAAAATTTGACCTAGATAGCAGCACCAAGGAAACAGAAGAATGGTCTGTGTATGATTACAGTAGTTCAGATGAAGAAAGGTTTCAAGCATTGAAGAATGATCCTCTTTCTCTGGATGCTTTCACAGAGGCAGAGAGTGTCTCAACTTCTCCTGCCATTAGAGTAAAGAAGGCTCTAGGATTTTTAGGGGATCTCAGATCTCAAATTCATCTGACCAATGGGGAGTGTGTGGAGAAAATTGAAGTACCTTTGGTTCGCAGGTTAGGTATCAATGCATCAGGGCACCAGATTGATGTTCAAACACCATCATGTCACCATGACACGAGGGACTGCAGTAAAATGTCTCCTGCAAGTAAGGAGATGGCCAAGTCAGAGGTTTTGGAGAAGAATTCGCATGATGGCGAGGTGGCTGCTGACAAGTTTTGCATCAACATTGAATTTGTTAATAGTTCTTCTACTACTGACATTTCCAATTTAGGAGCATATGATGTAGTCAGGGCTGTGAGCTTAGAAGGGAAGGGCTCAATAGGTGATTTTTTGCTTCCCCCTGGTTGTGTGGAATGCAAAAGAGTTGATAGTGATGGTGGAGTTTCTTCGCCAGAGCAAGTTGAGTTGTTCTCAACGGTGACTGAAAAACATTTGCTTGTTGAAGGTGGTCAACCCTTTTCCATTGAAGGGAAGGTTGAGTGCACACCAATGTATTGTAAAGATAAAGACGGAATTCGCATCGATGTTCAAGCACATCTAAATTGTGGAGTACCAGTGGTTCATTCCTGGGAGGATGAGGGACTTGAAAATGGTTTGGAAAATCTTTCTAATTGTTTTGTTGAACAATTAGATCTTTCAGCTTCATCACCAAGAAGTGAAAGTGAAGGTTGTATGGATGTTCAAACACTGTCGGATGGCAAAGCACCAGTCGCTCATTCTGGGGAGAATATGGGGCATGAAGATGGGGCACAGAATTCTGTGGACGTCTCTGTTGACATATGTGACCTTTCAGCTTCATTGCCAAGGCATGAAATGGAAGTTTGCATGAATGTTCAAGCACATTTTTATGGCGGGGTCCCAGTGGCTCAGTCATGGGATGATGTGGGCCTTGAAACTGGTTTGGATTATTCTTCAGACGTTGATATAGAAGGATTACATCTGTCAGCTTCATCATCAACAAGGATCGATATTGGGGCTTCCATGGATATTCAAGCACTGCCCAATGGTGAAGTACCAGCAGTCCACCCTTGGCAAGATGTGGGGCAGGCAAGTGGTCTGGAGAATCTCTCAGGCTTATCAGTTGAAGCGTTAGATTCTTCAGCTTTATCCTCCATGAATGAGATTTCTGGCATTTTTCAGTTCAATGATGAAAATGAGATATCACTGGAGGCCAGTGTTGTCGTTGAAGATTTCTTTGACTTTCTAGAAAGAGAGGAGGAGAGCACTTGCCTTGGACAGAATTGTCCTTCTGTGGGTTTTCTAGAAGTCATTGACAAGCAGATGCTTTTTTCGAAGGAATGCAAGACATCAAGTGTTGAACAAGAAGAAAGCTTTGTTTTTGAATCTCTAAAGCCCGTTGAACCATGTATGACTATTGGGTCCCTTCATGCAAGACAATTGACATGTGGTGCACCAGAGAATGATGTATCGGACAAAGTGCGAGAAGATGATTTGGGGCTTTTTTCCATCATTGAGGCAGCTGAACTAGAGATGAGGAAGGCTGCTCAGAGCCTTCAAAGCAAGGAGCGAGCAAAGATGCTTGAGGATGCTGAAACAAAGGCTTTAATGAAAGAGTGGGGCCTTTCAGACAAAGTCTTTGAGAGGCATTCACAAAAATTATTATTGCCAGGTTCTGCATCTGATATGTCAATCTTCTTAAACAGTGCTTCAGTGATAATGTTAAAGGATGGAGGCTGTTTGAAAGCGGTGGATGCTCAAAGTTCCTGCGGTAATTTAATGATGCAGTTCTCAAAGCCAGTGGTAATACCTGCCAGCTCCAGTTTATGCGCTCTTGATATATTAAGCTCCATGGCTTTCCGAGGTCTTAACGACATGACTGTAGAGGCATTCATGAAAATGCCACTGGAAGATCTGGAAAGTTCATCAGTCGATCACATCTTGAGGAGTGCCAAGCCAACTAATTGTAGCCCTTATTCGTGGTGAGAAGCTTTAATTTTGGCCCCTTCGTATATAATTTGGATGTGTCTACATTTCTTAATGCTTGGTTTCATCATGGCAGAGTCTCTTCTACTTTTCTAGAGAAAGCTTAGTACATTATAATTCACACTCGATTGGTGTGTGTTGATGATATTTATTTAGTTCCACACCCACTATTTGGCACCCATGATGGCATTGGGAATAGCATTTTATTGACATGTAGAGTCAATACTAGGATCATGTTTGGTCTCATGAATGAACAGTTTAAGATTCAAGGATGTTTGGAATGTGGACATGCTCATGGATTCATCTGTGTCTTTGGTATATTAGCAGACATGCAGGCTCATCTAGGTACGTTTGGTACAGACTATCTTAAGCTTAGAGCTAATAGATGACATCCCTTCATCTGTGTTATCTGTCATAGGATGAAATTGTTTGCATGATATGCTGTTGAAGTGCTGAATTGTGAGGGAATTTAACTTTTAAGGAGGATGTGCTTTTCCTTCTAGCTAAAATATGCTGTTCAAGGAGTTTGATGTTTCCCTAGAGAGGCTGATGTGAACGTCGCTAATATATGCTCGTATTATGCCAGGCAGAGACCTTTCGAGGGGCTCAATGTGAAGGAGTCATCAGCAGTACCGGGTTCAAGTTCCAGCAATTGTCTAGGCTACAAATCTTTCAAAGTGGAAGCTTTCTCGGAGAGGCTGGTTGCCTTTGAGGATCTTACTAATGTAGCTCTGCATGTAATAGAGCCTTTGTCCATAGAGGGGCTAAAGTTGCAATATAATATTTCTAAGGAAGCTCCAGGTAGCATCTCTCTAAAGAGCCTGAATATGCAAATTGCCATGAATGATAAGGTTGGCATAGAAGGTTTACAGGAAGCGTCTCTGGTTAATGTTGGAAGACAAGTGAAAATTCCTGAGAGAGTCTCGCCATTGGACATTGCTCTCTCTCTGGATGAATGGCTATGTTTGTTTGAGCATGTGAAGATGCCAGAGGGTGAACTCTCAGTTGCTCGGGATACTTTCTGGAAAGAAGATAGCAGCAAGGCTGACAAGACTCCAGGGTGGGCGACGTGGGCTCATCACAGCAACAGTTTCACAGTGGTGATGCGCCTGCAGCTACGGGATCCTTGGCGATATTATGAGCCTGTGGGTGCTTCAATGCTGGCTCTGGTGCAAGTCGAAAAGGCTTCTGTAAGGAGTGAACTTTCTAGCATTGATGGAGTCCTAGATTCGTCTCTCGGAACACGCTCTGGAATTCAGCTGAGACTGACGGCTGTTCATATTGCAGGGGTTAAGCAACCTTCAGAGTGCAGATCACAGCTTTGGGGCACTGAGAAGCAGCTTCATTCTGGATCTCGGTGGCTTATGGCCAACTTCAAGGCTAGTAATTTGAGGCATGTCATGTCTCAAGCATCAACACCCTCTGAAGATGAGGCCTCACATGTAGAAAGAGAGCTGATGTGGAGTATTTCATCACGTATGCATACGCCTGGCAGAACTTGTAGAGAGCCAGAGGATACTTTTAACCCCTGCATTAGGAATCCAGATATACTTTTTGCACCTCCTTCAGCAGGCAAGGCCCTTCACCTTTCAACTTCTGTAATGAATTAAGTTGGCCATACTCCAGTCACCCACAAATTCAGGTAAAGATCATTGGGCTTGAAGGATCATTAAAGGAGAGGACAATCATTACGTTGGGTTAAAGCTGTTCAATAGCAGGTCGCCTCTAAAGCTGGTCAGGAAACTCTTCTTTTGTTTGTTGCCGGCCGCTGTATGTTAGTGGCCAACTTGTAATATCAATTTTTACCAGGAAGTAAATCGGTAATGTCTGCACTTTAGAAATAATGGTTGCTCTGAGACATCTTAGCCGGCAACTACGTCCAAATGGTGCTTGCCATGTAAGCTATCAGTAAAGTGTAAACATGTAAATTATCACCGACCATACATAGTGGTATGCTAACGACTTTATGTGTGTGCAAAACCAACTCAATGCTTTTAAGCATTATTGTCATGAAGCAGATCTTTGATGTTCATCTCAGGAAGTATTGAATATCAAGACGAGCTAATTCTGGTAACTTTTATAATGTACAGTTAATCATCCTGATTCTGAATTGGCGATTCATCAGCCAATTCCTCATAGTATGCCAAGAATGCAGTTCCATCAGTTTGTTTACCAGGTATGGTTATTTGTATGAAGATAGCTGGCAGTGTTTTTGCTGTTTCAAAGAATACAGCTCCTATGCTTTGTCAGAGGATCACGACTAGTAAATTTGAGCTGACTGTCTAGAGTGAGCTAGCTGATTGCATAGACGGCAATGAGTCGAGCAGAGTATTGTGTGTGTGTGTGTGTGTGTGTGTGTGTGTGCACGCCCGTGTGCGTGCACATTTGTATGCGTATATATACATATGCTGCAATGCAGAGTCGAGGGGCTCTTCATTTTATTCCTCAAGATGACCACAAAGAGAGTTTAGACTATGTGGGTAACAAGTGCCTAGATCACTTGATACGTAGCAAATAGCACTCTCGTTTGTCCCTTAATGAAGTTTTGCATCCTTTGGTAATGTTCGTGATTGCACCCTGCTAATGATTTGCTCTCTTTGCATCTTTTGCAATGCCTTCGCCCTGTGGACTCCTCGTTTAGATGGTGTGAATAGCAAGCTAGAAGCTATTTTGCTTACAAAAAGCTGGTCCTGTAGTAGTGTCAAGGTGAACTGACAGTCACCTTCCATAGGAGCTTTCAGAGCCAAATAGTGCCTATACAGCCTAGGGAATTCTGTATCAGCGATTTTGTGAGCCTATTTGTAGGACCTACATGTCTAGACAAGACCATTGATTAGGTTTTTTTTCAGTCGGAGCCGCTTTGAGTGATTGGCTTGTACATGTGTTTGACGGGTGTCGTTATGGTGCAGGGGGCATCTGACAACACAACCTCTTAGCCTAGGAGCGAATAAGGTCATGGCCCAGCCTTGTTTATAAGTGCCAAGATTGGAGTCGATGGATCGACGGCGGAGAGTTGATCGGCCGTTGATCAAACCAAATCAAGCAAAAAAACAGGGTTCCCCCTACGTCTGCAGTTGCTCCTCAAACCCTAAACGTCCGCAATACAGAGCTCCACCCTTACCAACTGAGCTAGCGTGACTCGCTAAAGGAGTTGCCCCCCCCCCCCCCCCCCCCCAAAACGGCCCAAAGAATGTGACCTTGTCAATCACACGCCCCCACCGTCGATCCCTTGAGACCCCTCCCGTGGCACTTATAGACGAGGATGGCCCAGGCTTTCAAGTCAAATGGATTACTAGGTTGGTAGACATTGAGCCCGCGACGGCCATGCATGTGCACGTTGTGCATTGCTAGTCAAACTTTGGGGAAGTCAATGGCTTCGATACTCTTGGCCATAATCCACTGTAAAAGCAACCGTTTCCCTCTTATAGCTTGAGCCATTTTGTAGCTACGTGAACCTATTATAATCCCAACCAAGAAAATTGTGCAATAATCCATTGTTAAGACACACCAAAAAAGTTTTGTTGAGCTTTCACCTAATGAGCAAGGTCCCCATCTCCCCATCTTAGCCAGTTCATTCACATAAAAGGCGATGATGCAAATGATAACACCTACAAGAAGCACATAGAGATAAGCATTGGCATGACAAAACGTTGAGATAGATGCCTCAATTGTCTAATGATACCTTGCCTTGGGAGCTTGTTTAACATATAGTGCCTTTTTCAAAAAGAAGACATAATCCTCACAACCATCAATGACAAAATGAAAGGATTGCTCCACGTACACTCTTCTAAAAAAGAAGTGAACTTCACACTTGTCTCTTCAATAGGCCCCTCACAATGTGCAACAAGAGCAAACCTAAGATGTTTAGTGGTGAAACATGCAACATGCGGTGGGAGCGAAAGTCTCAAAAAAGTCGCTTTCCTTTTTTGCACAACCTCTAGGAGGTATAGAAGTTATACTTACCTAAAGAATCGTCAGAGTGAAACTTCACTTTGAAAATCCACTTCACATTGATTACCTTCTTGCAAGATGAACTATCCTCAACAGAAGAAAACTTTGCTATCATGGTGTCACACCACCAATTAGAATGAGACATAGCCTCTATTTGTAAAATGATAACCAATTTATGTAATAGTACCACCATCTAAGCTGCCTCCATAGTCGTCTCCACGTAGCTCTGCAAGACCCTAGACCTAAAACCCTAGCCGCTAGAGTCTCGCAATTCACCACCCAACCATCCCACATATAGACAAAGCCCATATATAGGCGACCCTTACTTGTTAGCTCTTCTCTAGGTGTCTTCTCCCACGAGAGCCATGTCTTGACACTATTATCTCCCTATGGAATAGGTTTTTCTTGAGAATACTAGTGTTTTCCCATCTCGCAAACCACCACCCAACCATCTTGCATATAGGCAAAGCCTATATATAGCCCCTTATTTATTAGCTCCCCTCCAAATGTTGTCTCCCAAAGGAGCCATGTTTTGACACTAAAATCTCCTTGTGGAAGAGTATTTTTCATGAGAACACTAATTTCTTCCCATGCAAGACCTTCCTTAGGTTCTCTTTTCACTTAGCAAGTATTTTGTTTTCTTACATGATGAGGTTAAACCAAAGGTTCGATGAAGTCTACTAACATGCACGCATGAACCACATTATTTGCAATGCTGAGCCATTTCCTCAAATGGCTCACATTGAACATTGGATAAACATGCAAGTCCGCAGGTCACTGTAACCTAGTAGACGACTTCACCTACCTTCTTGAGTATTGTGAAAAGTCCACAATACGTGGGAGATAACTCGGGTCCTTCTACACTCTTCATACTATGTGAATGTGTTACGAGTTTGGGCACCCTCCTGTTGTTTGTGGTTAGCATTACAATTGGGATAGCTGGCATGTAATGATTAATTACGATGCTGCTTTTTATTTTTACAAACAGTGAGATTGATGTTCTATAGATTGGAATTCTAAAAATTGAGAAGAACGCGCCAAATAATATCTCTCGGCCACTTTTATTTGCATAGTGTTTTAGTTACTTTTACTAATATGGTTTCATTGTACATATCTAGTGAGAACTCACCCTGTAGAGGGTCGTGCAAGAAGTGATAGCCACAACTCATGGACTAAAGTGTGAAAAGGGGCCTCAAATACTTGGCACCTAAATAGGTTTTATAATAAAATTAAATACTCAATTCCACAAGAGGTACCCGTGGAGTTTGGGGGCTAGGATTTTAAGCCATTCTTGTGCAAGATTCTTCTCTCTGACTCTTATGTTAAGTGTAAAATCATGTCTACATCTCCTTCTGTTACATGCTTTCATTATCTAGTCTATTCTATGTGGTTGTGTATGTGTGGTATGGTGTTCTTTGTCTAGTTGTACTTGGGTTTTGGGAGAGATAGTGAGAAGTTGATGGTTATGTATGTGAGGAAAGATTGAATGGTTCTAGCTTTAGTTCTTTCAAATTTTCAAATAGTGGTATCAGTGCGAATCAAGGCAATCAACATCCTGATTTTCAACTTTTAAGGAGTAATTTTGAATCTACTGCATTAGATTCACAATTAAAGCCTAATTGGCAATTTAACGACAAATTGACCAACAAATTACGCTTATGGACCATCATAATCTAGTATGACAAACCTTTAAATTCAAATCAACAACTAAAATTTTGTGGATTGTGAAGGCGGAAGTGTGAGAATAAGAAGAGAAAGAGACCTTGAAGATATTAATGAAGCGGTGATCAAGATTTGACATCAAAGCACCCAAACAAAGAGTTTGAAGGGCCGAATCAAGCATAGGTAAAGAAAACAAGAAGAAGTAGACTTTGAAGGAGTTTATGAAGCGGATATCTATTTAGTAGAGATAAGAAGAGGGGATCAGTCAAAAGATGGCTTTCAAAAGTCCTCAAAGATTTCTTAAAAGAAAAATTGAAATTTTCTACTCGTTGTTTGCAGTTACTTTCTACGCTTTTCAAACCTAGTTTTAACCAAAGGGTGTGGAAAGGATCGATCAACCGTATGGCTGACCGCCCAATCTATCAGGCTTTAACTTTAGTTTAAAATTTCAAAGGCTACCCACTTCCAAAGTCCTTGCTTGGCCCCCCAAATTTTGGTAGCCCTTGCAAACCACTTGGCTGCTCACATTGGTTGCCTTCGTCCGACCCTGCTACCTTTTGGCCAACCGCCCAACCTTTACAACTCCCTTCGGCTGCCCACGTTGATTTTTTTTATTTACCCAATTTAAAATCTATTATGGCCGCCCACCCAACCAATCTCAATTTATTTGCTTGCTCAATTGCCATTGCTCAACCTTGAAATTCTTTGACCAGTAACTCCAAATTTATTCGGCCGCCGATTTGAAAAGCAAAATATCCTACCCATGAAAATTCAAAATAGCAATAGAATGTCATCAACCTTAGGCTGGTCATTACCTATTTATTTTATCTAGCTGCTTCGATAGTGTTTGAGATCATCTACTACCGCGATAAGAGAGTTCAAAAAAGGAAAATTTCAATTTTCTCATGCATAGGTCTGTTTAATCGATCGCCATATTTCAACTTGCTCTCGTGCTGCATTTTTGGATTAGACATCATCCTCAAACGTACATCTAAGTAAATTTTTTTTTTCAATTTTCCTTTATTTACTTATTATTATGCACATCGATCATATCCACATATATATATATATATATATATATATATATATATATATATATATATATATATATATATATATATATATATATATATATATATGTGTGTGTGTGTGTGTGTGTGTGTGTGAAAAAAAGAAAAAAAAGTGTGCCATCATGGCTCATCTTCCACATCCACCCTTTATTGCTAAACAACTCACAAATTTGTAACAATCACTCGCATATGAGCGCATGCAAAGACAGGAATTTGAAGATAAGTTATTGCACACTACACGCGTCGAAATTGCACCTGCTCTAAAGCAACAAAACAAAATTAGCAGAAAGGCTTTCACATTCAAAGATTTGATGGTACTAAACATGCAAGCATTGTTTTGGTCTAAGGTAGTCAAATTTAAATGATTGTTTTTATGACGAAGAATTTCCTAAGGGTGACATGGTCAAATGTGCATCAAATCACCTCATTGGTAGCGCTACACTATGGTGGAACTCCATTAAACAGCAAGATAGAAGATCTCGCATGTGGCATGCATTTAAAAAGTTGTTTCTATCTCATTTCTTACTCACACAGTACAAAGCTAAAGCATGCCACCAGTGGGATTTAATTCGCCGAGGTAGAAATGAATACATACAGGCTTACACTGATCGTTTTCAGAACTACCTCATTTAGTTTCAAGCCATTGAACATGTCAGCGTAGGAAACTAAACGTAAGTATATATATGGGTTAGTATTGTGAATTGGTGTTGAGGTAGACATGTTTGAACCAGGTTCACTGTCAAAAGCTATTAACTTGGCTCTCAATACATAAAAAAAAGAAATGTGGACATGAACTCTGCATTGAGATTAACCAACTAAGACTAACCGTAAAAAGAGAGTTCCTTTCTCTCTAACGTTGAGAGGAACAGGAATCAAAGTTGTACCTTCGTCAAGAGATGCACATTTGACAATTCTGCTACACCTTCTCAATCCAATGGCAACAACAACAACAACCACATGTAGTAGAGTGGCATCCAAAATCCTTCCAACAATCAAAGCCCTAATCAACCTTGCAACGATAATAAAAAGGTGAATTGTTTTAAATGTTTTTAGTTTGGTCCACTATGCAGATAAGTTCCCAAACAACGTTGCTAAGAGTAATGGTCATACCAATGGCCAACCCAATGGAATCTCACGCAATCAAAACCAAAGATCATTCAACAACACTCACCCAAATGGTGCACAAGGTAACCTCATCTAAGATGCTATTCTTGACGATAATGAAGTTGAAGTCAATTACGGTGAGGGCTATGATCCTGAGTATGATGCCAATGACAATCCTTCTCCAGGTATTCTTATATCTACACTTACTCTCCTCAAAGTGAAAGACGTAGTTAAGGGTGAAGATATCACAATTCTCTTAAATGATGGTAGTAGCCATGATTTCACTTCCACTATTGGCACAACAACTTTCTCTCTCTCAATTCTCTTCACCTCACATTGTAAAGACTGTTTTTAATAATCAATGTTTCAACTGTAAAACTCAAGTTACTGTTGAAGTTTGCATTGGTGAATTTTTCCATACATCTACATTTCTAGTGGCACCACTACATGGTATTGATATGATTTTGGGAATGCCTTTTCGACATAAATTTAACCCACTAATCAACTACAAACACGGATGTTGACTCTCACCCATGAATACAACACACATCATCCACCTTGTCTTGCGTTTAGATTTGGTCCTCTCGTCTACTTCAGATGCATCCTTTTCTTCCTAATGTCCGGTTTGCTACAAGAATTTTGATGGATGGAGTGGATATTATACATTGACATACGGTCATTATTATCACTTTGTTTGTCTTATTCGTTTAATGCAAAATAGTAGCCGATGCGCAATCTGTTTACAAGACATTCCACAAGGAATATATATTATGTTTGGCATGGCAAATGAGTATAAATTCAAGCAAGCCCGCCAAGATACCCCTAGCACAATTAGAAATATGTTTAGTGAACAAGATGCTACTTCAGAGCAACACAATTGAAATTGACAAACAAAAATGTATAATCACGAAATATAATCAGAGCAACACAATTGAGATTGATAAACAAAAATGTATAATCACGAAATATAAAGCATTATATATGATCAAAACACATTTGAATGCAAGGTCTTTTACAATGGTTTTTGACACACGATCTTCATTCTACTCTCAAGCTATATTGAATCTGTAAAGTTGTTATCTGGTTCTAAGTCTGAGTGTTGTGGTTCTCCTTGTATTTCAACCTCCACATCTATTATCAAATTCTCTTCTATTTCGTCTATAGTGCATTGGGATACATCAACATTAAACTCTTCTTCGTCTTTGTTTTGACAATCATACAACCAGGTTGACATTTCCTCCTCGTTGCCAGCACTTTCGATGTGATTCAATATCTTTTCGTTGCAAAACATATACGCTAATTTTTCCGCTCTGTCTGCTAATAGTCTGTTGCGAATAGTGATGTGAACATACTTGTACATACTCCAGTTTCTCTCTGAACTTGAGTTTGTTGCACATTGTGTCAGTACTTTCATTGCAAGGGAACGTAAGATAGAGTAATGCTCTCTAACATTCATCATCCACCACTTCCATGCAGGTTGCTCTTTTGCTATTACCTGTAAAAAATCATTCACAAAAGGATTTTCTTTTAATCTAAATGCACTCATTTCTTTGATGCAATCAATTTGATCTTGAACGTTGGAGTAGAATGTGTTGACCACCTGATAGAAATCGCTTACCACCTTTGTATTAGACATCAGATCTAAATTCCAATGCTCTGGATCGAGCATGTAAGTAACACTATGGAGTGGAGTATGAGCACTCTCCACGTGCATGAAAATACTTGGCCAAAATTTTTTGTTGTTTACCAGAGAATGGTAGTCGCCACTCCTTCTCTACTATAGACTCTTTCAGCTCTTTGGGATTTTCAAGACTCTGTTGGACTGACCACCATGTCATCCACATTTTGCCCAAGTTTGACGCCCTTTGATCAAGATTGCGGATCGCGAACATAACGGACATCATTACGTGGTATGCATCCATTACACTCCTCCACCAAGCAGCCTTGTTTACATTGCCACGTAGACATGTAATTTTATCTTTCACTTTTTCTTTCTGCTCAAGCTATTTACCAAAGGCCACGCAATTGAATATGTCAATCACAACGCATTTATTGCGGAGAAGTGATTCCAAGGTATAAAAGTGTGTGAAAAACCGAGTTTCAGTAGGAAAAGTTCAACATCATTGACATGCATATCCTATACAAATCGAGTACTCTTTGTCGTTTCAAGATAAATTTCACAACCTGACGCGCTGTATCAATTATTTTGGCGAACCATGTGGTTTCTTCGCTAGTGTATCAATCTTTCAACACCAAGTTTAAATTGTACATATTACAACCATTGGCCAAATGTGTGGAAAGAACTTCTTTATTAATTTACTCGCGTTTTTACAATTCTTTGCGTTGTCCATGACTACTTGAACGACATTTTCAGCACCAATTTCTTTAATTATAATAATCAAGACCTCAGAAATGTATTTGCCACTTTTAATTGCACTAGAAATATTAATCGCCTTTATAACGTTTCTCCCCTTGGGCAAACCAGCATTACATTGATCAGCGGTCTTCTTTGAATATTTGACCAGTGATCACTCACAATCGTACATCCTGAAAGTGAAATATTCCCAATTATTATTTTGCCAATACGCTCTTTGACTTCGATGTAACATTTGTCCAAGAAAATTTTTTGTGTCGTGTGATCAGGAGCTGAAAATCCTCGGCCAAACTCACCGATTTTCTTCCAAGCAGCCTTCGAATGATTGTTGTCTACCATGACCAAAGCACTTCCAGTAAAATATATTGCTTTGGTGAGTGCAGTTTGTGCTTCTTCTAGAGACTGCACTCGAAAGCTTTGATGTAGTGATTTTTGACGCATTTGACTAAGTCTACCTTCATTGTGACGCTTAAAAGGAACACTGCCTAGAATTTCCTCTCCCTCCGTAGGTTGTTCTCCAAGGTTAGTTGGTGTCACTACAAGATCTGCGGAGCTAATATTTGGCTCTAAGAACTCTTGACTCAAAGCTCGAGAGCTATTTATCCGTTGTCTCTTGCCACCCTTTCTGATGAGCTCTTCTCTCAAATGCTTTGCAATTGTAGGTGTCTGAGAATGTTCACATTTCTTACAACTCTTTTTAACGCTACCCAGAAAATGATCCCTAATACATGGTGCACCGCCTGATTTTGTTGTGTGAAAAAGTTTACAGTGCCACTCCATATATCGGCCGCATATGTTGTGAGCATAATCCCACTCTTTGCCATGAGCTTTTTTATTCTTTGGCTTCTTCGTACCACTTGTGCCCACATTTTGCTCCATTGCTACAAAATAAAAAATGAAGACAAAAGAATTGTTGGAATTAGGGTTGCACAGAAAGACACACAGCTTGGAGAAGATGAAGGAAGCTCAAGGCACACAATAGAGAGTGTGTTACTTAGTGTGCAATGGAAAGATAGATAGCCCTAGAGTGATGGGCGTATATACAATGCACGGGGGAAAAAACCTCCTAAACAGGGAAAAAATGCCCCGGCGGTCCTAGTGTGTTCACACACATCACTACCACATGTATATGGTTTCAAATCCCCCCTGGAGTGATGCGGTGAACGAGAGCTGGCACATGAGTAAAGGGAAGTGCCATGCCTTGAGAACAGGATCAGTCCACAAAGGGGAATAAGCCCAAAGCTTTGCGGAAAGCTTCAAGATTCTCACGAGACAAAGCCTTTGTGAAAAGATCTGCAAAGTTGTCCTGTGTTGGCACATAGGCCAAGCTGATCTCTCCTGCTGAGAGCCTCTCCCTGACATAGTGGTAATGCACCTCAATGTGCTTTGTGCGAGCATGAAAAACTGGGTTCCTCGCAACTGCAAATGCGCTCTGACTGTCAGTGTAGATAGTGTTGGTAGTGTCCTGTCCAACACTCAAATCAGCCATAAGGCGTCTGAGCCATACACACTCAACCGTAGCTGTGAAGACTGCCTTGTACTCAACCTCACAACTCGAAGTGGCCACAGTAGGTTGCTTCTTGCTCAACCATGATATACATGAACTGCCAAGCATGAAACAAAAACCACTTGTGGACACTCTCGTGTCAAAACACCAGCCAGATCTGAGTCCGAAAAAGCATGTAAGTCTGGCGGCAATGATCCCCCCTTGGGATAAAACAAGCCAAGATGTAAAGTGCCACTAAGGTAGCGGAAAATCCTCTTGACAGCCTGCCAATGCTTAGACCCTGGGCTATGCATAAATCTGCTGACCTGTGAGACTGCAAACTGAATATCTGGCCTCGTGTTGCATACATAAATGAGGCAGCCAACATCAGTTTGGTAAAGAGTGACATCAGCAGGATCACCAGCATCATGTAGACTCAACTTCAAACCTGTTTCCATGGGAGTGGCAATAGGTTTGCAATCCTCAAGTCCAAACTTACATAGCAATGTCTCTATGTAACTTTTCTGACACAAGGCAATACCACCATCACACTACTTAAACTGTATACCCAAATAATGATGCAACAGCCCCAAATCTTTCATCTTGAAAGTAGCATTCAAATCAGCCTTAAATTCAGCAATATGTCTCTCATTTGGTCCAGTGATCAGCAATATGTCTCTCATTTGGTCCAGTGATCAGCAAATCATCAACATAAAGAACCACGATGAGAAATACATCACCCTCACGCTTTACATACAATGTGCTTTCTGTTGGACTGTTACGAAAGCCTTGTTTGACCAAATGAGTGTCAGCTTTCTCATACCAAGCACGAGGAGATTGCTTCAACCCATACAAAGCCTTGTTACATTTGCATACTTTGTCCTCTTGTCCTTTTATGACAAAACCGCGAGGCTGCGTTACATAAACTTCCTCAAATATGTCACCATTCAAGAACGCAGTAACAATGTCTGATTGATGTACATCCCAACCAAAATGAGCTGCCAATGCACATAGAAAACACACAGTAGTCATACGACAAGTGGGAGAAAAAGTCTCTTCATAATCTATGCCTTTTTGCTGTGCATAACCCTTTGCAACAAGTCGAGCCTTATGGCGATCGATCTCACCATCCGGTTTGCGTTTCAACTTGTAAACCCACTTCGTACCAATGGCCTTTTTGCCAGGAGGCAAATCACATAAAGTCCATGTGTCATTTTCTATAAGTGCATCATATTCTGATTGCATGGCAACCATCCAATTTTCTGAATTTTGTGCTTCATCAAAAGTCAAAGGCTCCTCAACATCATGTAAGCTAGACACAGCCAAAGCATAACAATCTGATGCATAAGATGCATGGCGAGAGCCTGAACGAGTACGACTAGACAAAGGTGCATCCAATTTACTGTCACGCAAAGTGTGCACCAGCCATTTTGGCATACCTCTAGCCTGCTCATTTTCAGCCCTTTCCTCATCAAGTACATCATGTACATCTGCATCAGTAATAGGCTGATCTAAAACATTTTTAGAAACCCCCATAAGCTGTACATTTGCCTCATTGGAACTTACATTCGTATTTCCACCACTGAAAAGAGGCAACAAAGTGTCATAAATGTCCTGTGAGCTTACATTACTATCTCTAGTACATGACAGGAAGGGCTGAACTGAATCTTCCACAAACACTACATCCCGAGAAACCAGAATACGTTTTGTTTGCGGATGATACAACCTGTAACCTTTGCTTTCAGCACTATAACCAACAAAAATACATTTGACAGCCTTATCATCCAATTTTCTGCGTTGCACTTGTGGCACCAATTAAGCATATGCCAAACAGGCAAAAAACACGCATGTGCTCAATAAAAGGCTTTCTATCATGCCATGCTTCATATGGAATAATAGACTGCAAAGCTTTCGTAGGACACCTGTTTAGTACATAAGTGGCACACATGATGGCCTCAAGCCAAAAAGAATGCGGTATAGCTTTACTTTTGACCATACATCGTGCCATTTCCGTCAGTGACCTGTTTTTCCTCTCAGCAACACCATTTTGCTGAGGTGTATAAGGCACTGTACATTGGTGTTTTATCCCACGACTAGCCAGAAATGCATTAAATTCATGAGACATATACTCCCCCCCTCGATCGGAACGAAGGGTGCCCATAGTACATTTCGAGACATTTTCAGCCATAGCCAAAAATTGTTTGAAGCACATAAAAACTTCGGACTTCGCTTTAAGTGGAAATACCCATGCATGCCTAGAGTAATCATCAATGAAAGTCACGAAGTACAAGTAATTGCCCAAGGACGGAGTTTGCATGGGCCCACAAACATCACTATGCACAAGCTGCAACCTGCATGTGGCCCGAACTGAACCATCCTTTGGAAATTTAGAACGCTGCATCTTACCCAAAATACAGCCTTCACAAACATGTTTGACAGGTGCTTCAAGAGGCGGTAAAGAAGCAACCATATCAGATTTCTACAAACGCAGCAAACTGGCAAAATTCAGATGACCAAAACGTGCATGCCAAAGTTTTGCATCTGAAAGAGCCCTTGAATCTGCAACAGGATTTGCAAAATTTTGTCCACACTTGTCATACAAAGTGAGCTTATACAACCCACGACACAAAAGGCCAGATGCAACAATTTCATCACCAAAACTGAGATCATGAACTGTACATCTGTCATCCACAAATTTGACTACAAGTCCAAGTCTAGCAAGTGCGGATACAGACAAGAGATTCTTCTTGATCCCAGGTACATAAAGTGCATCAACAAGTGTGAAGGAATTGCCATTAGCGGCAGTGAGCACAATCTTTCCAACTCCCTGAACTGGATAAGAGGCATTGTTGGCACAAGTGACTGAATTCCCATGAGGGACAGACTCGAGAGAGGTAAACAAGTCACGATGTGAGGTAATGTGCTTTGTAGCACCACTGTCGAAATACCACACATGTGAATTTGCAGCAACTGACAAGCATGCATCATGGACAGCAGGATTGTAAGTGCACTTTGCGCTAAAAGCCCATTCTGCATCAGCATCAGCATCAGCATTACAATCTCCTTTCACAGAAGACTCAACAATGGCTGCATTTGTAGTGGAACCAGCATTTGCAGTGGAACCACCCTCTTTCTTCTTAGCCTCTTTGGCCTTCAACTTAGGACACGACTTGATCAAGTGATCATTGGCTTTACAATAATGGCAACGCATCTTCTTTTTGCCCTTATCACCAGAATTGCCAGACGAAGTACTGCCAGCAGAAGCATTAGGAACATAATTTTTGCCACTCGCAGCAGAACCATAAGAAGTGGCTACATTGCTGTTACCACCCTTTCTTTGAGAAGCAATAAAAGCCTGTTCAACTGCACGCTGTCTAGTCCTGTTTTTTCTGGATAGTGACTCTTGCAACAGCAATGTGCATAATGCATCAAACTTGACAACTTCTGGATTTCCTTGGGTCATCAGTCTCCAAGTACTAGCAAAAGTCTGGTAGGAATCTGGTAAGGCATCAAGAACAGTCTGCACAAGGGAACTGTCAGAAATGACTTCATCTGCAGAAATAAGTTGCTCATTGATATCCTTGACACTAGCAAGGAAAGTGTCCATATCATCTTCCTCATGCATAATCTTCGACTCCAGCTCTTTACGCGGCAAAGCAATTTTAGCCTCATTGCGGCTTGCATAAAGACCTGCTAAAATATCCCAAGCCTGTTTTGCAGATTTTGCTGAACGGATGTGAGGAACAATGGTGCGCTTCACAGACAACGCAATCAATGCATAAGCCTGCGCATCCTTAACATCCCAACGAGCTTGTTCTGTCGTAGGCAAAACAACTCTAACAGCTGCAATCCTTGCAGCAAGACCTGCAACATCCTCAACATCGCCTACATCCTCAGAACCAGGACGTACATCAATGCCCTGCACAATGTTCCAGACACCCTTTGACACAAGAACATGTTGCATCATATAAGCCCACATAGGGTAGTTGTCCCCATCCAACCTGTCCTCAGCAGCAAACATCTTGAACACATCTGTGTTGTTGTTGTCAACCATGGTAAATGTTGCACCTGATGTGAAAACTGCCCGAAAATAGGAGAAACAGAGCGGGAACAACCTGTGCTATATAGCACAAACCGTAGAAGACTGTAAGGCACCTGTTATGTAGAAAACGGCACTGACAAAAATTCTGCACAAAACGACGAAATAGCTCGTGCAGTACTGCCTGTAGTGGAAACGGAGGCCGAAATGAGCCCAAATCAAAATTATGAGCGAACGCTCGCCAAAGCTCACTGAAATCGGAGAAAGTGAGCAAGCGTGTGCTGGAGCAGCTGGCGACTAACCCCGAGAGGACGTGACATGCTCTGATACCAATTGTTGGAATTAGGGTTGCAGAGAAACACACACAGCTTGGAGAAGACGAAGGAAGCTCAAGGCACACAATAGAGAGTGTGTTACTTAGTGTGCAATGGAAAGATAGATAGCCCTAGAGTGATGGGCGTATACACAATGCACGGGGGAAAAAACCTCCTAAAGAGGGAAAAAATGCCCCGGCAGTCCTAGTGTGTTCACACACATCACTACCATATGTATATGGTAGCAAGAACCAGATGTTTAGTTTTTGAAATATTTTTCTTATTTTCAATATATATTAAAATTTAAAAACCATTCAATATGAAAGTAACCATGATGTACAATATGAGATTTTCAATGTACGCTAGTCAATCCACATATCGATCACCTATATTGTGAGAAAACATACACATTGTAATACAGTCTATGCACGGCATAAATACTACAACAATGCTATGAATCTCTCAATGCAATTATTGTTATAATGATTATTAATTATATGTCCACTTTGGTTTGCAAACAATAAGACATATCTAATTTCAATTGCTACAAAAAACAAAAGAAAGCAATAAAATATATGATTGGTCATTTCATACACTAATAATCTATCATAATACATAATGCACTCTCTGTATAAACCAATGTATGAACTACCGCAAATAAATCTTCAATATAATCACTCAGTTAAGGACTACTTGTACCCAGTGAAGGATTGTAGCCCCCCCATGCAACCAATTCAATATATAAAAGCTATTTTAACCCAATTAAGGATTATAGCTCTTATATTGTGGAGTGACAAGTATAAATCAATTGAAATCTATGATGGTGAAAAGTGCAAGACTTCAAGGATCTATATATGCCCAGTACACTAGTACAGGCATCCGACCCTTGACTATTGACTCGTCATTTACATATGCTCATCTTCTAAAACCAATTACAGCCCTCATTTGGACCAATGGCTTCTTCGCAATGAGCATGACTCTCCAAGTTTTCAGTTGTTTTGGTTTCGTACCTTTATGTCAGTAAACGAATTAAAATTTTTTAGAAGTGGTTACCGAATTAAGAATCACGTACAACCCAAAAAAAGGACTTGTGACTCTGTAACCTTAGGTCAATTCACAAGGAGATGACTATACCCGGCACTCGGATACACTCCCCAAGGATCTAAAAGACCGCAGTTAGGACACTGTTTACTATATATAATTACTCTCGCCGGGCTTTTATATTTTCTCGGCGGGCCCGTCAGGTATCTGCAGAAGCCCGACGGGCCGCGTCGGGAAAAATATAAACTCCGGAGGGCTAGCCGGCTCTATGGGTTTTTGCAGGTCATAATCAAAGTCACGTTAACAATTAACGTGATCATGTGATTTTCTTGTATAAATACTAAAGATATTGACGTAATCACACAATCGTGATTACATTAATGAAATCCCTGGCAATGGTATATAATTATTTTTGTTATTTGCAGGCATGGCCCTCCTACAACTTTGGAGGTTGCAATTCATCTGCACAGGTTGAGTCCACCAGTGGTAGATCCGGATTTGCACCACGCATTGTCATTATGTGAGGAGTACCTGCGTTCGACACATGAATTATCTTTCCGCTACACTCCATAGAAACTTACGACCTATGATCTTTCACAGCAGACCACATTGTGGGGGAGCCAAGGAGGGAATTCATATGTTTAGAGCATTCCATCAATGGCACCTCTTTCGACCCTCCCTTCTTACCGACCCACCCCCTTCCATTGTAGGGATCCCCCCCCTCCCCCCCCCCCTTGCATCACAAGGCCCTACACCATTCCATTCGACTCTTGCTTCGCATGAGCCTTATTGACAGTCCACAAGTGGTCAACCAACATCTTCTAGCAGCACACGGCGGCGTTCCTCTTAGAGTAGCCAGCATAGGCGGAGCGGCGGGGGCTCCAGCTGGGACGCTTGTTTTGGTGGTGAAGGGAGAACGAACTGACCTATTTTGGAGCGTGCCACTCCAACCACTGAGGACGAGGACACTGACGCTGATCCATGGAATTCTGTCAAAAATCCATGAAAGTATTCCACTGATCTCCTTGGGCACCTCAATGGCACCCAATTGCAATGCTTGCATGTATTGTGTGCTACATCTCTCTCTCTCTCTCTCTCTCTCTCTCTCTCTCTCTCTCTCTCTCACACACACACACACACACACACACACACACACACACACACACACACACACACTCACACACACCCCTTGCTTGCACACTAAGTCTTACATGGTCTCTAAGACCTTAGGATACTGGGATTGAAGATGGAGATTAAATGCAAGCATCTCAAGGAGAATGAAGGGCTGGGAAAAAGTCAACGCAGTCCAAGACAACCCCTCTCACACATGCAATTCGAATCCATAATGTGTTTATCTAGAGGTGCACACCCTAGCCACAACACTATCGTGTGTCCCTTGAATCCCATGTGAGTTTGCAACTTTATAAGTAAACATCGACAAGTAGCATCTGAGTTCAAGATTACGTTTTGGGGTTCAAGTTTACTATTTATCTGTGCCATGCGATCGCAATGACCTAGGTGCTTGTGTGGTAGTTCTCCTTTCATCAAGACTCAATCCCATCACTTGATCTTCATTCGAGTCGCGATGGGAGTTAGTCTTTTAGGCTTGCATGCGAACAATAAAGGATACGGGATCCTCAATGAAGATCAAGCGGTGCGAACAACGAGAAATAAGTAGAGCACATTTGTCGTGACATCTGTGATCCATCCAATGCATTTGAGTTTACTTTTGCTTGAGCTGGTTTACTTTATATGCAAATGAAGTGGCTAAGGGAGCATCAGAGGGACTAGAGCATCTACGTACCAATGGGGAGATCATGGGCCCGGGTTGTGAGGGGTGGTGGTCAACCTCACTGAGATCGAACAATCGCCTCGAGATTGCCACAAGCCCTGCCCACCATTGATCCCACTGCTCAAGGTCATTAAAGGGCTCAAGGCTAAAGAGATCTACGTTTGTCTATTCCACCGCCACGAAGACGATTCACGAAGATTAAAGAAGACTTAGGCTCGGTTCACATCGAGGCGGTGGAAAACAAGACACTTTATGAGCTCTTCCAGGTGGAAAAGCTTGCAAACATTCTCTTCCACCGGCCATGTGTTCACATTGCTGGCGGAGGAAAAGGTGAGGCAATTTTCTATCACCGTCTTAAGTGAATGCCGGGCGGCAACAGAAAAAAGAGGAGGCAAGTGTGGACAAAAGGATGGGAGGTTTAGTTTATTGTGATTCGTGCCAACATGGCACTTTTTGCCAAGTGGAGGGTGGAAGAAAGAAATTCCTAGGGGGGGGGACGGAACAAATCCCCTTTTTCTCTTCCACGATGTGGCACTCTCCATCTCACTTTTCCGCCGTCCTATGTGAACAGCAAGGTAGGCCTAGGGAATTACGTGAGTTCCCGGGCCCACAAATCTCAACTATTATATGTTTGTTCACGTTGACGATGACTTTCGAATATGAGGACGAGCTCGACATGCGATGCCTTGATACTATGGAAGGCAGCTTGTGCGCAGTAGTACTCGCCGTGCAGCCATCGCTTGGCCATTCTCTCTGATGATAGTAATCGCAGAGCCATGAACTTCAATTGCTTCCATGCCGTCCTCCTCGCCCTTGAGCTCCATGCCTTGATGTACCCTCTGCTACAGCATTTGAGTAGCGGCGTCGGCTCCATCGCCGGCCTCCCCTCAAGCGTGCCCCTAGGCACCTCCTTCAATACCACTCACTTCTTCTGGATGCAATCGCAGAATGAAAGGTTTCAACTAGATCTGCGCTCTTGGACCGATGCAGGTGTCGAGCAGTGCATGGGCGGGGTGCGCTACACCTTCAAGACCCCCAATGCCCTCATGTGGACCTTCAACACACTCCCCCAGCCCTTGATGGGCTCCCAGCTGTGCACTCTTACTCTGCGTAACGATGGTGTCCTTACCTTCACGGCTGGTAATTCATCTTCCCCTCCCTGGGAAACCCCCACGGCTGGCCTGCATGTGCGAAACCTCACACTCCAAGATGATGGCAACCTTGTCCTCGTCAACGATTCAGGGGCCATAGTGTGGCAAAGCTTTCAGCATGTCCGCCATCTCTTCTTGATTCCTTCCAACATGAAATTTGTTCAGAATATGACTCTGTATGACAGGCAGCAGTTGTATTTAGATTATAGTAGGCCTGGATGTTATGCGCTAAGAATGGGTTCTCAGGGACGCCTGGAGATGTTCACAAGGTCAAATATGTATGTTTATCACAGTATTGGCATCGACAAAACCGCAAGCAATGGCAGCGGTGCTGGCAGTGCAATTGCAGATTACATAGTAATTCACCAGGACATAGAGTTTTATAGCAGAGAGGGGTCTCTCTTGGGTATAGTAGCTCACAATGTTCGGGATGATGATCCATTACCCAATGGAACCGATTTAGTAGGCTCTGCTTTCTTTAGGCAGGGTGATCTCATGATTAATCGCCCAGGTTCTTCAGGTAATCCAAATCAACATCTTTGGTACTACAACACTTCGATCGGCAATTTCTGCGACTATCCCCTTGTGTGCGGCGAGTATAGTCTGTGCAATCAGACAACCAGAGAATGCAGTTGTGCGCCTGGATTTCAGATCACATCCAGTAAGCCCACCTGCACAGCACAAGACGAGCCCGCCAAAATATGTAGTTGTCCAGAAATCTATCTGAGTATGCCAACCTTCAGATCTGCATGTATCCCAATTGATTCTGCCTACAGCTTGCTTCCAATCAATGTTTCCTTCCATGCCCAACCTTCTGCTGTGCCGGTAGTCTCTCAAGACGCATGCCGGAGACTTTGTGAGAAAAACATATCTTGTAATGCTGCCCTCTTCGACTCTAACAGCTCTTCATGTGCCTTCTTCCCCATACTCTACACCATAGCTCTACCGTCTGAAGACAATATAGCAACAGGTCAGGTCATGTTCCTCAAAATCTCTTCTCCTTCCAATGTCCGTGGCTCTAAATCTTCTACTACTATCATTGTAATTAGTACTTCTATTGCGGCCGGTGCTGCTCTGATAGGGATTATAGCTTTCATGGTGCTATGGAGGCGGTGGTGGCATCCTCGCCAAGTCCGCATGAAAGCCCAAGCACGCTTCTTACAGGAGCTATCAAAATTACCGCCACGATTCTCATACAGGGAGCTCCAAGTCGCCACTAATGACTTCTCCAAAAGGCTTGGGACAGGGGGATTTGGATCGGTTTATGAGGGGGTTTTGAACACACCCACTGGGGTTGTCAAGGTGGCAGTGAAGAAGTTGGATCAAGCTGGAGTTTCTACCCAACACATCATGGATCATCAATTCAAAGCAGAGGTTGCTACCATCGGTAGTGTGTCACATGTCAATCTGGTTTCTCTAAAAGGATTCTGCATGGAGAAGAATGCACGGTTGCTAGCATTCGAGTTTATGCCAAGAGGTTCTTTGGATAAGTGGCTCTACCAACCGGGCCAAGCTGAGGCCGAAAGTAGCAGCTCCGGCGCTGCCGCTTCTAACAATAAGAAAGATTCAATTCCTCGAAGTGTAGAACCAGCGCGTGAGATCCTCGATTGGGAGACAAGGTGTCGCATTGCATTGGATACCGCCAAGGGTTTGGAATATCTGCATCATCAATCTGCCGAGCACATTGTGCATTGCGATGTGAAGCCAGCAAATATACTGCTGGATGAGGATTTCCATGCCAAGGTCGGAGACTTTGGCTTGGCCAAGCTGATGGGAAGTGACAGCCAAAGCTTCGCCATGACGACACTGAAGGGCACACGGGGGTATGTCGCACCAGAGTGGCTACAGCAAGCCACAATCACAGCAAAGTCAGATGTATATAGCTATGGTGTGGTGCTGCTGGAGCTTTTAACAGGAAGGAGGTCTCTAGATCCAGAACATGGACATCTACCCACATGGGTTATGAAGACAATTTCTGCCGCTGGCGGCAACGGTACATCTACATTGAATACCGCAGACGGTGCGAGTAATTTGAGTTTTGACACCATAAGCTCATCCCTCATACAAGAAACTATCATGGATGGATGCTTACCTCGGAACAGTGTTCCTACAAATAGCTTTCAGCAGGTGCTCATGTTGGCTCTGGCATGTGTGCAAGCGGAGCCAGTCGACCGACCAAACATGGCCTCTGTAGTACAGATGTTGGAAGGCATTTTGGAGATTTCATACTCGCCGCCATCCATAAAGCTTGGTCGTGGGCAGAGGCGGCATTCTCAGCTTCCGCCAATTCCTTCGGTTTCAGATACTGCATCCTTCTCCATCTCTAGTGGTGGTACATTTTCTGCTTTGGGCAACAGTGTCCTCGAGGGTCGCTAGCTGTGCAGTGTCCTCGAGGCTCGAGGGTCCGCCACAGACACGGCCACTCTAATAAGGCCGTTCTTGGTGTCATTGCGTACATTCTGTGCCCCACATTTGGTGAGCGTTTGAACTTTGGAGGGAAACCTAGCTTCGATTGGAATTTGGTCTTGTACAATTTCTCATAAGCTTTGACTGAAAAAATAAAAATAATTATTGTATGTAGTTCTACGCATTAAGAGATATACTTACTCATACTACATACTTAGGGTGGCTTCACAATCGGGCAGTGCCCGTCCATCACAAGGGCGCTACATGGGCGGCGGGCGCTCTCAAAATGAGCTCCTTTTCGTGTTGGTACCTCTGTATTCACAACTAACATACATTATTTATACTTCTCACTCTCCGTGCAGCAACAGGCATTTGTTACCTTGGGTGGCCCATAAGCCTTGCCCACACGTGGTGAGGGTTCGAAACTCCACTACCTTTTTCAAAAGATGCTTCGCACCCATTCCTTGGGCGAGGGAAGGGAGGTCGCCCCTCGAAAAGGGAAGTACATATGTGATTGGACTGTCAGCATGCGCCCTTCAACTTTGTGTGTGAAGGAGCTCCGGGCGTCCATTTCGATGTTGCGAAGTCTTATTGGTTGCTTTTTTTGTCCTCCACGCATGTACGGATGTTTGTGAAGCCACCCCCAAATAAAGAAATTTGTGTCCTTCACGATAAAGAAATTTATGAAAATCCAAGATACCCCCTCTGAATATTCTCGCCCCCCTTTAGCGTCCTCCGCCTCTGCCGCCCGTGGCGTTGCACCCTGCCTTTCTAGCCTCCACCTGTAGCATCGTGGTCACGTACAACACGTCCTGATAGTCGGCATCACACCCTTCACGACAACACTACCTTGCAAAGACTGTTAGGTCTCGCCACATACCCTGTCAGTTGAGCTACGACTACACACACACACACACACACACACACACACACACACACACACACACAGCCCTCCAGAAACACACTCTCTTGTGGGACGGGTGTCTAACCTCACTCCTATCTTATTGCAGACATAGCGAGAAACACGAATATAATTGTCAATCCATGGGGCGAAGTTGACTCGACTAGTGCATACAGACTACGAGAGGTTGTCAATCTCTTGGAAAACAATAGACAAATCGCATCTAACTCAAGCTACACTCAAATGACAGAAATTGCTAAAAACTAATCACTAATCGGCAAAAAAATCATAATCGTTACAGTATCAAACGACACCCAAATGTTACGAAACTTCTAGGAAATGTTTATAAAACCTAAGCATACATGCTTATAGTCCCAAATCTCACTTTAGGTCAAGTGCAAAAATCGCGATTATTAACAGCAGTGAGTTTTTGACCTAGTCATTTTCGACTCAGAATGCATCTAAATGCTTAGCAATGATGTCCCAATACTCCGTCTATACTTATTTTATGATTTTTAAACTTGAATTCCTGCTTATGATGAAATTAGGCCGCTGATTGGCAACGCCAAAAGCTACGGATTACCATGGAATGTTTACATCAACGCGTGGAGCTCTTACTTGAGGTTGCAACGCAACAAACGGCACTGCAATGTGACTACCGGGAAGAGAGTAGGAAATGCGAGAAGGACAGAAGTGAGTGCTGAGTCAAATACTACCCTTCACGACAACACTATCCTGCAGAAGAAGGAGAGAAGCGCGAGAAGGAGAGAAGCCAATTATTAGCACCGAGAAGGAGAGAAGCCAAAACTTACAAAATTGGCTTTTATACCTTAGCCAAGGTTTTTGTGGTCAAAACTAATAATCTGGGAGCTCTAACTAAAGATAGGTTAATACAATCTGGAAGTTTGTAGCCCCAACTCATTAATTACACTGTCTATCTAGAAAGTAGGAGTTACAACATTCTCGATTTATCAAAATAATAAGTGTTTTTACAATAAAAGCTCTGAAAAATATTATCCGAGTTAGCTTGTTGCTAACGTTCCCCCCTCTCCTCGACTGTGTCGTCCCTTGACACAGCTTCATGGACTGAAGTAGTCTTCGGGTTGATAGCTAGCAAGGCGGTCTTTCAAACACGTGTAGGGATTTTTCATATTTGATTCGACTTTCTTTGTCTGGGACTTGTAAAAACTACATGTTGACTTCATTTTTAAGTTCGATGGTGAATAGCCAACAAACCTTGATGTAAGGTTGCTTATCACTGGCCCAAATATCTTCGTCCGCCATGTGAAGAAACCTATATAGAATGCCTCTTCAAATGCCAACATATTTCTTGATTGCAGAAACATACATTTGACATAGAAGCCGTAGAGGACTTCTTTTGAAGGTTGTCCACTTAAATCATAGCATAGACCTTTGTTGCCTTTGAGGAGGAAAGACATCCATGGTGCTCCTACTTGCTCAGGCTCGTGAAAAGTTTGAAAGTAGATGAGTAGCATTCTGCATATCTTACAAAGCATTGTGCATGAGAGCTCTTGAATAAGGTCATGGACGTCCATTTGGGTTTTCACCATGTATTCTTTCGTTGTTGGTCCCTGCGGTGAGCTGGTAGTCGTGGGTAATTTAGCCATATTGGCCTCTTCTTCTTCAGTGCATCATGTGCCTGCCATGTCCTTACCCTTGGTACATGATAGAATGTTGGGTCCTTTTGTAGGGCTGCAGGTGCTCTTGTAAACAGAATGAGGTTCTAGAGTTCTTGTTCAACCAGTTTCTTCTCCATTTTAGGTGGATATCATCTGAGCCTTCTGCCTGCATATCCTTGTAAAGTCTTTCTTTAACTTGCAATAGCTCCACCTTTATCAATGGGTAGGGTAGTGATTGCTGATTCCATTGAGCATTGATTTGGTTGGGAGTGAGTTGAGTTACATTTACCTAGTGGAGAACTCTCAACTTCCAATCTATTATTGCTTTCCATTCAGCATCTGCTTCTTGGACCATCTGCTCCTTTAGTGCATTGGAACTTGCTCGGCTTCAGTGATTGTTACTTGAAAATATGACACTCCTGTTAGCCCTTCTAACGGCTATGTTTCCATATCAGCAAAAGAGACTGATGGTATGTCGATGTTTGGTTGTTCAGAGGTTCCTACTCCATCCTGAGTTCCTGTTTTGTCCCTCTCTTAGCAGTTGATTGACTCTCTTCAATTCTTCTATTTCCTTGAGCAATTGCTCTTCTCTTTGAACCCACATCAATGTAAGGTCTCATCTTTGCATTTGTTCCAGCTTCAGCTCAAGTTCAAGGTCCTTGTTTCTCTTTTCTAAAGTCTTTTAGACTTCATCCATTCCCTTGATTGAGGCTACAGCGGGGTTTTCTCTTATCTGTCTTAGAAATGCCGCTTGATCATTGATCCATTGCTTGGAGTACTATAAAGAGGCATTAGATACATCTAGCTGCACTTGGATCTTTTGTACTGACAGAGTAGTGGTTAAAAGCTCATTGGCTACTTCTATCAGTTGTTGTTGATCTTTGCTCTTGCATGCACCGAATAACTTTGTCAAGAGCTCTCCCAGCTCTTCCATCTCTTTCTGTTGTTTCTCCTTTGCAATCTAGTGTATTTCTACTTCATTTTTTAGCTCTTTAATTTTCCTTTGAAGATCTGCAATGATGTCCATTCTGTCATCTAGCTCTCCTTGTAGAGTATCGATGACTAGTTCTAGCTCCTTAGCCTTGGCACTGTGGCTAAGTGTTGTTGTTATCATCTTGTCTGTCATCAACTGCATTTGCTTTGCATACTCATTTACCTGCATGATGACTTCATCATTGGTTTCCCAGTCTTCAAGTTCTACCTGGGGTTGTTTAGAAGTTTTGGTTGTTTTGGTTTGTGGCTCTTTTGTTGGTGCAGTGGCTTCTGCTTGTGGCCGTGGAGGTGGTTTTACTTCTTGTTCTTGAGGCTTCATGAATGCCTCAACCGCTTCTACTTCTTTAGTGGATGCCTCAGCTGCTTCTGCTTCTTGAGCTGTTGTAGAGGAAGGTACTGCTGCAGCTGTTTCTCCTTCCTTGGGTTGTTCAAAATCTACTTCTTCCTGTTGTTCAGTCTCTTTTTCCTTTGCTACGTCATCTTCCTTAGATTTATCCATTGGTGAGTGGCTTGGACTCGGCTGTTGAGATGTCGAGCTCTACATCTTGAGCTGGCATCCACTACGGGTCTTGGCTGCTTACGACATTTACTCACTGGCGTGTTAGGTGACTGACACGGAGGATCTCTGCCAGTGATTCTACAACTGGAATACACTTATAGTGCCAGCCTAGTACGCTTCTAGCGAGTTCACACTTAGTGACCGCGTGTACATATGTGCTACTTTTCAGTTTTCGCACTTAGTCATTTTATACTCTCTTTTCTGTGAGAAGAAGAAGAAGCTTTCCATCTCTGTGTGGTGTGTGCTTGTCTTGTGTAGCTCTCTTGCATCCTCTTTCTTTACATGGTATTAGAGCCTGGTGCAGGCAAGAGAGGCTAAGAGAACAACAATCCATTCGTTCGTACAAGTTTCTGAACAGGTCTCCAAAGTGCAGTATACAGAGATTTATTGTACAAGTACAGTGTATGTACGCTTTATTGTGGACACTTGTTAAGTGTAGAAAGTGTTACAGGTACCACGATAGCAGGTTCAGCAGATTTGTAGGTTTTTGCAGATTGCAGCTATTTTGTCTTAGTGCTTCAAGATGTCTGACGGTTTCAGTCAGATTGTCACTGAGAAGCTTGAGAAAAATAACTACCCTGCATGGAAGTTCAGAATAACAAATTTCCTAAAAGGAAAAGGTTATTGGGAATATGTAGAAGGAGACAATGAAAAGGAACCAGAGATTCCCGAGGCAAATGCTACAGCAGAACAAAGAAAAGCTTTGAGGGACTGGCAACAAGGCCAGAGCAAAGTGATGTATTGGCTTTCTATGAGCATCACAGATGGCATGATGGGCTACAGGATGCTGAAACCCCCGCCGTTGCATGGAAAAACTTAGGCAGAGTGTTTGAGGTGAACACGGAGGCCAAGAAGCTTCAACTAAAGTCGGAGCTAAATCAGGTTAAGAGGAACAACCTCTCCATCAATGATTATGCTTTGAAGATCAAGAGTATCATTGAGGCTCTTGGATCTATTAAAGTCTCAGTGGAAGATGATGACATTGTCCGTGCATGCTTGGATGGTCTAGGAGATGAGTATGTACATTTCAGGTCTTCCATGAATACAAGAGACGACATCCTCGTGTTCCAAGATTTGATTTCTATGTTTATTCTTGAGGAGAAGAACCTTGGTCTTGACACATCTACTTCTCATGGCAGAAATAGGTCTGAACAGGCCTTCTATTCTAACTCCAATAGAGGTAGAGGTAGAGGTCGTGGTTGAGGCCCAAGTGGTTGCAGGGGTCAATTTCAAGAAGGTCAATCAAATCAAAACAATACAGGTGGTAGGGGAAACCAATCTCAAGGCAAGGGGAGTCAAAGAGGTCGTGGTGCAGGATCAAGCAGGCAGCAACATACTGCAGATAGCAGAGAATGTTGGACTTGTCGTGAAAGAGGTCACATGTCACGTGACTGTCCAAAGGGAAAAGCAAGTGGAAAGAGAGAACAGGGCAACTATGCATCTACTAGCAGAGATGCAGATGACAGCAAAAACGAGCGTATGTTTGTTATGCAGCATGTAATGAATACAATGACTGCAGAGAATTCCACCCAAGATGATGTTTGGTATGTGGATTCAGGTGCCTCTAATCACATGACGTCTCGTGGAGAGTGGTTTAGAGATATGCGCAAACCAGATGTGTCAGGCTATGTGTAGACAGGAGATGACACAACTCACCCCATTGCTCATGTAGGGGACATACCTGTTAGGAAATAAGACGTAGCTAAATAGATAATTGAGTAGATTACTTAATGGAGAGAGACAAATTTATATACACGAGATTATAGTGTAGAGAGAGAGAGAGAGAGAGAGAGAGAGTACACACGATATACGTGGTTCACCCAATGTGGCCTACGTCCACGGGAAAGCAGCCACTCAATGGCTTTGGTACTTCAAAACAAGAAGTAGTTTACAAAGGGATTATACCCTTAATGGAGCTCCCGCCTTGCTTCACTCTCACCACCTCACACTCACCTTGTTGCATCAACTTCACACTATGAAATGTGTGTAGAAATGGCCTCCTTTTATAGGCCAAAAGGGCTGCCCTCTCTTATGAGAGACAGCCATGTGTAGCCGCCCTTGTGCGAATAAGTCCAAATCGAACCCTCCAATCCGCCCATGTGTGGACGCCCTTGAGAAGACAAGTCCGCTTTTGAATTCGGCCACCGGCCATTGAATTCGGCCACCGGCCACCGGCCATTGACTTCCGACCACCGGCCACCGGCCATTGACTTCCGACCACCGGCCATTGGCCATTGACTACCGGCCACCGGCCAACCGACCGGTTGTTTTCCGACCACTTTCCGACCGCCGTCCAGCCATAATATTCCGGCGAAAAGGAATATTCCGATTCTTGTCCGTGAAAATTTTGGTTTCCGGTGAGTGATTTTCCTTCACGCACGATGGCTTCTCCTCATAATGGGGGCCTTACAAATGTGCGCTTTTACCACAGAAAATTACAAGGGTAAATCAGGCTCCATACTTAACAATCTCCCACTTGGAGACTGATCTCCAAACCAAACCTGTGACTGCTTTCCATTCTGGCTTTTTTTATCCTTGAATGCCGATTGAAGATGAGCAAAAGCTCAACTTCTCCTTGTTGACCACCTTTGTAAACATGTCTGCAGGATTTTCACTTGTATGCACCTTTCCTAGCTTTAGTTGTCCCTCTTCCAAAAGAGTGCGTATGAAGTGATATCTCACTTCAATGTGCTTTGTCCTTGAATGAAAGGCTGAGTTCTTCGCAAGATGGATAGCGCTTTGGCTATCACTGTACAAGACACAATTGTCTTGTTTGAATCCAAGCTCTTCTAAGAATCTGTGAAGCCACAGAATTTCTTTGCTTGCCTCCGTCATTGCTACATACTCTGCTTCCGTGGTAGAAAGTGAAACCACTTTCTGCAGCTTTGAAGCCCAGCTTACTGCTGTGCCTCCAACCGTGAACACATAGCCAGTAGTGCTCCTTCGAGTATCTTTGTCACCTGCCATATCTGCATCAGCATACCCTTCTAGAAAAATATCAGTTCCTCCAAAATACAAAGCATTTATTGTTGTCCCTTTTAGATACCTAAGTATCCACTTCACAGCTTGCCAATGCTCTTTACCTGGGTTGTCCATGAACCTACTCACAACTCCCACTGCATGTGCAATGTCTGGCCTTGTCCAGACCATAGCATACATTAGAGAACCTACCGCTGCAGCATATGGAACTTTAGACATATAGGCTATCTCCTCTTGTGTCTTTGGACACATATCCTTCGTTAGTTTAAAATGACCAGCCAAAGGTGTAGAAACTGGTTTTGCATTTTGCATTGCAAACCTTTCTAGTACCTTCTTGATGTAATCTTCTTGAGATAGCTTTATTGTCTTCTTCGTCCTGTCCCTTGATATTTTCATACCAAGTATCCTCTTTGCAGCACCTAAATCTTTCATTGAAAAAGATTTGGACAGCTCCTCTTTTAGGTCTTTGATGTCCTGCATGTTAGCACTTGCAATCAACATGTCATCAACATACAACATTAGGATGATGAATTTCCCATCTCCCAAATTCTTCGTGTAGACGCAGTGATCCGAGTTGCATCTTGTGAATCCATGATCCAACATCCATCGATCAAACTTCAAGTACCATTGTCTTGATGCTTGCTTTAAACCATACAAGCTCTTCTTTAATCTGCAAACCATTTTCTCCTTACCTTTTACTTCATACCCCTTTGGTTGAAGCATGTAGATTTCCTCCTCTAAGTCACCGTGAGGGAATGCCGTATTTACATCCATTTGCTCGAGATTTAGATCATGAGCAGCCACAAGGCTTAAGACAAGCCTAATTGAGTTCATTTTTACAATAGGAGAAAATATTTCATTGAAGTCAATACCTTTCTTTTGAGAAAAACCTTTTACCACAAGCCTAGATTTGTACCTTTTCTTCCCACCTTCTTCTTCCTTTATCTTGTACACCCATTTGTTTTGAAGTGCCCGCTTACCTTTAGGCAACTCAACCAACTCCCATGTTTGGTTCTGATGTAGTGAGTCCATCTCCACTTGCATGCTCTTCGTCCATTCTCCTTTGGATTCATGTTGCATAGCTTCTTCATATGATTTCGGCTCTCCAGAATCTGAGATCAAGAGATGGTTGAAGGAAGGAACAAACCTTTCTGGAGGTCTACTTGCTCTTGTAGATCTTCGGGGAATAGGTTGAGGCTCCTCATTTGGTTGATGTTGTTGCACATTGTCACCGTTTGCAGTCCTTGAGTCTTCACCGTCCTCAAGCTCCATGTACTCATCACCTGTTTCTTTTGTTTGTTTTCTTTCCAAGTAATCTTTGTACATATTTTGTTCATTAAAAATTACATCCCTACTCCTTAAGATTTTACCATCTTCAGGATTCCATAGGCGATACCCAAAGTCTCCTTCTCCATAGCCAATGAAGAAACACTTTTTGGACTTTGCATCTAACTTTGATCTTAGGCTTCTATCTATGTGCATGAAAGCCTCACACCCAAACACTTTGAGAAATGCATAATTCACCGGTTTACCTGTCCATGCCTCTTCTGGAACTCCCCCATCCAATGCCGTTGAGGGTGACCGATTGATTAAGTACACAGACGTACTTACAGCTTCCGCCCAAAGTTCAAGCGGTAGGCCTGCATGTAGCCGCATGCTTCGTGCTCGTTCCATAATTGTCCTGTTCATCCTTTCCGAAATCCCATTTTGTTGAGGTGTCCTTGGGGTTGTCCTTTGCCTCCGAATTCCATTGCTAGCACAAAAGCTTTCAAAAGCTTGGCTGCAATATTCACCTCCATTGTCGGATCTGAGGCATTTAACCTTGGTACCTGTTTCATTCTCCACAAAGGCTTTCCACCTTTGAAATATGGAAAATACATCGGATTTATTCTTCATGACATAAACCCATGTTTTTCTAGTCACATCGTCTATGAATGTTACATAGTACAATGAGCCACCAAGTGATGGTGTACTTGCAGGACCCCAAACATCAGAATGAACCAACTCAAGTTTTTTATTTTTTCTTTCATTTCCTGATTTTTGAAATTTTACCCTCTTTTGTTTACCATAAACACAATCTTCACAGAACTCTAAGTCCACTTCTTTCAAACCTGGTAGAAGCTTCTTTGTTTGAAGGATTTGCATTCCTTTGGCACTCATATGCCCAAGTCGGTAGTGCCACACCGCACTGTCAACTTCTGTAGTTGCTGCACAAGCTGAAGGTTGCGTGCTAACAGCACACAAGTAAAGTGTACTGACTTTTTCACCCTTGGCAACCACCAAAGATCCCTTTGAGATCTTCCGCCGTTTGTTTCCGAATGTAATATTGTGACCTTCATCGTCCAATTGTCTTGTAGAGATCAAATTTTTGCGAAGAGAAGGAACATGCCTAACATCTTTCAGCTTCCATTCATTTCCGTTAGCAGTTTTGATAGAAACTGTACCTTTGCCGACAATCTCACAAGCTTCATCATCTCCCAAGTATACATACCCAAAATTACCTTTGGTGTAGTCTTGGAAATGTTGCTTGTGTGGTGTCGCATGGAATGAAGCCCCGGAATCTACTATCCAGGAATTAGACACATTGTCTAATGAGAGAATTAGAGCATCTTCCTCTACTTTACCT
This sequence comes from Adiantum capillus-veneris, assembly GCF_014529385.1. Lineage (NCBI taxonomy): Eukaryota > Viridiplantae > Streptophyta > Polypodiopsida > Polypodiales > Pteridaceae > Adiantum > Adiantum capillus-veneris. The sequence goes on along the minus strand of NC_140951.1, from coordinate 73,404,889 downwards.
GCCACATTGGCCTCCGATGTTGGCTTGTTGTCTTGAGACTCTGTCTCCTTCTTCTTCTTGGACCAGCAATCCTTCTTGACGTGGCCCTTCTTGCTGCAGTTCCAACATTCAAGAACTGACTTTGTTCGTGATTTGCTCCGTCTTGAGCGATCACGACCCTTTTGGTTTTTGAACCTCTCCTTAGGCCTTCCTCTTGTTTCCACTGATAGTGCAGCACTTGATGATTCTCCTGTGCTTCTCCTTCGCATTTCCTCGCTTAGAAGAACACCCACAACATCATCAAACTTAAGAGTATTTGTGCCAGAGATAGAATTACTTACAGCCATCACAAGGCTGTCCCAACTATCCGGTAGAGATGATAGTATAAGGAGAGCTCGCACTTCGTCATCGAAATTGATTTTCACTGATCGAAGTTGACTTATGTTTGTGTTAAAGTCATTTAGGTGTTCTGCAACTGAACCATTCTCTGCCATCTTTAGATTGAACAAGCGCTTCATAAGAAATACCTTATTGGATGCCGATGGTTTCTCGTAGAAGTCGTCAAGTGACTTCATCAAGTCCTCCGTGGTCTTCATCTCCGAAACATTGAAGGCCACCGTTGACACCAAGCTTAACCGGATTGTTCCCAGTGCCTTTCGATCAAGGACAATCCATGCTTCATCTGCCATTGTTGCGGGCTTCTTCGCAAGACCGCCTAATGGCAAATAGAGGTCCTTCTGGTAGAGATAGTCTTCAATCTGCATCTTCCAATGTTGGTAGTTTTTGCCGTTGAACTTCTCAATCTTGAGCTTCCCCTCCTCCGCCATAACTCCCACTCAATTCAAGGAATCCTTTCCTTGAGATAATTTAGCTACGAGCAAACCTTGCTCTGATACCAGTTGTTAGGAAATAAGACGTAGCTAAATAGATAATTGAGTAGATTACTTAATGGAGAGAGACAAATTTATATACACGAGATTATAGTGTAGAGAGAGAGAGAGAGAGAGAGAGAGAGAGAGAGTACACACGATATACGTGGTTCACCCAATGTGGGCTACGTCCACGGGAAAGCAGCCACTCAATGGCTTTGGTACTTCAAAACAAGAAGTAGTTTACAAAGGGATTATACCCTTAATGGAGCTCCCGCCTTGCTTCACTCTCACCACCTCACACTCACCTTGTTGCATCAACTTCACACTATGAAATGTGTGTAGAAATGGCCTCCTTTTATAGGCCAAAAGGGCTGCCCTCTCTTATGAGAGACAGCCATGTGTAGCCGCCCTTGTGCGAATAAGTCCAAATCGGACCCTCCAATCCGCCCATGTGTGGCCGCCCTTGAGAAGACAAGTCCGCTTTTGAATTCGGCCACCGGCCACCAGCCATTGACTTCCGACCACCGGCCATTGGCCATTGACTACCGGCCAACCGACCGGTTGTTTTCCGACCACTTTCCGACCGCCGTCCGGCCATAATATTCCGGCGAAAAAAAGTCTCGGGGGCCTCCGCCCCCGAGGCCTTTAAGGTTGCCCCTGATTCTTGTCCGTGAAAATTTTGGTTTCCGGTGAGTGATTTTCCTTCACACACGATGGCTTCTCCTCATAATGGGGGCCTTACAAATGTGCGCTTTTACCACAGAAAATTACAAGGGTAAATCAGGCTCCATACTTAACAATACCTCTAAATACAAAGAGTGGCAAATCAAAGTACTTAGCAGATGTACTTCATGTCCCAAACATTACAAAGAATCTTGTTTCTGTTGGAAAAATGGTTGAGCAGGGTTTGCAGGTTCGCTTCAATCCAAATGGCTGTTATGTAGAAGATTTCTAGAATGGCTGTAAGCTGATCACAGAGGGCAAATGTGTGGGCAAAATGTTTACGCTGAATATAGACATGCCTGAGGTAAAAGCTGCATTATTTGCACAGGGCACAGGTGTTGTGGCTGATGTTGACATTTGGCACAAACGCATTGGCCATGTCAATGAGCAGAGATTGCGCAGCATGCAATCAAAACAGATTGTAAAAGGTTTGCCCAAATTCAAGGTGGATGGTATGCATAAAGTGTGTGCAGCATGCCAGTTTGGAAAACAGTCAAACGGCTCATTTCCACATGAGCGCAATGTATGTAAAAATCCACTTGAGGTGGTGCACACATATGTTTGTGGTCCAACCGATACTGCAAGTATACATGGTTGCAGGTATTATGTCTATTTCATTGATGACCATACAAGGAAAGTATGGGTCTACTTCATGCATAACAAAAGTGAAGTGTTTGGTCTCTTTCAGGACTTCAAAGTCATGATTGAGAAGGAGACAGATATGCAAATCAAGACATTGAGGTCAGATGGAGGGGGAGATTACTTCTCCAACGATTTTTCTGATTTTCTGCGAATGCATGGTATACGCAGGCAGTTTACATGCAGATATACTCCACAGCAGAATGGGGTCGCAGAAAGGAAAAACGGGCACATTGCAGAGGTTGCACGTACATTTATGAATGAGAAGAACATGCCTCATCATTTCTGGGCTAAAGCTGTAAATACAGCTGTGTACATTATGAATAGGACACCTACAGCTACGGTGCATGATGTAACGCTTGAGGAAAAGTTTACAGGTACAAAGCCTGATTTGGCACACTTGAAAGTGTTTGGCTGCATAGCTTACGTGCATGTACCAGATGAGTTGCGTAGGAAATTGGATCCTAAAGCAGAGAAATGTATTCTTGTGGGATATTCCCTTGAACAAAAGGGGTACAGGTGCTACAATCCTACTACACGAGAATTACGAGTGAGCAGAGATGTAGTCTTTGATGAGATGAGCAGCTGGTACAATAATGCACATGGCATTATTGGGGCTGATGTAAAAGATGATGTGGTTGTACAAAATGTGAGGCCACAGTCACAAGTTTTGAGTGGACCACAAGAGTCGTCTTCTCGTGGCTCTGTTGAGAAGCCATGGAATGGTAGACTACGTACGCAGGTTACTCCACCAGCAGGTACAGGGAACGTATCACGAAAAGGAAAGGAAAAGGTTGATGAACCTCCCTTTATGGCTGATGCATCATCAGGTTTTTCACATGTAGACATGGATTCAGATGGTTCTGAACAAAGTCTTGATGAGGAATTTGGAATTCCGGCTGTCAGGACACCTGGTGTAAGGAAAGTACAAGAAGATGCTAGAGGGCAAAGGAGTGACCCAGGACCGCGCAGATCTAACAGAGTCAGAAATCCAGTTCAGAAATTGACTTATGATGGGTATCTAGCGCATCACCAAGCCTACATGGCTAAGGTGATATAGGATGTGGAGCCCACATGTTTTGAGGATGCAGTTGAAAATGTTACCATATACATGTGGTAGTGATGTGTGTGAACACACTAGGACCGCCGGGGCATTTTTTCCCTCTTTAGGAGGTTTTTTCCCCCGTGCATTGTATATACGCCCATCACTCTAGGGCTATCCATCTTTCCATTGCACACTAAGGAATACACTCTCTATTGTGTACCTTGAGCTTCCTTCGTCTTCTCCAAGCTGTGTGTGTTTCTCTGCAACCCTAATTCCAACAATTGGTATCAGAGCAGGTCACGTCCTCCCGGGCTTAGTCGCCAGCTGCTCCAGCACACGCCTGCTCACTTTCTCCGATTTCAGTGAGCTTTGGCGAGCGTTCGCAGGTCGACAAATATTTTGGGATAGCTCGAAGAGCTAGGTCTGCTCAGAATTTTGATTTGGGCTCATTTCGGCCTCCGTTTCCACTACGGGCAGTACTGCACAGGTTATTTCGTCATTTTGTGCAGATTTTCTGTCAGTGCTGTTTTCTGCATAACAGGTGCCTTATAGTCTTCTACGGTTTGTGCTATATAGCACAAGTTGTTCCCGCTCCATTTCTCCTATTTTCGGGCAGTTTTCACATCAGGTGCAGCATTTACTATGGCTGACAACAACAACACAGATGTGTTCAAGATGTTTGCTGCTGAGGACAGGTTGGATGGGGACAACTACCCTATGTGGGCTTATATGATGCAACACGTTCTTGTGTCAAAAGGTGTCTGGAACATTGTGCAGGGCATTGATGTACGTCCTGGTTCTGAAGATGTAGGCGATGTTGAGGATGTTGCAGGTCTTGCTGCAAGGATTGCAGCTGTTAGAGTTGTTTTGCCTTCAGCAGAACAAGCTCGTTGGGATGTTAAGGATGCGCAGGCTCATGCATTGATTGCGTTGTCTGTGAAGCGCACCATTATTCCTCACATCCGTTCAGCAAAATCTGCAAAACAGGCTTGGGATATTCTAGCAGGTCTTTATGCAAGCCGCAATGAGGCTAAAATTGCTTTGCTGCGTAAAGAGCTAGAGTCGAAGATTATGTATGAGGAAGATGATATGGACACTTTCCTTGCTAGTGTCAAGGATATCAATGAGCAACTCATTTCTGCAGGTGAAGTCATTTCTGACAGTTCCCTTGTGCAGACTGTTCTTGATGCCTTACCAGATTCCTACCAGAATTTTGCTAGTACTTGGAGACTGATGACCCAAGGAAATCCTGAAGTTGTCAAGTTTGATGCATTATGCACATTGCTGTTGCAAGAGTCACTTTCTAGAAAAAACAGGACTAGGCAGCGTGCAGTTGAACAGGCTTTTATTGCTTCTCAAAGAAAGGGTGGTAACAGTAATGCAGCCACTTCTTATGGTTCTGCTGCGAGTGGCAAAAATTCTGTTCCTAATGCTTCTACTGGCAGCACTTCGTCTGGCAATTCTGGTGATAAGGGCAAAAAGAAGATGCGTTGCCATTATTGTAAAGCCAATGATCACTTGATCAAGTCGTGTCCTAAGTTGAAGGCCAAAGAGGCTAAGAAGAAAGAGGGTGGTTCCACTGCAAATGCTGGTTCCACTACAAATGCAGCCATTGTTGAGTCTTCTGTGAAAGGAGATTGTGATGCTGATGTTGATGCAGAATGGGCTTTTAGAGCAGAGTGCACTTACAATCCTGCTGTCCATGATGCATGCTTGTCAGTTGCTGCAGATTCACATGTGTGGTATTTCGACAGTGGTGCTACAAAGCACATTACCTCACATCGTGAATTGTTTACCTCTCTCGAGTCTGTCCCTCATGGGAATTCAGTCACTTGTGCCAACAACGCCTCTTATCCAGTTCAGGGAGTTGGAAAGATTGTGCTCACTGCTGCTAATGGCAGTTCCTTCACACTTGTTGATGCACTTTATGTACCTGGGATCAAGAAGAATCTATTGTCTGTATCCGCACTTGCTAGACTTGGACTTGTAGTCAAATTTGTGGATGACAGATGTACAGTTCATGATCTCAGTTTTGGTGATGAAATTGTTGCATCTGGGCTTTTGTCCCGTGGGCTGTATAAGCTCACTTTGTATGACAAGTGTGGACAAAATTTTGCAAATGTTGTTGCAGATTCAAGGGCTATTTCAGATGCAAAACTTTGGCATGCACGTTTTGGTCATCTGAATTTTGCCAGTTTGCTGCGTTTGCAGAAATCTGATATGGTTGCTTCTTTGCCGCCTCTTGAAGCACCTATCAAACATGTTTGTGAAGGCTGTATTCTGGGTAAAATGCAGCGTTCTAAGTTTCCAAAGGATGGTTCAGTTAGGGCCACATGCAGGTTGCAGCTTGTGCATAGTGACGTTTGTGGGCCCATGCAAACTCCGTCCTTGGGCAATTACCTGTACTTCGTGACTTTCATTGATGATTACTCCAGGCATGCATGGGTATTTCCGCTTAAAGCAAAGTCCGAAGTTTTTATGTGCTTCAAACAATTTTTGGCTATGGCTGAAAATGTCTCAAAATGTACTATGGGCACCCTCCGTTCCGATCGAGGGGGGGAGTATATGTCTCATGAATTTAATGCATTTCTGGCTAGTCGTGGGATAAAACACCAATGTACAGTGCCTTATACACCTCAGCAAAATGGTGTTGCTGAGAGGAAAAACAGGTCACTAACGGAAATGGCACGATGTATGGTCAAAAGTCAAGCTTTGCCGCATTCTTTTTGGCTTGAGGCCATCATGTGTGCCACTTATGTACTTAACAGGTGTCCTACGAAAGCTTTGCAGTCTATTACTCCATATGAAGCATGGCATGATAGAAAACCTTCTATTGAGCACATGCGTGTTTTTGGCTGTTTGGCATATGCTTTGGTGCCACAAGTGCAGCGCAGAAAATTGGATGATAAGGCTGTCAAATGTATTTTTGTTGGTTATAGTGCTGAAAGCAAAGGTTACAGGTTGTATCATCCGCAAACAAAACGTATTTTGGTTTCACGGGATGTAGTGTTTGTGGAAGATTCTGTTCAACCCTTGCTGTCATGTACTAGAGACAGTAATGTAAGCTCACAGGACATTTATGACACTTTGTTGCCTCTTTTCAGTGGTGGAAATACGAATGTAAGTTCCAATGAGGCAAATGTACAGCCTATGGGGGTTTCTGAAAATGTTTTAGAACAGCCTATTACTGATGCAGATGTACATGATGTACTTGATGAGGAAAGGGCTGAAAATGAGCAGGCTAGAGGTATGCCAAAATGGTTGGTGCACACTTTGCGTGACAGTAAATTGGATGCACCTTTATCTAGTCGTACTCGTTCAGGCTCTCGCCATGCATCTTATGCATCAGATTGTTATGCTTTGGCTGTGTCTAGTTTACATGATGTTGAGGAGCCTCTGTCTTTTGATGAAGCACAGAATTCAGAAAATTGGATTGCTGCCATGAAATCAGAATATGATGCACTTATAGAGAATGACACATGGACTTTATGTGATTTGCCTCCTGGCAAAAAGGCCATTGGTACAAAGTGGGTTTACAAGTTGTAACGCAAGCCGGATGGTGAGATCGATCGCCATAAGGCTCGACTTGTTGCAAAGGGTTATGCACAACAAAAAGGCATAGATTATGAAGAGACTTTTGCTCCCACTTGTCATATGACTACTGTGCGTTTTCTATGTGCATTGGCAGCTCATTTTGGTTGGGATGTACATCAATCAGACATTGTTACTGCTTTCTTGAATGGTGACATATTTGAGGAAGTTTATGTAACGCAGCCTCGCGGTTTTGTCATAAAAGGACAAGAGGACAAAGTGTGCAAATGTAAGAAGGCTTTGTATGGGTTGAAGCAATCTCCTCGTGCTTGGTATGAGAAAGCTGACACTCATTTGGTTAAACGAGGCTTTCGTAATAGTCCAACAGAAAGCACATTGTATGTAAAGCGTGAGGATGATGTATTTCTCATTGTGGTTCTTTATGTTGATGATTTGCTGATCACTGGACCAAATGAGAGACATATTGCTGAATTTAAGGCTGATTTGAATGCTACTTTCAAGATGAAAGATTTGGGGCTGTTGCATCATTACTTGGGTATACAGTTTAAGCAGTGTGATGGTGGTATTGCCTTGTGTCAGAAAAGTTACATAGAGACATTGCTATGTAAGTTTGGACTTGAGGATTGCAAACCTATTGCCACTCCCATGGAAACAGGTTTGAAGTTGAGTCTACATGATGCTGGCGATCCTGCTGATGTCACTCTTTACCAAACTGTTGTTGGCTGCCTCATTTATGTATGCAACACGAGGCCAGATATTCAGTTTGCAGTCTCGCAGGTCAGCAGATTTATGCATAGCCCAGGGTCTAAGCATTGGCAGGCTGTCAAGAGGATTTTCCGCTACCTTAGTGGCACTTTACATCTTGGCTTGTTTTATCCCAAGGGGGGATCATTGCCGCCAGACTTACATGCTTTTTCGGACTCAGATTGGGCTGGTTGTTTTGACACGCGAGTGTCCACAAGTGGTTTTTGTTTCATGCTTGGCAGTTCATGTATATCATGGTTGAGCAAGAAGCAACCTACTGTGGCCACTTCGAGTTGTGAGGCTGAGTACAGGGCAGTCTTCACAGCTACGGTTGAGTGTGTATGGCTCAGACGCCTTATGGCTGACTTGGGTGTTGGACAGGACACTGCCAACACTATCTACACTGACAGTCAGAGCGCATTGGCAGTTGCGAGGAACCCAGTTTTTCATGCTCGCACAAAGCACATTGAGGTGCATTACCACTATGTCAGGGAGAGGCTCTCAGCAGGAGAGATCAGCTTGGCTTATGTGCCAACACAGGACAACCTTGCAGATCTTTTCACAAAGGCATTGTCTCGTGAGAAGCTTGAAGCTTTTCGCAAAGCTTTGGGCTTACTCCCCTTTGTGGACTGATCCTGTCCTCAGGGCATGGCACTTCCCTTTACTCATGTGCCAGCTCTCGTTCACCGCATCACTCCAGGGGGGATTTGTTACCATATACATGTGGTAGTGATGTGTGTGAACACACTAGGACCGCCGGGGCATTTTTTCCCTCTTTAGGAGGTTTTTTCCCCCGTGCATTGTATATACGCCCATCACTCTAGGGCTATCCATCTTTCCATTGCACACTAAGGAATACACTCTCTATTGTGTACCTTGAGCTTCCTTCGTCTTCTCCAAGCTGTGTGTGTTTCTCTGCAACCCTAATTCCAACAGAAAATGTGCATTGGGATGATGCAATGAATGAAGAGATGGTTGCATTGGAAGCAAACGACACATGGGAGTTGGTGCCATTGCCAAGTGGCAAGAAAGCTATTGGCTGTAAATGGGTGTATAAAACCACGCATAAGGCTGATGGTAACATTGAGCGTCACAAGGCAAGGCTGGTCGCAAAGGGTTATGCATAGACGTATGGCATAGACTATGAGGAGACCTTTGCTCCACTGGCAAAGATGACGACTGTGAGAGCTGTCATAGCAGTGGCTGCATCTAGAGGATGGATTATGCATCAAATGGATGTAAAGAATGCCTTCTTGAATGGTGAGTTGCAAGAGGAAGTGTATATGGATCAGCCACCTGATTATGTCGATCCAGGTCACCCATATTATGTATGCAGGCTTCTCAAAGCTTTGTATGGTTTGAAGCAGGGCTCTAGAGCATGGTATGACAGGATTGCCAAGTATCTTGTCAGTATTGGGTTTAGGAGAGCTCATGCTGATCATTCATTCTATGTACGTGAGAGTGATGTGGGGATTGTGGTCATTACCATATATGTAGATGACCTTATTATTGTGGGTGACAATGCTATGGAGATTGACCATGTGAAGGGTCTTCTCAAACAGGAGTTTGAAATGAAAGATTTGGGCGAGTTGCGCTACTTTCTTGGCATTGAGGTGATCAGGACTCCAGAGGGTGTATGGCTATCACAGAGACAATATGCTTTGGACATGTTGTCAAAGTATGGTATGGCTGATTGTTAGCCAATTTCTATTCCCTTGGATGTGAATGCAAAGCTGAGTGCAGAGAAGGGTGATGTTGTTGAGGATGTCAAGATGTACAGGAAGATTGTGGGTAGTCTAATCTACTTGACTATCACGAGGCCAAACTTGAGCTACACAGTAGGCTTGGAGAGTCAGTTCATGCAGCTTCCGAGGAAGCCACATTTGGATGGAGTATGATGCACACTTCGGTATGTGCAAGGGACTCTTGACTACACATTGTTCTATGCAGCAGATGCTCCATTAGCATTGTATGGGTATACATATGCAGATTGGGCAGGTAGCATTGTTGATAGGAGATCTACGAGTGGCTTCATGTTCTATTTTGTGAGTGCTGCTGTTACTTGGAGCAGCAAAAAGCAGCCTACGGTTGCTTTATCGAGCACAGAGGCCGAGTACAGAGGTGCAGTAGTTGCGGCGTGCGAGGTAGCTTGGCTACGCACATTACTTGAGGACTTGGGAGTGCAGGTGGACCAGCAGATTGTCATCCATTGTGACAACCTCAGCAGCATGCAGTTGGCTAGGAACCCAGTGTTCCATGCCAGGACCAAGCACATAGAGGTTCATTACCACTACGTTCGAGAGCGAGTGTTGGCGGGCGACATCGACTTGGTCTACGTCAGCACAAAGGAGCAGATAGAGGATATATTTACCAAGGCCCTCGGAGCTAAGAAGCTTCGACGTTTCCGGACTATGCTTGGACTCTGCGACATGCAGAGAGGGGGAGTGTTGAGATGTCGAGCTCTACATCTTGAGCTAGCATCCACTACGGGTCTTGGCTGCTTACGACATTTACTCACTGGCGCGTTAGGTGACTGACACGGAGGATCTCTGCCAGTGATTCTATAGCTGGACTACACTTATAGTGCCAGCCTAGTACGCTTCTAGTGAGTTCACACTTCGTGACCGCATGTACATATGTGCTACTTTTCAGTTTTAGCACTTAGTCATTTTATACTCTCTTTTCTATGAGAAGAAGAAGAAGCTTTCCATCTCTGTGTGGTGTGTGCTTTTCTTGTGTAGCTCTCTTGCATCCTCTTTCCTTACATTGGCATGGGCTGATCTTCTTGTTCCGTAGTTGGTGAAGAGGGTCTTGGAGACATCTCTTCATGGTCATGATGCGACTCTCTTTGTTTAGCAGCTTCCGCTTGTCTCTGTTGCCCAGTCGCTTCTTCCATTGCTTTTCTTTGAGCTTCTAGAGCTTCCTTCAGCTTTAAAGCTTTAGCTTCCGCATACATCCGCTCGAGCAAATCTTTGGGATCCTCTGGACCCTTCTTTGCAGGGTTCTTGGTTCTTCGTCCCTTTATTTCTCTTGGACTCCATCTTTCAGGGTCTTTACCTGCAGCTTGATGGGTCCTTTCATATGTTTGCTTTTCTCTTTCAAATCTAGCCTTCTTTTGTTGCGGTTCCTCTTGGTGAGCTGCTACTGCTTTCTTTTTCATTTCTTCAGTCCTTGCCCTTCTTTCTTCGTTGTCAGAGCTTTCACTGCTATGGGTTTCATGGGACCTTTCTACAGATTCCTCATCTGATTTGTATACTCTCTTTGTTGATCGAGCGGTCCTTGGAGAAGGTCGAGCTGACACTATCCAGGTGTTCTGATCTAGGGTTGGTGGCAAATTGTCGACCATTCCAATAGCATGATATGTTATTCTTGTTAGCACTTCTGGAGCACCCAAATATGTGATATTTTCCTCTTTATTTGTGTCCTTCAGTGTTGTAAGCACGTAATGTGTGTGATCTATTGCTTGCCTGGTTGTCGACTTCAATACTTGAGTGAAAGTAGTTGCAACTGTATGGTTTGGAGTTGTGTACCGTGGCGGCCTCTTTGAGAGGAAGTGAAAATGTTGATGGTAAAGGCGAGCTGGTTCCTCCACTTGCCTTTGGATGAGATCAAAAAATATGGCAGTAGCAGTATCTTTGGTAAAAGTACCTACTGTCTTTCTATCTCTTGCCCTTCTGTTGGCAACTTCAGTGCCTCGGCCACTATTTCCTTAGTGATCACCACTTCAACCTTTTGCCCCTGTTGATCCGTGATTTGGGCCGATCCATCTTCTTTGGTCATGGATAGAAATTAATATGCTTTCTAGAAATCCACTCCGCCTTGTTCCTGGTCATAGAAATCTCGAAGCCCCAGCCTTCGGTTGGCTTCTTTGGTGTCTGGCTTTGCCGCTACATCATAAACCTCCTTAGGTAGCATTTGTAATTCTACCTGATGTCCTTCTTTAATCTTGAATCTGCAAGTGAAAACCGTTGTGTTTTCTTCGAACTGTTCTTTAGACAAGTAGGTTGCCTTTGTTGTCTTCACTGAGCTTGGATATAACTAGTACGGTGGCAATTCCTGCAGCTTATCTTTCTAGGACATCCTTTTCTTTGCCTTCTCAGCTGCTTGCATTGCTCCTGTTAAGTGAATATAGTGTCAAAGTTAGAAAATTTTGCAACTTCTACTCTGAAATGCCCTGAGCCTGAATTGCTGGCAAATGATGTCCATTTTGCTTCAAATCAATTTTGGAGCATGCATAGATGCATAAAAACATGTAGAGATCAAAATCATGCAGTTCATGCAAAATTTGCAACAAAAGTAAATAATTGTGATTATTTACAGCTGGGGATTTTTTCCAACTTTTTGCATTTTTGACATCACAAGTTTGAAACATATGGCATTTAGGTACTCTGAGTGAAGTGTGGGCTCATTTGAGTGCACTAGGTGGAAATGGTGCCCAATTTAGGCGTTTAGATTGTGAAATAGTAGATATAAAGAGATTTTGAGTTTTTGAGATCCAAACTTGCTCAAACTTGATAAGTGGACTTGGGACATCGTGTGCTTTGGTCCATAAGGTCAAAGTTGCAAATTGCATCCATTTTGGTAAAAAAGTAAATAATGGCGATTATTAACATTTTCATCAAAATGTACTTTTTTTGTTGCAACTTGGTTCTAGGCATGATGTAGAGGTTGTGTGTGACATATGGGGTGATTTGGATCAAAAAGTATGACAGTTAACTCAAAATTTGGATTGAAAGGACTTTGGTGCGTTTTTTGAAAATTCAGAGTTTTTCTTGATCATTTTGGCTTATACTTGACATGTGCATGTAATAGATGTGTACAAGTGATAAGTGAAGTGAAGAGATCAATTTCAAGCCAAAGAAGCACAAAAGTAAATAATCACGATTATTTATAGCAGTCACCTGTTTTTGCAAGATTGACAATTTGATGACCTAAACATCTTTAATACATCTAAAACAAGTCCTAAAATGAATGTGGTAAAGTTTGGTCGTGTTGGCTTCCCGCTTCTGTCGATTCGATTGAAAAATTTTGTGCCTATCCGCCTTGTTCTTCTAATCCTTAGTGTGTCTTCAGTTTCTCCATCTGAGCTCATTTGCTATTTATTATTAATTTTTGACCCGTTTATTAAAAAAATCAAGAAGAATAATAAAATGCACTAAAAAAGCAAAGTGAAAAATCAACAATTAAGAAAATCCATTGAGAAACACTGCTTTATTGTTTTTTGGTGGATTTCTCTATTTTCTAAGCTCCAATTTTAGAAAAAATGATAAAAATAATTAAAAAAGGCAATTTTTGATGATTTTCAAATAGTATATACACATGTACACTCATTGGGGAGATGTTATCAATTAGAATTTCCTTGTTGATTGTTTTTTAAAGTGCAATATTAGGTAATTTTACAACAAATCACACGTTAACAACCAACTTTTTTCTCCCTCTTCAAACATTGCCCTTAATTACTTAGTTCCCTTCCACCCCTCCTAGATGGCGTACTCTGGGACGACTGTGTGCATGGGTTGAACAATCGTGTCTATGCATAGCCTTGGTTGGCTCTACCATGCTTTGAAGATCAATGCAATTCAAACCATTATGATGTGCAAGAATTGGATCTTGAGCAATTAACTCAAGGGTTTTTGTGGTCGAGGTTTCCTGTTGTTGTTTCCCAAAGAGAAGATCTTGTAGCTTGTGTGCTCTTTGCTTTATTGTATCATCAAAATGCTTTGGCACGTGTAATTCATGAGCTATTGGTATCAATGATGACGGTTGTTGAGCTTTAACTCGCCACTATTGTCTTGGTTTTTCACTGATGAACTGTTGTGGTTGAGTGTTTTGAGACTTTAACTATGCATTGCTTCATCGGTTTTACAACTTGAGGAGAAGATAAGTGTTCCTTTTTCCTCCAAGTCCATCTTTTTTTAGGTTCCTTGCTCAAAGATTCTCTTCTTTGTGTTTTTCACTTTGGAACCTTTTTCGGTACGGTAGATGATGTCTTGGGCACCCAAATTTGAGACAGCTTATCCTTGAGTTGTGCATTTGGTACCCAAATATTCCTGACTCCTTGCATGCTACTTGTAGCATGTGCTTGTTTATAGGATGGAGAAGATTGATTGCTTCGTGGTTTTTTCTGCTGGTAATCTCTTTTCCATTCTTCTTTGCTTAGTGCAACTAGAACAATGAGTTGTTCGCCTTTATTGGTATACCAATTTGGTACTGCCTTGTACGTTCACATCCATGAGATTCCAAGAATCATTGTTTCATTCATGTGTTCATCTGGTAAATATACAAACTGATGAGGGCATGAACATTCATGTACTATCACATTAAGTTGTCTACTCCCAATGTTGGTGTTGGGTTCTTGTTGCATCCTTTGATAGCCGATATTCCTGATGTCAAAGACTGATTTATTGCTTTCTTGTACGTGGAATAACTGACTTCATTTACTTGAGATCCTGTATCGACCAATGCATTTTTGCTATGATTGTTGAGGTGTACATTGGTGCGAAGGTCCATTCCATCCAACCATTCATCATCTGTTGACATTGCATCCTTCTGTAATTCCCATAGTCGTTCATCTAGCTCCAGAGTGTTAATGGGAATAGGTATTTGTTGATTTTTGAGAGCAGCTTTCCTTTTAAGTACTCAAAGTTGAGATTTCTCTTGGGCTTTATCAATGGCTTGCTGTCGTTTCATATTTCTTTGCTTTGCTACATGCATCTTTTCTAGCAAATTATTAGTTAGTGGCAAATTGTACTTCTTTAAGCGGCATCCACTAATCCAATTAGCCATTGGTTCACCATCTAGAGTAGACAAATTAATTGCTCCACTTGGGGATACATATTCAATGATAAATGATATTTTTTTCTTTTTTCTTGAACTTAGGAATGTGTTGTTTAAGGGCCTAGACTAAAACTAAGTCCCCTTTTTTGAAGATTTTTATGACTAGATGAGAATCAAAAAACTATTTTTGTTTCCACTTTTGTGCATAGATGTGAGCTACATCAGTTAGCCTTTGCTCATCAAGCTTTTCTAAATCTTTGAGCCTCTCTGACAATTCATGTCCGATCCACTCAAGATCCTTAGCTACCCTTAGTGTCGGCAATAGAAATTCTATTGGCAATATGGCATCAAGACCATAAAAAATGTTAAAGGGTGTAGCATTTAAAGCTGTCTTGAATGAAACTCTATAAGCCCATAGAGCGGCATGGAGATTCATTTCCCAATCAGTCCGTCCTGAACTAACCACTATAGCCAATACCGAGCTAAGAATTTTATTCGTGTGCTCAGCTTGTCCATTTGATTGTGGGTGATAGGGAGCCGATTTGTTATGGATGACCATAAATCCATTAGGCAGATACTCAATTACCTTATTGAGGAAATGAGTTCCCCTATCACTGACAATTTCTATTGGTAGTCCATATCTTGTGAACACATTTTCAGATAAGAATGCGGCTGTGGTTTTGGCATCATTCCTTTGGGTTGCTTAGCCTCTGCCCTCTTGGTCAAATAGTCCGTAGCTACAATAATATATTGAGCTTGCGTTCTATAAGAAGGTGGTTTTATTGGCCCGACAAAATCTATGCCCCACTTTGCAAAAGCTCTAGCCCCCATCATCGATCTTAAAGGCTTGCTATCTACACGGGTTGGCATTTTTGCTCGTTGACATGCATCACACCTTCGAATATATTCATCGGCATCTGCAAAAAGTGTTGGCCACCATATGCCTGCCATTAAGATTTCTCTCACGATGATTTCACTAGAAAAGTGACCTCCAGCTAATCGAGCATGTGCTTGTTCTATAATGGGAATATGTTGGTCTCCATTTTCACAAAGACGCAGATGTTGATTCTTCCCTATTCGATACAATTGGTTCCCAATAAGAGCATAGTATCTTGCTTCAGTTTCAATTGCTCTTTGGTGGTGTTTACTGATATCCTCAGGAAATGTTTGGCTTGATAAGTAAGTAACTAGATAGTTACCCCACTTAGGAACGAGTGATATTTGGAACAATGTCACATGAGGCATAGGTGCTTGTTTTTGGCATTGAGGACATTTTTTTACAAATGAGTGAACATCACTCCTCATGGTTGTCCAAAATACTTCAAGTCTCAAGATACGCTCCATAATTTGGTCTTCTGCAAAGTGAAGTCCTACTATGGTAATATGTGCTTGACATAGGTATTGGGTTTTCTCCTTAGGATTAATACACAAAAGAAATATTCCATCGCGATTTCTTTTGGATATACTTCTAGCTAGTAATTGATACATAGCCGATTGCTCAATTAATCCAGTTGTAATAGAAAGTGGTATTTGTGAATCCACTTGAACTATGGTCATCAATGATACCATATTTTTTGACCATTGGGGTATCATTTCCACAGAGAATAGATACACATCTGGTAGATAATTGTCTACCCCTTTCGGTGGTTCTCATAATCCTTGATAAATGATCTGCTCTTTGGTGAGTGGTGCCCTTTTTTGCAACTACAGTGAAATCAAATTCCAAAAGAATGATGAACCATCTCACTATTCTTCCTGTGTTGCTGCATGGCTTGTTGACCAAGTACAATAATGCTTGGTGATCCACAAAGAACACAAATTTGTTGGCTAATATGTAATGTCTATACTTTTTTACGACATAGATCATTCATAATCCTTCTCTTTCAATGGTTGTCTCTGCCATATTCAATTGTCTACTAGCATAAGAAATAGGAAAATCAATTTTTTCGTCGGGCCCGGTTGATCTAGTATACACCCAATGGAAAATTTAGAATCATCTACATGTATGTGGAATATCTTATTCCAATCTGGTGCTTTTCAAAATTGGGGCTGAAGTGAGAGCTTGCTTAAGCTTCATAAAGGACTCTTCACACTCATCAGTCCATTCAAAGAGTGTAATCAAGTTGTACATGGGTTTTGCAACAATTATAGCATACATACATGTAAATGAATCATCTGTAATATCCACAATGTCCCATGAAAGCTTGAACCCCTTTGATTGTTGTTGGTCTAGGCAATTCAACAATAACATGAATTCTATCCATATCAGTAGCTATGCCATTTTTTAGACACTATATGTCCAATAATTTTTCCTTGTTTGCCCATAAATGTGCACTTTTCAATATTTAAGCAAATCTTATAAAGTCTAAATTTTTACAATACCTTTTTGAGGTGTTCAAAATGATCAGCCCGGATTGACGAATGTACACATAGATCATCCATATATACTTCTAAGAAATTCCGAAGATATTCTTTAAAAGCATGGTTCATCAATATTTGAAAGGTGGCAGGAGCATTAGTTAACTTAAAAGACATAACCCGATAGGCAAAATACTCCATTCAATTGCAAAGGCAATTTTATGCTGATCTTTGGGATCAACCAAAAGTTGATTGTATCCCAAAAAGCCATCTAAAAAGTTATAAGCTTCTTTTCATGCAACTTGTTCTAAAACATTCTCAGTGATTGGAAGAGGAAAGTTGTCTCTAATGGTGGCTGCATTCACTTTCTTGAGATTGACACACGCTCTTAATTTTTTATTTTTCTTGGGTACTACCACAATTGGAGACACCCAATCTGCGTGTTCAATTTCATAAATGAATTTGGCTTCCTTTAGCTTTTCTATGTCTTCTTTGATCTTTCTGGAAAATGTTTCATTATAAGTATATGGCCTTTGTCTGCTCGGTTTCACATCATCTCTCATAGGTATGGTATGTTGACAGATTTCTGGATCAACACCCTTGAGATCCTTATAAGACCAAGCAAAGATATCTCGGTATTCTTTTAGTAGGATTAACAGAAGCTCTTCTTTTTCTTGTGTTAGGTCATTTGCAATGTAGGTAGGTCTAGGCTCTTCTCCTGGTTCGGCCAAATCTATCTTTTTTGCATTTTCAGGTCCTTCATAAGACTCGCCCTGTTTTCTTAGTTCCTTGACAGGTTGTTCGACTATGATCTTTCGGTCTTGCAGAGTATATTTCTTGTAATGGGATGGAACAATCACTATATCTTTACCTTCCTCCTCGGTGGTTTCCATTTCCGTGGTATACATCTCCTTTAGAGCTTTCTTTAACTCTTGATACTTCTTTTTTTGTTCAACTTGCGTCATGGTTGAATCCTTGTCATGGTATTTAGGTTTTTCTTGAGTTTCCTTTATCGATTTTTGTAATGTTTTTTATATTTCTTGCTTTTCATTTAAAGGATATCTACCAGTGAGTTTGTCTTTGACATTATCATGTGCATCTATCTGCATCAGAAATTGTGTTCTACTAGAAACTGATGGCATGGGTTTAGATTTCAAGTTTCTGGTGTCTCTTTTTCTTCTATACCATTTCTGTCTTCTCGGTTTCCGGTTTGGAAAGTCAAAAAATATTTCCTCCCCTCCTTTCATGAGTAGTTTAGCTCTCACATGTTCTTTTTCCGACCCCGAATCATCTGAGGTAGCTGAATGTTCTTCTAACTCGTCTGTTGCATCATAGTAGAGGTCTGAAAAGACTTGTTGAGCTTTCATTAAGTCCTTGGGTTCTTGAATTTTGTCTTCAATGTGAAGGGTTGAAATCATTTGTATGGGAATTATGTCATAGCGGTCCTCATTGCAAAATTGAGTAGGCATAGACGTATTCACACATACATCCATTGTTGCCAAAATTTGAGTCCACTCAAATGGCTCAAACAAATGCTCCAGAAAGGGTTCAGGTATATAGGCTTCATCTGTGCAACCCCTTTCTAAGATACATTCATCTCGTTTTAAACTTCCGTTTTCTGAGGCTCCACACATCCAAATAGGTGTGTCTTTGTTTAACCAAGATGGAAGCTTCATTTCAGTCAAAGAGACCGAGTCAAATTCTTGTATGGACGTTTTCATGACATCTCTATATGTTGATCTTTTATATTAACCCTTGTTATTGATCCCACTTGCTTCAAGTACAGGTAATTGTTTTTCCAATCCTGGATGAGTTGTACTTGTCACATGAAAGGTCTTCTCAAGATGATTTCATAATTGAGATTCTTTCCAAAGTCCACTATTGCAAAAGTATGTTGATAATCAATTCCACAGGAACTAACTATCACTTTTTCAAGATGTCCCAAGGGTCTTTCAATGTGTCCATCAGCCAATTGAAATTTCATTCGAATTTGTCTAATTACTGGTTTTTTTCCCCATGATTCCCATACTGCTTTCGTGGCTATGGTTATGCCTGCCCCACTATCTAGTATTGCCATGGCTTCTATATCATTATATCTCACTGGAAGGGTTCTATTTCCTTCTTCCCCTTCGTAGTATTCTCCGACTTTGCTCATTGGGATGGATCTAATCTCTTTGTTATCCAATTCGTGTTTCAATTTTTCCAAATATTTCGCGAATAGCCCTGTTATCCCCACCTTCTCTAGGGTTTTCTGTAGATCATTACATAAATATGGTCTGATTTTTAACAGTTCTCCTAAAGTAAGAGTGCATTCAATGGGTGTAAACATGATTAAATGGATGTTGTCTATCTCTAGGATCTGTTCCACTCTTTTTATCTGAGTGGTTTTACACACTATGGTTTCGTCTTCGTTATCTCCCAAGTAAAAGGGTAGTGTTTTCAGAGTCATTGGTTTAGACATTCCTGAAGCTTCAAAGCCTCAATCCCCATACAAGGATTGTACATCCATGTCCATATCAGGAGGTAGATTGTCTAACCAAACTTCCTCTATAGAAGCTGACTTCAAAGTTAGGCTACATAGTACCTTGATTAGCTACATAGTACATCGGTGCAAGATCTGGTGTAGTATAAGTCACAGGTTCTTCCACTTGTGGTGGATGTGAATTATACCAATCTCCTTCTACCATTAATGTAGATGGACTAAGCTCAACATAGGGTGTAACAAGCACTAGTCCTTGTTCATCGATGATTCCCTCTGAATGCATGTACTTTATAGGCACTGCATTATGTCCAGGATATGGAGGTTGTTGACCCAACACGAGTTGAGGTCTTTCCATACCCATTGGTGGTCTTTGAGATGGGGCTATATTAGGATGATATCTATACATGGGTTGTCCTTGTGGCCTCTAGGCACATATTGAACATTTCCATCATACTTTGGTTGGTAATAGCACTCATTGGTCTCATGGTTGGTCCATTTACCCTCGATTGCACACCATTTCTACGGCCTAATTGGTTATCCCTGTTGAGGTTTCCCTTGCCCTGGTCCCCTTATAGGTGCTTTTTGCATGTTATTCATTATTTCATTCATCCTTTTGAGCATATCTTCTATGGCTGTAAGCGGCACTGCAGCAGCCGTTCCCACTTGTGTTGGTTTGTGGATGCTGTTTTGTCACTTTGATTATCCTTAGGGATATATTCTTCATTGAAAAAATCACAATTGTCTCCCAAGTCAATGGCATCTGACACACACTCTTCTAGTGTTTCTTGCTATACGATATAGCATGAAGCTCTTTGTTTAGTAGTCCCTCTAGAAACAATGATACTAATATTTCTTCTGCAGTTATTTCTTGTTCTCGACATCTTGCAATGTATTGCTTCATTCTAGTTGCACAATCCCTAATAGACTCACCTTGTTTCTGTTTGAAGCTATAGATTTGAGCTACCGTATTATGTTTGATCCTCGTCTTGGAACATGCAGCTACAAATCCTTGAGCTAATGCATTTAAGTCCATGATTGACCTTGATGGACTGTTTTGGAACCTTGTCAGTGCTTTTCCTTCTAATGTCATTCCAAATCCCTCAAATTGAGTACGAAAATCAAATCTGTGTTCTGCTCTTAGCACTTACTTAAAGCTTGCTAAGTAGTCATATGGATCCCCACATCCACTAGATTTTCTGATCCATTTTTTAAAATCAGCTGGTCTGACACGTCTATTTGGCTCAACTCCTGGTCTCCTGGCAATTGGTCATGTCCCGAGTCCTTCAAACCAATTTGTTGAAAATAGTGACTCCCATAGGGCTGGACTGGCTTTAGTGTCACGTGGTTTTCTTTGTGATGAGGTAGGTTCGGGTTTTTTAACATTGCTCCCAAAAGATCTCTCACGGAGTTCCTCTCTTGGTATAGTTTCTAGTCCTTGGCCCAATATCCAATCTCTTATGGAGTATCCTTGGTATTTGGTTTGTTCTACCTCCTCAGGACTCATCATAACAAAGTTATTGTTATAACAATCCCTAAATAGGTAGGTTGGTAGATCTGTTGAACCCTTGTCTTTGATTTTGAAGATATAGATGATCTTCATGGGTGTTAACTGTCCTGATTTGGCATGAGAAGTCCATAGAAGATCTTTGACGTTTCTATCCTCCCAACCATAGAGTCCGATCCTAGGATTATCCGTACTAAGCCGTTTCAAAGGCTTCAAATCAACTTGATCGTATCCCTCAAATTCTAAATTCGATGGTCCTTCTTTTGCTGCCACATCCGAAATTATGATATTTACTTCTAACCCCCATTTGTCTATCACATCAGGGTTTTCAACTTGTAAATACTGAGTTCCATTTTTTTTCATATACATTTTTCCTTGTTTATTTGCCTTGATTTTCTCTTCAAACTCTATGTCATGGTCATCAATGTGAATGGTATACTCTTCATTAGGATCTAGGTAAACCTGAGCTCCATGGCCATTAGTCTTATAAAAAGTGATCAGTATGTGCTTATACCGCACTGTCATTCCGGTTCCTGAATGAGTCGAATTGGAAGACATTTTAGATGTTGATTTTGAGAAGGTGTTTGAGACTTCTTCAAAGATGATCGCCTTGATTCACACTCTCTTCGGTGGATACTCTACTAGCAGTCTCTCCAAATATGCCTTGGTTTGCTAGTATACGACCAGATCTAAGGTTCATATAGACTTGTGAAGCCGTGGATAGAGTACTTACCGTCAAATTGACTTGTTATCAGTTTCTTCCACTTGACTTGATTGCAACTCCTATCAAACTTTCAATTCCTTGTCTGTAACCTGATTCTTGTATCAGTTTAATCAAGTTAGCTATTCTTTCACAATGATTGTATAATTTTTTGCTAACTATTGTGATTGTTCTATGTGTATCACTTCAAATTGAGCTAAGTGAGTCAGCAATTGAGACTTTCAGATTCTACTTTTGCAAAAAGCCAAAGGACTAATCTGCAACCTGGAATTTGAGTGAACATGTACTAATTTGGATCCGATTGAACCCAAAATTGACTGGTGGTCTTGTATTATGTTGTTCTAACACTATACAAGCTCAAAAGTTCAAAATTTTGTCTTTGTGTATCAGAAGTAAATAATCACAATTATTTACTTTTCTCAAATTTTTGCACTTTTTGGCTTGTTTTACCAAGTCATCAACTTGTTATGGTCCCTGGACAAGTTTCACTGAGTTTGAACAAAATTTGTCCAAGTTATCAATTGTTTCGTGTCCGTAGATTTAGTCTTTGAGAATCTGGCTTAAGTCTCACTTTTGTGATCCAAATTTCACCAAATTTGATTTGTGGACTCTACTTGATATGCTTGTCCTTGAGGTATGCTAAATGTGCAAAAATGTCCAATTTTGTAGCAGAGTTAAATAATCACAATTATTTACTCCTGGTATTTTTGTGCAACTTTTTGCCACAATGTTGACACAGAATGGTTAAGCAGCTCAACTTAAGCTCCTTAGCCAAGTTTCATTAAGTTTGGATAATCCCTGTTAAAATGGTCAACAGTTTTGTGTCTGCGGACTGACTTTACAAATTTGGCCACAATTTTCACTTCAATGATCCAAATCTTACCAAATTTGATTTGCACTACAACATAACCCAAAGTTATTGACGCTCTATATATCGATGCCCGTACCTTTCCACACCCATATCGACGTTCTTACACTCCGTCGATATGTGCGTCCATATGAAGGTGGAAATACGCATATCGACGCAAAAAAATTGGGGGAAAAAAAGGCGAACCCGCGCGCAGGGGCCATTTTCGCCCTCAACACGCGCTCTTAGATCTTGGTCGAAACCTGCGCAGCCCCCCCCCCCCCCCCCCCCCCCCCCCCCCCCCCAACCCCTCTCTCTCTCTCTCTGTCTCTGTTGGGGTATAAAGCCCAATGTGGTCGCCCAGGTAAGTGGGCGGGCCGCCAGGTATGTACACATATTCTTTTGTAAAAACCTCATAAGAACTCACTATGCTCTACACATTACAGTAGAGCGAGTTCACCATATCGTCGTGCTCTTCTTCTCGCACTCTCTCTCGCGTCGCACTTCCGCTCGTACTCCTTCAACTGGTATCAGAGCTCAGATCGAGGCTCGGGGCAGCACTGCAGGAGGCTAGAGTCACCAACTCAGATTGGAGTGAAATTCGACAGGCGAAGACACAGCCCCAAATCTTGTGGGCAAGCCCAAAGGGCTTGGTGTTCTCAGAATTTCATTCTAAGGTAATCTTGGTCACCGTTCGGCTTTGACAAAGGTCTGTGCAGGCCATTTTCGATTACGTGGTCTCGACGGGTGCAGATCCGACTCTGCAAATTTGGGGTTTTCGGCCTACGACTGCAGGTGCTGAAGATATCGACACTCCCAGAGTGTTGATTTGTGGCTGTCTACACATCGAAGGACGGCTCACAGTTCTTGGAGGCGTGTCACATACGACACGGGTGCATCTACACACAGACTGTAGGCGACATCCACTAGTTCATCAGGTAGCTTGTGTTTGCTGCTTGATATTCCAGATTTCATCCTGACATTGCAGGTACTTCCACATGGGATGTATTGTCAGAGATGATGTATGTCTGTTGAGGGTTTGCTGGCTGTGAGTCACGCAGCAAACAACCGCCGCAGCGGTTACAACATACAGTGGGAAATTTGTGGATGTATGACTTTGTGGGAAGTCTATGTACTGTCAAATTTACTGTAGCCTTTGTTGAGGGTCGAGTGAGGTTTTATTGAGCTGGGGGATTCTCGAATGTTGAGATCCTTTCGGTGATACAGGTCTTGGAGCGATCCCTCGAGCACCCTTAGATAGGCAGCTAGGATGTATTGACTGTGAGTTAGACAGTTGGGATTGCATCTTTGCTTTACTGCCGTTGAGGCATTGTCGTAGTCTATGCTTACAGGACAGTGACAGGACAGTCAGAGACAGTAAAGGTGTAGGACAGGTTTACCCACAACTTACAGTGTTAGAGAGACAATGGTTTTTTGAGCTGTTTTTTGGTCTGTTTTTAGTACACCAGAGCCATTTTACAAAGGAGACTCTGCCAAAATTTCTGCAGAATCTGAAGCTTTCTTGGTTCATTTGATAGGTTGATATTGGTTCAGAGGTCAGTTTACAGGGGAAACTCTGCCGAATTTTTCCCAGGAAAGTAAACTACTGTGAAGCGTACCTATGGCTGGATCACATGACACTACTCTTTACAATATCAAGAAGCTGGATGGAACCAATTTCCCATTGTGGAAGAAGCAGATTTGGCACGTGTTGGTACAAAAGAAGCAGATAAAACCTATAAAGCTCAAGGGGATAAAACCAGAAGATATGGACGAAGATGAATGGAGCAAAATGGATGAATTGGCACTTTCTACCATTATGCTGACTTTGGCAGAAAGCGTTTACTTCAATGTAGCAGACGAGATGTCGGCTTATCAAGCATGGTTAAAGCTAAGTGATCTTTATGAGAAGCAGAGTGCAGCTTCACAGGTATACTGGCTTAAGAAGCTTGTTGACTTGAAGATGAAAGAAGGGACACCTATGTCCAACCATCTGAATGAATTCAACACAATCTATAGTCAGTTGTCAGCTCAAGGTGTCAAGTTTGATGAACCTGTTAGAGCTATGTTCCTGTTGATCACATTGCCGGAAAGTTGGGACACTTTTCGCACAGCTTTGAGTAATTCTGCACCTCCAGATGGTTTGAACATAGCAGGTGTAGAAGGAAGTCTGCTTACTGAAGAAACCAATAGAAAGACAATGGACAAAGGCAAAGGAACAGCCTTAGTTGTCAGGGGAAGGACCAAAGAAAAGTACAAAGGTGGAAAGAGGAATCAGTCTCGTAGAAAGTCCCGTAGTGCTAAAGGCAAGAGTGACATAGAATGCTACCATTGTGGCAAGAAGGGTCACATGAAAAGAGACTGCAAAGAATGGAAAGCAGAAAAAGGCAAAGAGAAAGCTGAAGACCATGGTGAGAAGAACAAGTCCTCAGTGAAGATTCAAGAAATAAATGTGACAAACATTGTTGCAGAGGATGACAGTCTAGTGTCAGGAGACATCTACTTCTTGAAGAATACAATGGACTCAGCTCTTCTTACAGCATCTGATGGAAATGCACTGAGTGACTAGATTATAGACTCAGGGGCATCACTTCATGTGTCTCCAAACAAGGAGTGGTTTACCTCTTATGTGACCACTAAAGATCATGTTCGACTAGGCAATGGGAAGACATGTGAGATCTTAGGTGTTGGAGATGTTCAATTGAAGTTTCAGAATGGCTCTTCTTTCACGTTGAAGAATGTGAGACATGTTCCCGCAATTACAAAGAGCTTGATCAGCACAGGTTTACTTGATGATGCTGGCTATGTCACCACTTTTGGACAGAACATGTGGAAGATATCCAAGGGTTATATGACAGTAGCACATGGAGTAAAGTCTAGAGGAATTTACATGATTTATGTATCAAATGTCTCTAAAAATGTAATCAATGTAACTGAGCAACCGAACGTTTCTTTGTGGCATAGCCGGTTAGGACATATGTCCAAGAAGGGAATGGAAATCTTGTCTCGTTCTGGTTATTTTCCTGGCTTTTCATTTAATGATTTTGAATTCTGTGAACATTGTCTGTATGGTAAGCAAACACAGCAGCCACATAAGCATAGAAGCAGTAGAAGAGATACATAGTTGTCACTTGTTCATAGTGATTTGTGTGGACCTATGCCTAACCTATCTCTAGGGGGAGCTTCTTACTTTATGACATTTATAGATGATTACTCGAGGAAAGTATGGGTTTACTTTCTCAAGCACAGGATGAAGCGTTTAGTGTTTTCAAAACGTTTGTGACACTTGTGGAGAATCAGAGTGGCAAGAAGCTTAAATGCTTACGCACTGACAATGGTGGAGAGTATGTTTCAAAGGCCTTTCAGGACTTTTGTGAGTCAAAAGGTATAAAACGTGAACTTACTGCTCCTTACAATCCTCCTCAAAATGGTGTTGCTGAGAGGATGAATAGGACCATACAAGAGAAGGTCAAAAGTATGTTGTCTAATGCACAGCTGCCAAATGGGTTTTGGGCTGAAGCTGTATCAACAGCTGTTCATCTTGTAAATAGATCTCCTAGCAAGGTTTTGCAGAAGGATTCAGTGCCAGAGATGGTATGGTCAGGCAAAATTCCCTCATACAAGCATCTCAGAGTCTTTGGCTGTGAGGCATATACTCACGTTCCAAAGGAATTTAGGAACAAACTTGAGCCAAAGAGTAGAAAGTGCATCTTTCTAGGCTATGGTAATTCTGGTGAGATGGGGTACAGACTTTGGGATCCCGAATCCAGAAAGGTTGTGCGCAGCAATGATGTTCACTTTAATGAATCCAAATATCATTCTAAACCAGAGAGGGTTGAGGAGATTAGAAGAGTTGTCTTCCAAGAAGATGGACCTGCACGTGCAAGACAAAATGTCAGGGCTCAAGAGGAGCAAGGACAGGATAGAGTGGAACCACAGGTTGTGGTTGAGCCTAAGCCACCTATTGTGTGTAGATCTGGACGTGTCACGCGACCTCCTGATAGGTTTGTTCCATCTATGAACACTGAGTGTTCCATTGCCACCATATGTGAAACTTAGCAGACAAGATTGTCCTGTGTCTGAGGAAGAACAGGCTAAAATGGATAAGATTCCATATGCGTCTACAGTGGGTAGTTTGATGTATGCAATGATTGCTACTCGCCCAGACATTGCATTTGCAGTGGGAGTAATAAGTCGATACATGTCAAACCCAGGCAAGAAACATTGGGAGGCAGTGAAAGGAATATTGAGATACCTGAAAGCTACAAAGAGTATGCGTATATGCTATGGGAGTCAGGAGCTAAGTGTAAAGGGTTTTACAGACTCAGATTATGCACGTGACTTAGACAACCGAAGGTCTACGTCAGGGTATGTCTTTACATTGGTTGGTGGAGCAGTATCATGGCGTTCTAGATTACAAGATTGTGTTACTCAGTCTACTACAGAGGCTGAATATGTTGCAGCATCAGAGGCATGCAAATAATCAATTTGGCTTAATCGACTAGTAACAAATTTGGGAATCAAAGAAGAGATGCCTGTGTTATATTGTGATAGTCAAAGTGCTATACAATTGGCTCGCAATCCAGTTTATCACTCAAAGACAAAGCATGTGGATGTGAAGCATCATTTCATCAGGGAAATGCTCGAGGATAAGCAACTTCAGCTTGTCAAAGTTCACACCACAGAAAATCCTGCTGATCTACTTACAAAAGAACTTCCCTCAAAGAGCTTTGCACATTTTCGCAAGCAGTTAGGTGTAGGGTAGTACATCACTTCTCTACATCTCTTGTATATTAGCTTGTATAGTAGCTTCTCTCACACTTAAAGTACCACATTGGACTTTAAGTGGGAGGTTGTTGGGGTATAAAGCCCAATGTGGTCGCCCAGGTAAGTGGGCGGGCCGCCAGGTATGTACACATATTCTTTTGTAAAAACCTAATAAGAACTCACTATGCTCTACACATTACAGTAGAGCGAGTTCACCATATCGTCGTGCTCTTCTTCTCGCACTCTCTCTTGTGTCGCACTTCCGCTCGTACTCCTTCAATCTCCACATCGTGTGTGTGTGTGTGTGTATGTGTGTGTAGGAAAGAGAGAGAGAGAGAGAGAGAGAGAGAGAGAGAGAGAGAGAGAGAGAGAGAGAGAGAGAGAGAGAGAGAGAGAGAGAGAGAGAGAGAGATAGATAGATAGTTCTATTATCGTCCTGGGAGGTCAAATATGACCTATGGGACCAAATGAACATGTCACGTGGTGTGAGTGGAGTTCATAAGTGACTCTCGATGCTCAAAAATGGCTGAAATGAGCGTCGCAATAGAGAGTCCACATCGTGGTTGGGAGAGGAAGGTATGTAGGGAGAGATCATGGTTGAATATATGGGGAAAAGAGGACCTAATGTGGTCAAAAGCTGAGCACTCAAGTAGTGTGTGGTACTCACGCTCTCGCATTTGACGAGGGCATAAGGTGCAAAGTCGATGACACTCCTCGCCAGTGCCCCAACGTCCTGTCTCGCAGCGTAGAGAATGGGAGCTAAGACGAATGGAGGCAATGGTGTGGATCGCACTCAACGGGATGGGCTCAAGGATGTAGGAATGGGTTCGGTTACCTCGTTCCGAGAAGAAGAGAGATTTGTAGTTTGGGGCAACGTGTGTGGTGTAATGGCTGAAGCGAGAACCTCCGGATTTCTCCCAAGCCATGATACATTGGCATTGTAAGAAGGCCTCATTAACTTGGGAGTCGATCGACGCATCCTTGACCAAGTGACATGCATCCCATCTTCCAAACCATTTCTTGATATCAAGCATCCACCCCGAACTTAGAATTTTGCTCTTGCATGTCTTTTGAACCATTTGACTTGCTTCATATGCAATTCTAGGAAGTCGATGCAAAGGGCTACGTTGTGTCTTACGCATGTACTCCACAACCCTTTGCATGCCCAAGACCTCAATGGGAAGTAATCCGGACTCAAGAAGTAAGAGCATGTAGGGTGTTTGTGTCTTGACTTGGAGAAAGTTGGTGAGAAAACGCTTTTGGACATTCTCAAAATCTTTCCAAGTAGACTTCCCGATGCTTCCACCCCACACCTCCACTCCATAAAGAAGCACCGGTGTCACCAATGTGTCAAAGAGGTAATTTTTGAGAGCCCAACACTTGATCACTCCTGCATTGCACATGTTCTCAAATGCATAATAGGCCCTCTTTCCGGCTTCCAAGCGACGCATTGCACAATCCTTCCATTTATGATTGGATGGAACCTCAAGGCCAAGGTACCTGAAGTGATCTACCACTTCAAGTTTCTCATTGTTATATACAATGCATAAATTTTCATCATTGAGGGTCTTTACAATCATAACCTTGGTTTTGGATCCATTCACGATCAGCCTGCTATGTAGACAAAAGCGCTCCAAGACACTCATAAGCTTTTGTGCATCTTCTAAGGTATGTGCCAAGAGCACTACATCATCGGCATAAAGCAAAAGCATGATCACCGCATTTCCGATCTTAACCTCTTCTATGCCTTCTTGCTGCATAAAGTCAAGAACCATGCATTCCAATTCATCAATGAGTAGCCCAAAGAGGGTTGGGGAAAGTGGGCATCCTTGTTTGACACCAATAGTGCTTGCAAAAAATTCTGAAATTCCATTTCCCATACGTAATCGACATATTACTTTTTGGTAGATGCGAAAGACTGCATGCATAAATTCTCTCGGCACTTGAAGGCTTTGCACACGTCTCCAAAGATTTCCTCGTGGTACCATGTTAAAAGCTTTCTTGAAATCCACAAAGCAACAATACAACTTTTTTCCTTTCAATCGAGACACTTCCATAAGAACTCGAAGAGTGACAAGGTGATCAATAGTGCTATGATGCTTTCGAAAACCTGCTTGGCCAAGTGCACGTTTGCCATTCTTTTCAGCCCATTCACTTATCTTCATCTCCATGATACATCCAAATAACTTTGCCATTAAAGAACCAACCATTATAGTGCGATAGTTGTTCACATTGTTTACATCTCCTCCTTTGTGCAAAGGTTTGATCCAATTTGCACTCCAATCATGAGGCATGCCATACTGAAGTGCAAGGTTAAACATATCGCATATCCAATATCGTGTTTTCTTGCTTGTCCATTTAATCATTTCAGCCTTGACACCTTGAAGGTCACCTGCCTTGCGAGTAGCAAGTTTCTCAAGCGCACGGCATACATCTTCAATGGTAAAGAAGGGAGACATAAACGGAAGGGAGCTACAACACTCCATCTTATCAACATTGGGTTGCTCATAGAGGTTCTTACAATGCATATACATATCCTCAAGAGTCAAGTCACCAAAGCTCTCAACGCGCTTGCCTTTTAGATTTTGCCAAAACTTGTCACATGCATGTGCTTTCTCTTGTGCTAAAAGAAGTTGTTTTTCGACTTCCCACCTTCTCCTCTTCTTTTGAACAAGTGCTTTGTATGTGTGTGAACATTCCAAGTAAACTTCCTTGTCTTTGATTGCATCCAATCTTAGCAAGTGTTTTCGGGCTTGACTACATTCTATGTCAAACCATTTCTTCTTGGTGCTACCCTTCTTAGACCTTTTGCAAGACATGTGTTTCACCGAAAAGCATTCCTTCGCACAAGAGAAAATTACTTCTTTGAAAACTTTCCACTTGCATTCTAATGTTGGGCTCTCTTGATGCTCTATCATGGTTAACATTTGGTCCACCATATCAGCATATATAAGTGCTTGTTTGAAGTCTAGACGTAGGTACAAATGATTCACATCATGATTGGAGGCTACATGCTCGGGCCGTTTACCACACTTGAGGTCAATACATAACATCCTATGATTTAATTCCGGATTCCATTCACCAAGTGTAAAGCTTTGTATGCATTCTAGAGTGGCTTCCGAGAACAACATATAATCAATCACGCTAGCACTGTTGTGCTTTCTACATGTAAAGTCATTGGTGCCTTGCCATAGAGATACACCATTTGCAATGAGCATTCCGGTACTATTGCACATATGTAGAAGTGACTTTCCATAGTGATCCACTTCTTTTGCATCATTATAACTTCGATTATACATGTATGAGTCATCCATTCTTCTTGAGATATGCGGAATGTCTACTTGTTGTGTGTCGTGTTGTAACATATTTGTGCGAGCATTCATGTCTCCAAAAACAATGACTTCACCTTGATCCTTGTAATGAGCAATGTCTTCCTCTAGTTCAACAAAGGGCTGATCTCTATCCATATTCAAGCAAGCATAAAAGTTGGAGTCATAGTGAGGAATCTAGCAACCGGCCAAAAACATGACTTGACTATTTGGTGGGCTGATTTTCAGCCATAAGTAGCGTTTATACTTATCTTCTTTGACAATGCAAACATCTTTCAAACCCTTTTTGGTCATACATGCTACGCCTCCTTGGCCTCTTCGTTGCTTTGCATTTTTGGCCCACATCAAAGAATGCACATCGTATTTGTCAAATCCAAGAATTCGTTGTGCATCATGCTCCCATGTTTCGACAAGAAGTATCACATTGGAGTCATTGGTAAGCTCATCAATGCCAATTCCTGCATTCCATGGATACCCGTTACAATTCCAAAAGCTTATTCGCAAGCGTGAGTTGGTCTCATAGATCATGTGTCCCTATTTGTTGGGTGGACTTGCATCCTCCTTAAGTGGCTTTTCTTCTTGAGGTGATACCTTAACCTTCTTGCTTCTTTCCTCATATGCTTTGCGACGTACATTTTGTTGCATAAGAGTGAGATCCTCATATACATTACAACCATTTCCTTTGAGGTAGATCCAACCATTGTCAAGGATGATCTTTCTCTTTACCTCATCAGCCATGGTACATACAATAGGTCTTTCTCCCGAGCGAGGGACTCCTTGTTTTCCAACTCGATGTGCACCATAAGCCATGATTCCTGACATGCCAAAGTGTGTAGCAAAAAACTCTTCAATAGCAACTGCAAGAGATTGGGGTGTTTCCATGCTTTCCTCCTTGATTCCACGAATGACGATGTTCTTTGAGCGTTTTTGTCGTTCGGGCAATTCTTGAGTGTCCACATTCTCTACATTCTTTGCTTGGACAACAGCTTGCGTGATAGGAGATATAGAAACCACATTATCCTTACATATATCAGCCCATGATTTGGATGCATTTCTCATCTCACATACATCATGTCGTATTGTATCTATTGTTTCCTCTTTCAATACATGATCACTTTTAACTTTGCTCAAGCGCTCTTTCAATACATTCATGTCAACAAGAGAGCGTTTACATTCTTGAACTTCATTCTCAAGATGCATCAAGCGTGTTGTTTGCATTTCAAGAACCTTCTTGAGGTGCTCATTCTCCACAACGAGAACTCTTAAAGTACCATTCTCCATTGCAAGTGCGCGCAACTCTTCACCTTGTTTGTTGACGGTTTCTTGGAACGAGATCAAGTAAGCCTTGATCATTGCTTCCGTTGTTGTAGATGATGTGGTTGCATTAGCATCCAAATTCCTTGGAGATTTTGCATCATTCTCCATGGCGAGTGTGGCTTTTCCACCCTTGCGAGTTTTGTCTGACATTGCCTTCAAGTCGGCAACAAAAACGTAAAGTTTTGACAGTTTTTTCAGTTCTGAGCTGTTACGGCAAAGCCTTCCATTACACAAAAAAATTATGTCTTTACATCAATGCGTAGAGGGCTTTGTGCTCTTCGATTGAGGCTATAGATCACCTAAATCGGAGTTCGGATGAGCAAGTTATGGTTAAAAGAGTGAACTGCTGTCTACTAGGTAAAAAAACGGCTGAGAGAGAGAGAGAGAGAGAGAGAGAGAGAGAGAGAGAGAGAGAGAGATTGGGAAGTGGAGAGCGAGACAGAGAGAGATAGGAAAACAGGGAGAGAGAAAAAGATAGGGAATAGAGAGAGAGAGAGAAAGAGAGTGATATATATATATATATATATATATATATATATATATATATATATATATATATATATATATATATATAGAGAGAGAGAGAGATTGGGAGATAGGAAATAGAGAGAAAGAGAGTGATATATATATATATATATATATATATATATAGAGAGAGAGAGAGAGAGAGAGAGAGATTGGGAAGTGGAGAGCGAGACAGAGAGAGATAGGGAAACAGGGAGAGAGAAAAAGATAGGGAATAGAGAGAGAGAGAGAAAGAGAGTGATATATATATATATATATATATATATATAGAGAGAGAGAGAGAGAGAGAGAGAGAGAGAGAGAGAGAGATTGGGAAGTGGAGAGCGAGACAGAGAGAGATAGGGAAACAGGGAGAGAGAAAAAGATAGGGAATAGAGAGAGAGAGAGAAAGAGAGTGATATATATATATATATATATAGAGAGAGAGAGAGAGAGAGAGAGAGAGAGAGAGAGAGAGAAAGAGAGTGATATATATATATATATATATATATATATATATATATATATATATATATATATATATAGAGAGAGAGAGAGAGAGAGAGAGAGAGAGAGAGAGAGTTAGGGAATAGAGAAAGAGAGAGAGATAGATAGTAGATAGAGAAAGAGAGAGAGAAAGAGTTAGGTTGGCTGACCAATTGCATGTGTGAAAAGGATAGAAACTCTCTCTATCTCTCTCTCTCTCTCTCCCCCTCTAGAAGAAACTATGGAACTAAAAGAGGCAAAGGGGTTTTTCCCGCTACATGCATTGCCATGTACACCTGGGAGTGCACGTATGTGTCTACCCATTAGGATTTGACCAATAATAAAGACGAGATTTTGACCTGGTGGTCCTGATCTCCGTACACCTCTGGACCGAGGTGTACGGAGATTGGGCAAGACTAGAGAATGCGAGGTAGTTTACATTGTGAGGAGTATATGTATTAAAACAACATTCATAATCATTGTAGATGGCAACGTCATCAACTAACATGGAGGAAAAGATTTCATGCTCGTGCACACTCTGCAAGTATCAAATCCTGCGCAAGCGAAGGATATGTAATGAGCATGTGCACAAGTACAGAGAGTTTGCTAAAGAAACCGTAAAGAATCTACTATACGACTCCTACGGAACGGGCATTGATTTTCGCGACATAGCACCTACATCTGAGAGAGAGAGAGAGAAAAAGGATTATGCGTGAAGGTCCAACCAATATAGAGCCAAGGATGGAAGCAGAAAAGGACTTACAGACAGAAGACGACGGCATGGAGGAGATGCTGGATGCCTTCTTCCAGACAAGTGAGGAGAACGCTAACGAAGCAACACCAGAAGCCGTGCGCCTATCTCCTGAAGACATGTTGAGGAAGTTGGCACGTCAACTAATTTATGAAGGCGCCAAAATATCGACGCTTCGTACTTGTCTGGCGTTTTTGAATCTTCAGTCAGTGTACGGGTGGTCAGATGCAAGAGTCACTGCTTTGTTTAGGTATGTAATTTACAAAATAGATTTTCCGATTGCAACGGTGACGTGTTGGAGAGATTTTTAATTTAATGTGGCTTAAACAGGTTGTTGCGGGAGCAACTTCTCCCGACTGGCAATGAAATGCCCCCCTCCAAGCCAGACGCAAAGCAACTATTGACCTCAATTGGCTTGGACTACAATAAGATTCATGCATGTCCAAATGATTTCATTCTTTTTTGCAATGAATTCGTAGATTGTCTGTCGTGTCCTAAGTGAGGATCAATGCACTACAAACAAGATGCAGTTGGCGAGATAGTGCCAGCTAAAGTGTTGCGGCATTTCCCTATTATTCCTAGGATAAAAAGCATGTTTCGTTGTGGTTCCATTGCAAAGTTGATGCGGTGGAATTCTACGAATAGATCCACTGACGCAACATTTAGGGTGCCCGCTAATTCAAAGGCCTGGAGGCACATTGAAGATACCTGGCCACATTTTAAGAGTGAACCACGCAATTTGCGTTTGGGCATGGAAATGGATGGAGTCAATCCATTTGGCTTGAGAAGCTCGTCATGGAGCACTTGGCATGTGTGCCTTATCAATTACAACCTCCCGCCGTGGCTTGCCATCAAGAAGGGTCATTTGATATTAAGCTTGATTGTACCTGGTAAGTTCAAGGCAAAAAACATGGATGTTTATCTAGCTCCACTAGTTGACGAGCTCCAGGACTTATGGCATGGGATCGACATAGCAGGTGCGGTTGAACCAGTAGGAGAACAGCATGCAAGGATCCATGGACTTCTTATATGGACTATGCATGATTGGCCAGGATACGGAGAAGCTTCTGGTAATAGTTCTTGATTTACAAAATTATCGCTATTTGCAAGCACTTTGCCTTGGCCTAATTCATGCTTTAATCTATGCAGGGCTAACAACTTTGGGATACAATGCATGTCCAATTTGCGGACAGTCTTTGGATGTGCGTTATTCTGCCTCTCTTCGAAAGACAATTTATCAAGGCCACCACCGTTATCTTCCAGATGGCCATCACTTGCGCGAAGGTCAGCTTGGTCGTGTCGAATGTCGTCCTATGCATGTACAAGAGTGGCGTTGCCGATGGGAGCAACATGAGGGGCAACCTGTTCTAGGAATGAAACGTTTGTCCATTCTCCATACGTTACCGTATTGGGGTGATCTACTAATTAACCATTTGCTGGATCCAATGCATATATTCAAGAATGTGGGAGAGCTCCTCTGGAAGACAATCATGGGAACGAAAGACAATCGAGCTTCACGAGATGATTTGCAGTTAGTTGGAAAGATGCCAGAGCTGTGGCCTTTCACCAATGTAGCTGGCCAAACAAAACTTCCAAGAGCACCATGGGTATTGCTAAAAAACGAAGAGCGACAAGTTAAAAGGGTGATTTCAGAGTTCAGGACGCCAACAGGATATATACGACGTCTCAAGACAGCATGCACCCGTGATGATCAACTGTCAGCACTGAAATCGCACGACTGGCATAAGTTCTTGCAATTCATTCTTCCAATTGCGATCAGGGGGTGTTTAATGGAGGAAGTGCGGACCTGCATATACAAGATTTCAGAGCTAGTGCGGTGGATCTCTTCCAAGGAGATACGGGATGAATTTATTGCAGTCACAAGGGCTAACTCCATTGAGGCAGTTTGCATGATTGAGAAGTATCTACCCATGAGCTGCCTAACTATCCAAATGCACTTCCTCGTCCATGTAGTAGATGAGGTTGCAGTGGCATGTACAGTCCACAGATGTTGGATGTTCTTTCTAGAGCGGTTCATGAAAACACTTAAGGGTTTTGTTCGCCAAAAAGCGCGTCCAGAGGGGAGCATGGCAGAAGGATGGCTAGTGCAAGAGTCTCTTGTATTGACGATCGAATTTCTATCCCTTTTTGACCTAGAAATGCCTCGACTGTGAAGCGATGAGGAGGATGCAAGACTGGTGAGAGAGGAGCCGCAAGGGCAAGGGGTGCCGAAGAAAATGAATGACGCCATGCGAGAAAAGATCATGAAGTTGTGTATACTAAATTCACCACACCGATGCAAAAATGGCTTGAAAGGTACGAAGAAGAGAAAGAGAGATGCAATAGGGAGCGACAGGATTTCAGGCAAAGCCAAACGACTAGAGGCTTACCCTTGCCAGACTATCTCGCTCCTCTACCTGAATTCCCTACAATGGCATGGTTGGACAAGACAGTGAGAGCATCTCGACAAATCGGAGAACCCATATCTCTAGAAGAGAAAGAGCTGGCTATTGGATGTGACTGGAAGTATCATACATACATGGCACTGTGGTCGCATGGAAAGCATTTTAGAACACAACAAATTGACAACAGAAGAAACACGTTTGACAGTGGGGTTATGGTTAGTTTCATGCAAAAGAGCAGGGCTAGTGCTAGAGACACGAATGAGAGCACTAGCAACCTGGATTATTGTGGTTTGGTGTCAGATATCTTGAAAGTAAGCTTCAGGCGGTTTGAGATGTTTTTGTTGGATGTGAAGTGGTTCAAGGTGATTACTTCTGGTCGCAATGCAACGGTACGCAGAGATGGAAACAAACTTGTGCAAATAGATTCTACAAAGGTTCGGACAGATACGAGTGACACATTTGCTCTCCCCGAACATTGCGAGCAAGTGGTCTTTGTACCAGACCCTCGAGAGCGACAATGGTGGTTTGTGGTTCAGGTTGCTTCAAGAAATAAACAAGTATTTGAAGGGCAAGAGCTTCTGGAGGAAAGTCAGTCAGACGACGTCCATACTACTGTGACATTAGATGAGATGGACGAAGGTATGATAGAGAAAGCTGACAGATATACGAGGGATGACGCAGACGAGACACAATTGACACTTGTAGATGAAGATGCAATGGATAAAGACAATCTGCAAGAATGAGTTGGGACAGAGTTATGTTTGCAATTAGAGATATACAATGATACGGTGCAAGATCTTATCGATGATGCCTCACTCGTCAAGGCCTAGGCCTCTAAGTGTTTGTGTGAAGACGTTGATTTAAAATAAGCTTAAAGTTAATTTAAACAATTGTGTTCTAACGCTTTATTTTACTTTCTTTGTGCAGGACTTTAGTATGGCAGACCAGTTTCTAGATCCCGCTTCTATGAGTGCAGATACATTCATGGGCTTCGTCACACTGATGACGCCTGCTCAGATGGCAGAGGCTTCTCAGTACTGGGTAGCCAGAGGCACGGGTACTACGCCTCCGGCTTCACACCCGAGGGTCCGACGCCTAGGGAGGGGGACGCCTACGAGTACGACGCCTGCTTCTCCCATCACGGCCGCTTCGACACCTAGGGGTGGGAGAGAGGTGGGTGCGTCCTCATCTCTGCAGCACAGGTGCACTCGCCGATCTCGGCGATCATCAGGTGGAGGTGGTGGTTGTTGTGGAGGAGGGTCCATAGATGCTTCGACCCCTCCTCGCTCACGACCCTCGTCCTACCTAGGCACACCTCTCGACACACCTCTTGGCACACCATGGACACCTTGGGGGGCACACGATCCTAGTGCCTCCAAGCTCTATACTGTACGGGCAGATGGTTCTGTTCACATGGATAGAGTCGAGACTGAGATGAGACAGCGGATTCGCCAGCTCGCGGAGGTGCAGTTT
Organism: Adiantum capillus-veneris; assembly: GCF_014529385.1. Lineage (NCBI taxonomy): Eukaryota > Viridiplantae > Streptophyta > Polypodiopsida > Polypodiales > Pteridaceae > Adiantum > Adiantum capillus-veneris. The sequence continues at coordinate 73,367,614 of NC_140951.1, read as the reverse complement.
TCGACCAGCATTCTGACGCCTTGGCTTGAGCAGGATGAGGACAATGTCAGTTACATAGTGGAGACCATCCTGAGAGAGTACCAGCCTGCTCCGGGTTCAAAAGCTGTTCCAAGGAGGTGGATCAAGGGTGTTGCACGGGACACCGTGAAACATCGACGAGATGCAGCTCGGAAGGCTTTCAGGACCGGCTCGCCGAAGCCTTCGAGCATCCCACACGAGACGTGGCTGCAGATCAGGGAGGATGAGCGGACAGCGGACACGTGGTTCAGACAGTAGCGTGAGGTTGCGCAGATACGACAGGTGACCAGGGGGACATCTCATCTTGGCAGCGGAGGCTTCGACACCTTTTGCTATGAGTTTGTGAGTTTGTAATCCAATCTTAACTATGGCGTTTTTTAAAACAAGATGAATCATGTATTCTTATTACTTTGATTTTTGTATAAACGCAGAATCTTGCGATGCATCGAGCCCCGACAATCATAACCGTTACAACATCAAACGACATCCAAACGTTACGAAACTTGTAGAACATGTTTATAAGACCTAAGCACACATGCTTATAGTCTCAAATCTCAATTTAGGTCAAATGAAAAAATTGCGATTATTAACAACAATGAGTATTTGACCTAGTCGTTTTTGACCCAGAATGCATATAAATGCTTAGCAATGATGTCCCAATACCCCGCCTATACTTATTTTATGATTTTTAAACTTGAATTCCTACTTATGATGAAATTAGGTTGCAGGTCGGTGACGCCAAATGCTATGGATTACCATGAAATTTTTACGTCAACGCGTAGAGCTCTTACCTACGATTGCAACGCAACAAACGGCACTACAATGTGACAACTAGGAAGGGAGTAGGAAGCGTGAGAAGGAGAGAAGTGAGCGTCGTTAGATCGCGCTGTGTTTCTATTATCCAAAACATCCAAAATACTTACAAAAATTGGCTTTTATACCTTAGCCAAGGTTTTTGTGGTCAAAACTAATAACCTAGGAGCTCTAACTAAAGATAGGTTGATACAATCTAGAAGCTTGTAGCCTCTGCTCATCAATTACACTGTTTATCTAGAAAGTAGGAGTTACAACATTCCCTTGTGCTAGACGAAGCTCTGTGTTTACACTGCGCACACACACACACACACACACACACACAGAGAGAGAGAGAGAGAGAGAGAGAGAGAGAGAGAGAGAGAGAGAGAGAGAGAGAGAGAGAGAGAGAGGTGGTGTTGTACATGGGAGGCAGAGAGAGAGAAGGATGGCATGACAACTACACATACAGAGATCAGGCCCGAGTCCTAGAATCCTCAAAGACGTCATGGCCACAATTTCCACCCATCCTTCATGTGCCACTTGCCCAAGATAATTCTCACTTTTACTTGGAAAGTATCGTCTCAAATTCCAATTTACAATGATTTTATCAAGATCGACCATACATATTGGTTGAGGGTTCCAGGCTCACGGGCTACATTCAAAGGGTGTTACAACTTCTCCATTGGGGGAGTTGTTCCCATTGAATGGCCCATTGTGGGTGTGATTCTGTTGGTAAATACACAAATGCATGTATAAAGTGTTCCTTACTACCTCTTTTCGTGCCCATGGTGCAACAGCCTAATCAGAAAAAGTTTTGCCAAAAAGCACCAAGTCCGTATTTAGCAAATCTGTTACAAATCAAGAACTCTTGGGAGGAGGTGTTGGCAAATGCTAGTCTAGTGAACAAATGTTTGTCGAGTTATAACTTGGTATGAAGTACCTTCGAGGACCTTTAGGACGCGAAATCGAAGAACTCTATGTCTTGTCTTATGGATTGTGGTATATGGATAGTCGTTTCTAAGATTTTTGCCTATTTCAGATGCAACCATGTGGCCCAAATTGTGAAATTCCATCTGGAAACTGCCCAAAGCTATCTCGCATCGGTGCATACTCTTTGGGTAGTTTTGGGACCTTTTTTGGCTCGAAACCTCATCTCGGGGTGTTGAAATGAGGCATATGGACAATCGTTTCTAGGGTTTTGAGGCGTTTTGGACACAATAGTGTGATCAAAAGTGTCAAATTATAACAGTTATAAACATTTAGATTAGCTCAAAACTTTTTTAAAACTTGTTTCTTCATAATAAAATATACAGTGGCTATTTAGTTTCAAGGTTTTCGGGACATCGCAATGCCATGGTCTTTTCCACTGGCCACCTTGAGAGCGTAGTTTGGCATTTTCCATAAAGATCTTTGTCATAATAGCCTAAGCATGTTCTTGCTTTGAGATCGTCACTACAGACTTGGCACATTAGGCTTCTACATGAGTACTGGGGTTGAGGATCCCGATATCGCCTTGCTCTATAGATCTTGCTACAGAATCCCATCCTGCCTACTACCAGAGTGTCCAATTTTAGTGTTGTTTTTTCATAAAGATCTTTTCACCGGTTTCAAAAACTCTTTCCAGTTGCATCTGGTTAATTTAAGCAGCGGCCATTAAAGGCAATGAAAGCAAGCATAAATGAATTGACCACTTTCACTCTGCTCAAGAAAGGCAAAAGCACATACTCCCACCTTCGCATCCTTGGATCTCCCCTCTTGTAGCATTTTCTTCAAGCAATGTCACCAAAGAATGAGATCCAATGGCGAACATTAACACGGCAAGAGGGAATTCTTGCTTGATTGAAATTTTTACTTTGAATGCCCCCACAACTCTTTCATTGAAACATAGCTCAGATTGAATGCCCCCACAACTCTTTCATTGAAACATAGCTCAGATTGGCTACCCTCTCCAAGCGTACTGATCAAACGACACATTTGCGGCCTGAAGCTTAGTGCTTTCATGTCATCTTTGATGAACGACTATGTGATCCAGTTGCAGTAGAACACACTCACAAATGTCCTATAGGTTATAAATGGCCCACTTAAACCACAAGGTGAAAAGCTTACATTGGCATGAGCTCTAAAATTAGAGCATTGCCACACCCTTCTAAGTGGGTTTACCCTTCTAGAGAAGGGCTAGGAAAAAACTAATCTTCAGAAGAATTGCAAAAAATTTGGAAAAAAAAAGTTGTATGCCCATCCACTTTGTGTAAGGCCTTCACAATGAAAAGTAGAGTCACACTTCAATTTGAGGATTGATTGGCGTTTTAAAACAATAAAATAAAAAGGAAGCAAAAGGAAAGAATTAAAATAAAGAGACAAATTTAAAAATAATTAAATTAATGCTTTCATAAGCAAAGGTAGGTTTAGGAAGCATAGAAAATAATAAAACAATTCAACGAATGAACTTTTACGAGGCTCTTAAACGAAAAGACTCTTTATAAATTAAAATATTAAAAAAAATAGTTAGTTAATCAATATTTCACATTATGGGATCAAACTCCTATGAAATCACTCCTTTAATGCCTTGTTCATTAAGGCTTCATTTAGATTGTTGGTCCAAGTCTCCCACAAAGGGATAAGAGTCTAGGCATCCACGGATTGGTGAGCTTAGCTCACACACTTTTCCAGACCCACCATGGAAACGGATGGCATTGTACCCTCGAATGCAAGGCTCCATGAGCGCGAAAGCCAATACTGCACTCCTTATGTTGACACACAATCCAACAAGCATTCTATCTCTCTGCTTCAACTTTAACATTTAGCAAATCCTCTTCGTGTGCGAATTTGAAGGTGGATGCTTCTTTGTGGTTCATGAGCTCCTTCTCGGTAGCTTGAACCAAGCCTAAGGTCTTTTTTAACATGCAAAAAAACAAATAGAGTTGGGTATACATTTGCAAACAACGAGCCTTATTGAAGGAGTTATGTATAGGATAAAACACCCAGCTTTAAGACCTTTATGCAGGCATTGATCGAATTTTGTGAATGTTGCAGCATTTTGATTATTTTTTTTTGCGCAAATCATAGGTCCTCGAGGTGAAGGGAGACTTGTAGAAAAAATCTTAGGTGAAATGGAAAATCTCACAGCACAAGCGACATGGGAGAAGTTTTATCTGTGTAAAATTTTTGGATGCCACGAGCGGGTCGGTAAGGGGGGTAATCTAAGACATGCACGCCAACGGGTTGGCCCATGTTTCAGCTAATCAAAACTCAAAATTATTCCTCATAACCATTTCACCTACCAAACCACGTTGTCCTAGAATTTAAACTTTAGCAATTTAGTTTTACAGGCACGTATGTCTTAGTGAAGGGGGCCATCCCATTATTGGCCCTGATACTCTACATTTGACTTTTAGATGCAACATATTGAATTATTGAAAGCTTCTTTGGTACTTTAGCTTGTAATGTTTGGTGTTTTAGTTTGTAAAATACGATCTCCTTATTTACGGCTCTACTTTCTATTTTTTATTAACCCAAAATTTCATAGATCCCTTCAAGAGATTCCTCACTTTTCTTCCTTGTTGAAGTAAAACTCTAATTAAGGATTTGGAATTGAATTCACATGCGCTATCCTTGTGAGGTTGTTTTGTGCTGACCGTCCTAGCCTCAACACCTTGTTGCACAACCCCTACATTACAAAGAAGGTGAAGAATTACGGTGGCATGTTAAGGAAATGCAATGTAAAAGTAAATAAGGGTTGTGTTTGCAGGATTTATTTTTTCACAATAAATATATTTGAAAGGCTGCAGAGAGGATATATTATAAAGGGAGTAATAGATATCTATCAAAAGATGACTAATAGGTCAAGTTATTTCAGTGGGTAAACATAAAGAAGTTCTTTGTTGACAAAATTTTGCCAAACTTGAAAGTTTAGTTTGTTGCTTGTTTGAGATAAATGTTGTAGTGAACTACATAAAGAAACCAATGTGACTATTTCAATATAGGTTAGGATTTTAGAGTTAATATCTACATTTGAGATAGATCATTGGATTATAGAAACATCTCTAAGAAATGGTGGGCTTAAGTAATTTTGTGTGAAAACTTAAATTATTATTAATAATATTTCATGAAGATGACACTAATTAACGTTATTTTCTTCCTTACAACATTCCCTTGATCAAGTGTTACTTGTTGTGACATGTATATATTACCTTTTCTTTTGGAATGTATTTTATCAATATTGGGAATGTCTAATCCTAATCCCTAATAATAATACATATTACACTAAGTAATAGGGTGACATTAGAATATTAAAACCAAAAGTCAAAAAAGTATGTTTTAAATCAACAAGTTGACAAGAAAGTCACTAGTAGACTCTCAAACGAAGCGACACATTTTACAAACTAAACAAATATAAAAGAAAGAAAGTCAAGTGAACATTAAATGAATTGACCAAGTGACAATGATAGAAAGACCCATTTATATTATAAAATGAAGCTATAATCTTTATAAAACTTTCTTTAGAGAAGAAACCAAAGAAGTCAACGAGCATTCAAAGAAGAGACCAAATTACAATGATGGAAAGACTCATTTACATTATAAAAAAATATATAAAATCTTTATAAACCTTACTTTTAACCAAAGAGGACACATGTCCACCATCCACAACCTCTACATCAACGGCTGAAAAATTGCACCATGTTTCCACCACAACCCTATGGTCTTATACATGCAGAAAAAGGCTCTTCCCTGCTCCCCTAGCCCCTCCCATCACATCCTGCCATACAGTCTTGACATGGCGAGCTTGCAAGCCGCTTGCTACCAAGCCCTTGGGCATGAGCTGCCAAAGCTCACTTTTCCTTTCTCAAAAATCAAAGATTTCCATTGCTCATCTCCATGCTACCACATGTCATCTCACTTTCCTTTCCTCCTTACTCCTCAAAGTATCTCGTGAGATACCTCTTAATGAACCTGTTTTTTTGAAATTGGACCAACTTATTATTTCCCTCTTGTTAGATTCTTTCATTTAATAGCCTCATTGGGTCCTTTTCGTTTTCTTTGGCCTACATAATGTCTTTGTAACCATGGAATTTTAGGAAGCAATTGTAGGCCCTTGGTTAAAGCTTGTCTATTAGTGCCACATGGAAGCTAATGATGGCAAAATTTCTTTTTTCCTATTTCTTGTAGAACTTCTTATTCATGTGTGTGTATGCGCATATGTATGTGCACACACCTGACACACACAAGCACTTGCTAAATAGACCTTTGAAGTGCCTTGGATTATGTTAAAACAACTGAGACTCCCCTCATGCACGCATGCGCATGTGCATGCACACACACTCTCACACACAAGCACGTGCTAAATAGACCTTTTTAAGTGCCTTGGATGATGTTAAAACTGTTAAGTATGGAGCCTGATTTACCCTTGTAATTTTCTGTGGTAAAAGCGCACATTTGTAAGGCCCCCATTATGAGGAGAAGCCATCGTGCGTGAAGGAAAATCACTCACCGGAAACAAAAATTTTCACAGACAAGAATAAGGGGCAACTTTAAAGGCCTCGGAGGCGGTGGCCGGTAGTCGATGGCCGATGGCCGGTGGTCGGAAGTCAATGGTCGGTGGCCGATGGTCGGAAGTCAATGGCCGGTGGCCGGTGGCCGAATTCAAAAGCGGACTTGTGTTCTCAAGGGCGGCCACACATGGGCGGATTGGAGGGTCCGATTTGGACTTATTCGCACAAGGGCGGCTACACATGGCTGTCTCTCATAAGAGAGGGCAGCCCTTTTGGCCTATAAAAGGAGACCGTTTCTACACACATTTCATAGTGTGAAGTTGATACAACAAGGTGAGTGTGAGGTGGTGAGAGTGAAGCAAGGCGGGAGCTCCATTAAGGGTATAATCCCTTTGTAAACTACTTCTTGTTTTGAAGTACTAAAGCCATAGAGTGGCTGCTTTCCCATGGACGTAGCCCACATTGGGTGAACCACGTATATCGTGTGTACTCTCTCTCTCTCTACTCTATAATCTCGTGTATATAAATCCGTCTCTCTCCATTAAGTAATCTACTCAATTATCTATTTAGCTACGTCTTATTTCCTAACAAAAACAAGTGAAACTCTAATCACCTTTGGTGGCAGTGTTGCCTACCACAACAAGAAAGAAGAAGAACAAGGGAAGAGGGAGAAGGAGAGAGACAAACATTGGCAAACAAAGACAAGATGGAAGAATAAGAAGAAGAAGAGAGAGGAAGGAGATAAAGAAGAAGATGAAGAAGCAAGAGTGACATACACTGAAAGAAGAAGAAGAAGAAGAAGAAGCGAGAGAGACACGTGCTGAGAGAAAGAGAGAGAGTGGGAGGTCTCTCACTCCAACAATGCACTCCTGCTTGCATGCAAAAACTCTGCATTAGGAAGTGAATGGGGTATAGGAGGGCCTCTTTATTTGGCAGTTTAAGGGAATGCTAAAAGCTTAAGCCAAATTTGACCAAGCCTAAAGGAGAGGGAAAAAAGGCCTATGTTGAGATTTAAAAAAAAACCATTTCCATATTTTGAATTTGAAAATAGTTTATTTAGTAACCCAAAAGAGAGGGGGGTAAATGAATTTTCAAATGTCCTTTTCCCACCCATCTTCTCTCTCTAAGATATAAAACACTCTCTCTCACTTAGAACTCATTAAAGGAGACACTTTTTAGCTCCCCCTACCAGAAAAGAAAAATTTTCACATTCTCTCACTACATTCTCTCTCTAAAACGTGAGCCAACGCTCTCTCTTTCTTTTCCCCCTTTTCTCTCATGTCACTTCCTCTTCCAATCATTAAGGAATATTCTTGGCTGCCTCTTTCTTAAAAAGTGCAGATCCTCCAAGGTTGCAGATCTGTCCTCTCTCCCACTCTCTCTTCTTTTATTGTCTTTCTCTCCCCCACTTCCTCTCTCTCTCTCTCATGCTTCTCCCACTCCAGATCCAGCTGAGTGCAACGGAAAACTCCATTACCTCTGTGTGCTGCAGCATTTCTCTCTCTACAGTCATGATCAACAATTTGAATTCAAAGGAGATTGAGTTGCACTCCCTCTCTTTCTTCCCTCCACAACATAATCCTTTTCTCCTAACTCTGAGTACTCTCCACTTCTTTCCTCCATAGCCACCTTCACCTGCTTGTAGTAGTCACCATTATACATTCTCACTAATTTGTTTGATTAACTAACCCAAATGTCATTCAATCCCCTACCACAACAAGACATTACTAACAAATCAAAACGATATCGATTAAACGTTGATTTAGAGCAGGAGTATGCAACTTGGAATATCTAATCCCAATGCTGGAGACCAGCTATGGAACCATGGATGCAAAGCAACCAAACTTATGGGTTAATGGCCATATTTACCCTGGCAATCCAATGATTAATGCATCACCGCCTTTTCGTAATGTCACTGAGCTACTACATTTTATTAGAGATGGGAAAGATTGATTGTTTGGCTACTACTGGAGACTACATGCAACTTTTTTCAATGAAAGGGAAGCAAGAAAACATCTCTGTGCTACCTATTCATCATTGCAAGAGAAGTACGTGAAAGACATTGAGCAAGTCAGAGAGGAAGCCAATGAGAAGACAAAGCAGCTAAATGACGAGATGTCAAAGCTTATTAAAAAGGTAGAGCATAAAAAAATGGAGCAAGAGTGTCATCTAGACAATTATGTTCAGCTACAACACACTACATGTAATATGCACTGGTGAATCGATCATCTCACACACATTCCATTGGGCTATCACATTTGCAAGCGTAAGAGACATGCGATGTCTATGCTTTCTTCAAGCGGTGGAGCTTGAAAGAAACGTATCCGTCAAACTCAGTAGGAATACAAATGTCGGCCTATAATTTCATACATTTTTTATAGGTTGCTATAATATTATTTCAATATGTAGGAACTTGGCTCGGACGATGATGGGAATCGAGTCCAATGCTGAAACAATCGGACATACTCTGCTGCAGCATATCATCAAACCAAAGGAGTTGGTGGAGTTATTGGATCCATCCAATGCTGGCATTGCTAAAGTTTTGCGTCATAAGTATTTCAGTGAGCTAAAGAACATTGTTTCACCTCAGGAGATGATGGAGATGTGTGATAGCGTAGGAACAAGTTTCAAGGTCTACGAAGCTTTGTATAGACTTGTCACACTAGGTCACAGAGCAAAAGGTTTGTTTAGGTTGTTGCCACGCCTTACAATGTTAGCGTCGCAAAAAGGTGCACCAGTAATGATGTTGCAAGCTTGCTGGGTGGATTTCAATATGTGGAGGACGTCCTGCCATTAGAAGAGAACAAATATTTTTGTTATGACGATCTCAATAATATCTATGTTGACTTGTTGAAGCTCCAGGAGTCAATGATCAGATTTTATGGGTTGACACAGGAAGAGTGTGATGGCAAAGTTATATTTGTGATGAAGGTCGATGAGTGCCAGATTGTCAAAGGTCAACGGCTCTAAAGGGTAAGCGTTACGCTTATGAACAGAGCCTTGGTGGACGTTGATGTTGAGCTAAATGCCAGCGAGAAGGAAAACACCTGTTTAGGTGTTCAGTTTGTGAAGAATATTTGGTGGCTGACAGCTTTTCATATCCCACATGAGACGCATGAGTCTCTTAAATGGTATTTTAATCACACCCAAATTGTTGACGTCATTCAGCAACAACAAGAGGGCCAACGATTGCAGGTTTCCGGTCTGGGTACATTCCAAGTGGAGTGGAATTTGACAGGAGACTTGAAAACTCTCAAGTGTATGTTAGGATGCAAGCAAGGTGCAATGATCCTCTTTCCATGCATTTATTGGCTGCCATAGTACCCTAATCAAGACATGGACGATCCAAATTGGGATCCTATTCTACCAATTCCTCTGATAAATGTGCATGTGTGCACTCTTCATGCCTGTCTACAAATTCTTGATAAGTTGCTGATGCTCCATATTAAATAATGCTTGGAATATGGAGTGTGCAGAAAGAAGGGGAGAGTGTATCAGAGAACTTGAATCTATTCTATCAAGCGTCGGCCTGCATGGCAGTGGAGTAGAGCTATCAAAGGATAGGAAGGCATCTAGAAGTACACAGGATCATCCTAATAAAATATGTATGGGTTGTAGTAAAGCTAGGCATATGATTTCAGACTATTTTAACTCCCAAAGTCCCAATGAGTTTCAATTGTGGAAAAAGGTATGTGACATTACCACCTACAGAGGTAACGAAGCAACCCTAGTAATTAAGCGTGCTCGTGTGTGGCAGTCTCTAGATGATATTTTTTATTCTCTTGAAAAGGCAAATCTAACTTCTGCTGAGATATCCACTTTAAAGTTTGTAATCAATAATTTCACAGCGCAAATGGTGGATGCCTGGGGGGAGACACACATAACACATTACATGGTGGGTTGGACACTTTGTCTTTGTAGTAAAAAAACATCAGTGTTTGAACTAATGGTTTATAGTTTTGCAACATATTCTTTTTGCTCATAGCTCATTTTTTCTCGACATATTCGGCTCATTGGGAATTTGGAGTGGCCAAGGAATGGAGCGCTCACACTATCAAGCAAAAGCAATGTATTTTAAAAATACAAAGCATGGAGGTGGGAGGAAAAAGAGCAATGCCCTGCACAAAATGTTCAATTGGTTCTAGAGGGTTTTAGCGGAAGAGAAAGGAAGAAGACTAGAGTGCAAAGAACCTTGAAATGCAAAATAGAGAAAGTGGTCAGCGTGAGGTGATCACAATCATATCATGCTTCTAGTGCAAAAGATCGATTTCGATGGTGGTTGGCGACAAGGCGACGAAATGACAGACGTTGGATGGAAAACCAATAAATTTCTGACACTAACCATTCCCATATTAAGCATACATTGTAATGCCACGTGATTTGTTGATGCCCCAATCAGTGGTTTCATGTAAGAAATTTCGACAACTTTGGAGTTATTTTGGATTTTTAATGGTATTATTGAGTTTTCAAGTTTTTTTTTTAAAATTAATACTTTATAAGTCAAAACTCACAACTTGAAGTTCATTTCTCGTTTGCACATTCTAGAAGATCCACTCGAGCACAAACACACACGCACTCACATCTTGCACCACATGGACGATTCACACGAGCAGAATGGCACTACGCACAACAATACCACCACAACCACTCACATCACAAAAAATCCGCAGCGCCGGAAACCCATGCAGAATCTACGGCTTCAATCTCCAACCACAAGTGGATAACCCAGTGCCCCAGCCCACTCCAAACACCCAAGAGCCTCCCCAACCATCAAATTCAGATGATCTAAGCAACATGCGACACATATTTGAAGGTCTCGACGATATAACCCATGCCACTCACACACCTCTTCCAGATCTCCCACTGATTTCATCTCTTCACAGAGCAACGCAAGAAACTAGAGAAACAGATGAGGAATATCGAGGTCCGTTTGAAAATCCACCGCAATCGCCTCCTGCCACAACCACTAGTGCTCAGGCCACCCCATATACTACGCCCCAAAAGTTTCCATCGCGAATCAAAAGAGTAATCAAAGTAATACCACGCGACCCGGTATCTAAAGCAAAAGAGGCCAAGAGGAGAAAAAGACAAAGGTAGAGGGAAAAGAAAGAGGCAGCTCAGAAGGAAGCCCTTAGAGTACAAGAAGAGCAGAGAAGACATAGAGAGCAAGAGGAAAGGCAAAGAGTTGAGACTGAGAGAGATCATTCGGCCAACTTACAAAGACGAGCAAAGGCAGAGAAGAAGGTGGCACAAGATAGAGCTCAAGCCACCCAACAAGCAAAGGCTCGAAGCTCAAAGCCTTCAAAAATCCCTCAGAGAGCCAAGCAATGTGCAAAAAGAAAAAGGGACAAGGTGACACCAGAAGAGCAGCAAACCCAAGAGAAGAGGAGGAGAAAATCCAAAGATGATCTTCCTCAATGGGCTAGGCAGGCGGTTCCTCCACCACCACCAACAAAAAAAAAAGTGGAGATGGAGGCCAGGCACAGTGGCTCTGCTTGAGGTCAGGAAATATCAAAAGAGCACTGAGCTAATCATACCCAAAGCGGCCTTCTCTCACAAATCTCCTCATGCTTGGTATGAGAAAGCTGACACTCATTTGGTCAAACGAGGCTTTCGTAACAGTCCAATAGAAAGCACATTGTATGTAAAGCGTGAGGGTGATGTACTTCTCATTGTGTTTCTTTATGCCGATAATTTGCTGATCACTGGCAGGGATTTTAATTATGCAATGACGCATTTTGTTAAATGTTAATTATTGTTGTTATTATCACTATTTTTTTCATGTTAATAACATATCTAATGTCATGACCTACAAAAACCGGTAGAAAATGTAGAAACGGCGGGACAACCAACAATCCCCGCAGGCCAGCCGGGTTTCATATTAAACCCGGCGGGCAGGCCAGCCGGGTTTCATATTAAACCCGGCGGGCCCAGCGGGACAAACAAGAATCCCGTCGGGCCCGTCATGTACCCCCTCCATATTTGGCGGCTCTATATAACCCTTCACATCACATCACCTCTTCCTCTAAATTTGGTCATCCTTTAAAATTTAGAATAAAAACTAAAGGTAAAAAAATGAATAGTCTTTAAAAAAAATTAAAACTTAATGTAACTCTGATCATGGATCATTAGTTATTTTTTGGATTGAACTGATTCTAGAAAGGAGGTAGAAAGGTGAATCTTTGGGTCGGTATCTCTACATTTGGGATGGATTAATCTCATGTTTGGTTCACCGTTATATTTGCTAAATTGATTTCTATGTTGATTAGAACTTCTATCATGGGTCATTAGTTCTTTTTTGGACTGAACTGATTCCTGAAAAGAGATAGAAAGGTGAATCTTTGGGTCGATATCTCTACTTTTGGGATGGACTGATTACATGTTTGATTCACCGTATTTGCTTGCTATTCCGATTAGAGCTCCAATCATGGGTCATTAGTTCTTTTTTGGACTGGACTGATTCATGAAAGGAGGTAGAAAGGTGAATCTTTGGGTCGATATCTCTACTTTTGGGATGGAGTGATCACATGTTTGATTCACCGCTGTATTTGCTTGCTATTCCGATTAGATCTCCAATCATGGGCCATTAGTTCTTTTTTGGACTGGACTGATTCATGAAAGGAGGTAGGAAGGTGAATCTTTGGGTCGATATCTCTACTTTTGGGATGGACTGATTACATGTTTGATTCACCGTATTTGCTTGCTATTCCGATTAGAGCTCCAATCATGGGTCATTAGTTCTTTTTTGGACTGGACTGATTCATGAAAGGAGGTAGGAAGGTGAATCTTTGGGTCGATATCTCTACTTTTGGGATGGAGTGATCACATATTTGATTCACCGTTGTATTTGCTTGCTCATGTTTGAGTAGATTGAGGTTTATTCCCTTCAGGCTTCACTACTACGCTTGTGTGTGATATTGATTATAACACTAATGTTTGGTTTGAATAATACTTGAAAGAAGAGATAGCATACTGAGCTACAGCGGGCACGACGGGCAAATAACTTTACTCGGCGTTACCGTCGGGAAGACTCACTAGCCCGGCGGGCCAACTAATTAGCCCGACGGGCTACGAGCCGGTCTCCAGGTCTCCCTGGAGGTCAAAAAAGATGAATGTCAATTAACAAAATATTTGTAATTTTGCATTTCTATTGTTATTAACCTAAAATTATAGTGTGATCACGTCATTTTGAAATCCCTGATCATTGGACCAAATTAGAGACATAATGCTGAATTTAAGGCTGATTTGAATGCTACTTTCAAGATGAAAGATTTGGGGCTGTTGCATCATTACTTGGGTATACAGTTTAAGCAGTGTGATGGTGGTGTTGCCTTGTGTCAGAAAAGTTACATAGAGACATTGCTATGTAAGTTTGGACTTGAGGATTGCAAACCTATTGCCACTCCCATGGAAATAGGTTTGAAATTAAGTCTACATGATGCTGGCGATCTTGCTGATGTCACTCTTTATCAAACTGTTGTTGGCTGCCTAATTTATGTATGCAACACGAGGCCATATATTCAGTTTGCAGTCTCACAGGTCAGCAGATTTATGCATAGCCCAGGGTCTAAGCATTGTTGTCAAGAGGATTTTCTGCTACCTTAGTGGCACTTTACATCTTGGCTTGTTTTATCCCAAGGGGGGTCATTGCCGCCAGACTTACATGCTTTTTTGGACTCAGATTGGGCTGCTTGTTTTGACACGCGAGTGTCCACGAGTGGTTTTTGTTTCATGCTTGGCAGTTCATGTATATCTGGTTGAGCAAGAAGTAACCTATTGTGGCCACTTCAAGTTGTGAGGCTGAGTATAGGGCAGTCTTCACAGCTACGGTTGAGTGTGTATGGCTCAGACGCCTTATGGATGATTTGGGTGTTGGACAGGACACTGCCAACACTATGTACACTGACAGTCAAAGCGCATTGGCAGTTGCGAGGAACCCAATTTTTCATGCTCGCACAAAGCACATTGAGGTGCATTACCACTATGTCAGGGAGAGGCTCTCAGCAGGAGAGGTCAGCTTGGCTTATGTGCCAACACAGGACAACCTTGCAGATCTTTTCACAAAGGCATTGTCTCGTGAGAAGCTTGAAGCTCTCCACAAAGCTTTGGGCTTACTCCCCTTTGTGGATTGATCATGTCCTCAGGGCATGGCACTTCCCTTTACTCATGTGCCAACTCTCGTTCACCGCATCACTCCAAGGGGGATTTGTTACCATATACATGTGGTAGTGATGTGTGTGAACACACTAGGACCGCCGCAACATTTTTTTCCTCTTTAGGAGGTTTTTTCCCCCAAGCATTGTAAATATATGCCCATCACTCTAGGGCTAACTATCTTTCCGTAGCACACTAAGTAACACACTCTCTATTGTGTGCCTTGAGCTTCCTTCGTCTTCTCCAAGCTGTGTGCGTTTCTCTGCAACCCTAATTCCAACACCTATACACCCCATGCCCAAATCCATAAGATCATCCTCATCCTCTATCTTGAAGTCCCATTCCGTGAGGCCTTTAATAAACCTCAACAAGCGAAACCGGAAGTTTTTGTCAGCCGCATAGAGATGCTTCAAGAAATCCATTGGCAACCACACCGTGTTGGATCTCTCAAAGATTATGTCATATTCCTCCATGTGCTGCGCCATGTAGTCAAGAAAGCTTCTGAATGCCTCTGCATGAAGGTTGGCAGTGGCCTGCATATCAATTTTCCCCTCGAACACACTGAGTAGTTCATGTGCTCGATTTGCAAGTCCTACCTTTTCTAATTGTGTGAGAAGTGCATCAGTAGACGTTGCCATGGGTTTGTTCATGAAGAAGATGCGAAGAGAGCTTAGAGCTAGAGTTTTGTGAATGTGAGAAATGAAGTTTAAAAACTAGAAAGTCACTTATATACCCAAAGTCACTATTAATAAGCACTTAAATTAATGTCAAAATAACTTAAAACTTTAATTTTAAACAAAATCACACGACAAAGCATTGAAAGACACCAACATTGAAAACATTTGTGCTCCAGAACAAATAAGTTGCATGTTTCAATCAAAAACTTGAACAAGCCGAGAATAAACATGTATGCGCAGAAACGAGATTCAAAACACCGTATGTATTAATGTGGACAAAATCCATGTCAGTTACAAGCTTTTACAAAAATACATCACAGAAACGGAACGTTCTCACACAGAAAGCTCTTCTCTTTCCTGGAGCGACCAATCTTTTCATTGATTACAAAGAGCTATTGCTTAGGCAAGGTATATCTGAGATTAAGATACACACAAAGGGGACTAAGATGCCAGTCATTCGTGGAGATGTATTTGCAGGTCAATTGATTCTCTAGCAGCAACCTCAGAGTCTAGTGCCTCCCATTCTCTCATCGTCAGCTTCCATCTTCTATAGGGAACGACCATCGACAAGCTTTGCTTCGCAATATGGTATCTGAACACCACCTTGTCAACAACTACATAGCACTTGATTCTATCTCCCTGGTGGTTGACCACCTTAGTTTCCCATTCAGTTGCAAGAAACCCGTTGATCGCACTTCCCCCTTTGCAAGTCCACATTGTTGGTGTCCTGTGAACACTCTGAAGTCGAAATATAAACACAAACACATGAAGAGACATAAACGATGTTACCATGGATTTATGGGAACCATAGGCGCACTTCATTGCTGCTTGCACATCCACCTCAATTCTCCTTTTGATTGCTGCAATCAAGGCATAGTCTGGCTTTAGCTATTCCAAACTCTCCAAGGGTGGCGAGTGAACCAGAGATAGATTACCATATCCATTTTGCCTAGGTGTGACATAAGTATGATCATTAAAAAAAATGTCACCTGAGGCAAGCTTTGAGGACTGACATCCACCATAGAGCAACTTGCCAAGCTTAGTGTGGATGGCCTCAAAAGTTCTTGTCAAGGACTCTATTGGCTCCCGCTCTACAAAATCGGATGGAAAAACATCTGTAAATATGAACAAAAAAAGCAATGGGAATCTTACAGTCATCAAAAGCAACACACAAGGCAGAAATACTAAATAGATAACCGAAAAACTTGCAAGAGGAGTAAAAAATACAATTTGCAGGAAACCTCGATGGAGCCACTAATGTCTCAGCTTTAATTGTGAAGCAACATACACATGCTGCACCTTTGCAAGCCTCTTGCCGTCTTGTGTTTGCTTGAACTCCATGATTCTTCCCTTCCAATGGTGTGCTTGAGAAGCCAAGTGTCTCCTTGAGACCTTGTGTGCACCTCTTGAGCTGGGCTGCATTGTCACCCACATCATCCGTTTTAACTCCATCATCACCCAATATCCATTTTCGTCTTGTACATTGTTGCATGAAATGGAGTCAATGACACTCCTAGGTCGTCGAGTACCTGATGATGCCATGGGAAATAGTGACACAACCTGCACACAAACACTTATGATTAGACATTGCACATCCATGTTCTCAGATGTATAAAGAGCAAGAATCTTGATGGTACACAAAGGTGAAGGATGCCACTTACTGCTATACTGCTCCACCTGCTTGTTGGCTTAATGTGGAAGATAATGTTGCAAAGCTTGAGAGGGAAGTAGATCCTCTTTAGAGAGCTTGATGGAGAAGGATCAAGAAACCTGTTGAGGTAAGAAAGAGGATGATGTAGCAGAAGGATATGTTGTAGGCTTCAGCTTTAGCTAGAGGTGTTTAGTGAAGCCCATGGAATAATGGAGAACTTCAACTTGAGGAGAATGTAGCCCTCAAGAATGCAGTAAGCTTGAGGAGGGAAAGGAGGTTCCAACTTCTGCTGTATAGCTTTTGGGAGGCAAAACTGAAAGGAAGGAAAGAGAAACAAGGTGAAGTGAGAGAAGTGAGAGATGGTACATTAGAGAGAGAGGGAGGGAATGATCGGCACGTTTTTGAAGGGACCCCCTTTTAGGAGAGAAGGGGGGAGAAACTGGTAGCCACTAGAGAGAGAAAGGATTGGTTTTTACTCAACTATTTAGAGAAAAGTTCATTTTTTTGAATTTATAAGAGTTTTTCTCTTTGTATTTTATAAAAGAGTACAAGTTTGACCACTTACTTTTAAGCCGTGAAATACCCACCATTTCAGTCCACATGGCATCCACCCATTTGCCCCTTCCATAATCTCCTTTTTAATCCCATGGCAAATAAAGAGGCCCCATTCCCTTCCTAATGGCATAACTCTCTCTCTCTCTCTCTCTATATATATATATATATATATATATATATATATATAGACACACACACACACACACACACACACACACACACACACACACATATATATATATATATATATATATATATATACACTATGCGAGCCTTAACGATGGTGATAGTTAAGTAGTGGATAGCTAAGTGACAGAAAAAAAAGAAGTGGAGAATGAATAATTGGAGTTTAAATAGCTCACTAGGGTAAGGTTGTGTCTACCATTGCTGCACTTTTAGCAAAAGCGATGCATCAAGCTGCAAATCATACGTGGTGGCCATTGATAGTGATGTAGACTGCTATATTGAGCTAGTGTTGGGGGTGTTGGACATAATGGCTAGCTTCATTGCTAGCATTGCCAAAGGGGATACTCCGTTTCACCCTCTGATCAACAATATTGATCTTCTCCTCCCTCTAGAATCCAAATCAATATGGTTGTTGTGTTCCATACCCTCTTGTTTTTTATTTTTTTATTTTACATGTTTTTTTTGCAAAACTCATAATACGTGAGTGATAAATGTATTAAAACCAAAAAAATTACAAAGCAAGCCATGTTCACATTGAGCCATGGCATCCAAGATCCCCACAACCACATCCGAAATCAGGCCAAAACAGGAGAGCCAGCCCTGACCACAGGAGACAATGACCATCATGAGCATAAAGACAAACCGAACAAACAAGCCGAAAGGGCGGGGCCGTAGTCCCATCACCAAAAGAAAACTCTCGAGGTGCCAGCACATTGTCGCCTCTTCCACAGGCAGACCATATGCCCAGAGGTATGTTCAAATAATGTCAATCAAAGCCAAAAAAATCCAACAAACAGGGGTGTCCGGATGCCACTAAGAAAAAGCTTATGCGATAAGCCATCCCTTGTAAAAACAGCAAGACCAATCAGCAAAAAAGAATCTTCCAAGCATTGTCACAACACTGTCACTACTACACAACACTGCAACCACACCCCATAACCACAACCTAAACTGCAACAAACCAGAAAACCAGTGCCAACTCTGGCCCAAGACTAGCAACACGCATCCACCAAGTAGATCGATGTCGACAAGGCTGACTCATAAGTCCTTCTTCATGATTTTGCATGCCTTGCATGGATTTAAAAAAAAAAAAAGTAATTAAATATGAACATTTGACAAAGAATTTTTCCTCATCTCTTTTTCAAAACAAGCTGAAAAGAAAGTCTTGGTGGCTAAATGAAGGGATCGTTTACAAACTAATATAAATATTCTTAAAACAAAAAATTAAAAAGGAAGTCATGAAGCTTTTCTATGCAGAACCCATTTACAAACTAAAAAGTTGGATTCAAAAATTTGTACACCTTTTTCCTCGTTCTCTATAAAACATGCCAAAAAAAAAATCTCATTTCCTTAACAACTGAAACAAACAAGCAATGAATACATATAATATCATGACTAAATTTTTTATTGATTGGACCTTTAATGGAGAGTAACGTTGCTTTTTTCAATTGATTGGACCTTTAATGGAGAGTAAGGTTTCTTTTGTGTATTGAATATGTGCTAAGTGATCAAGTCAATCTAGCATGCTTAAGTTCTTAAATATTGTGCTCAAGCTTTTGAATTCAAGTTTGTACATAAGCAAAAAAAACTCTGAAAATATAGTAAAAAAACTCCCAAGAAACTCCAAAAAAAACTCCAAAAAAACTCCGAAAGGAATCTCAGTTCAAAGCCAAGATCATTCTGTAGCCTTTACTATCTACATCTTCGCAAATAATCCAATATCCGGTGGTCAAATATGAAATCAAAGTCCACTAGATAGGTGATCTTTGTTATGATGGCATGGGAGAAGCTCGGCTGCATGGTGGGTGACTCCATGGAGACACAAAAGGCTCGGGAGGCACCCTTGGGTAGATTAAACCCTGCTTAAAGTGCTTCTCTCTTGACAAAACCAAAGTGTTTGAGCCTCGAGAGGAGCTGTCTCTCTTGCCTCTCCCCAGAGAAGATGAGAAAGGAAGGTAATTAGTTTTATTTTTGGGGGTGCTCCGGTGGTTGGGTGCATGTGTCATGGCAGTAGATACTCTCTCCAATGGCAATCTTGTGCATTTTCTCGGACATGGCTCCTATCAAAGCCTGGTTTAAATAATGGTCCTCTTCGTTTGCTGATTGCTGAGCCGATTATTCTTGTTTGGCTTTTGCATTTGCTAGTTTGTTCTGCACTATTGGATTTTAGCTAGTTTTTGGGTCGAGTTCATCTAGGGGTGGGGTGATAGTCCTAGTGTGGTGGCGGCTCACATGACATACTTTTTTGTGGTTCTTAGATGTAGTTTGACTGTATAAAGGATGTAGGGCTTTCATGTAAAAAGCCCAATCTTATGGACTAATTTGTGTTCCTTGTGTCTCTTTATGGCATCCATGGCTCGATCAAAGCATGGAGTTGATGTAATTTTTGCTAGTTTCTACATATATCAACAACTTAACAACTCACTCTGCTTGGTAGAGTATAGAAAATTGTAGTTGTAAGTTTTGGAGGTTTACATGTCAAATGTGTAACTTTTATGTTGCAATTGGCTCTAGTATGTTGGCAAGATTCTAAGTTCAAAAGTAAAAATGGGGGAATCTCAAACTCTGAGCAAACCTTTTCGAGCAATCATAAAAGCGACAAAAACCAACAAGATACATATAGAACTTAAATCATAAAAGGAGACATTTAGCATCAAATTGCATATTATCTATCTATTATTGTTCCTTGTGCGCTCCTTGCCGCACTGTCGAAGCAAGGGACTTGCCAATACACCGTGTGCGAGCCACAAACGGCTCCAAGCACACAACAAGCCTAAACTAGCAAGCTCAAGAGAGCAAAGGGTGTGTCACTCACCGCTCTACGCTCGCCTTCGTGGTGGATTCCTCGCTGCGATGAAGAAGAAGCTGCAGTCGTGCCGCGCTCAACCGCTTCGCCGCCGTCGTGCCTTCGTAATGCTCGATCGCACACACACTCTCCCTCTCTCTCTCTCTCTCACACACACACACACACACACACACACACAAGGAGGTGAAGAAGAAGAAGATGGAGATGGAGATGGAGCAAGAGCACTCTTCTATTGCACAAATGAGAGAATGAGTAAAAATTAGGTTTAGTTGGCTTTTATAGGAGCTCACCCCATTCACACTTGGGCGCCCATGCTTAGCCAACTAATCCCTTGAATGTCCCAGTTAAAGTGTGCCTCTCATCGGCGATCACTCTACCTTTCCCTATTGGTCCGACAAGCCCGGTACCTGACTCTACCGAATACATAATACACGTCCGTCATAGGTGATGGGGTGTCCGTGAGCCGTGAGGGTTAACATGTCCCCCTTCCTGATGTAGATTCCGCCCTCGAAAGCTATTGAGTTGAAGCTGGTTCGTCGAGGTGGAAGAGCATTTGAGATGAATGTCCTTAGCCTTCTTCAGTCACTGCAAAATCAAAGAACATTGGCACAGTAATTGCATTCTCTTAAAAAGCATATGCAGTTTTAGGTAGACAAATTGATTGGTAAAAGAATTTCAAACAATTTGTTAGCAATGAACATTAAATTGCAATGTAATCAAATGCATAAACAGATGTAAAGGTAGAAAATTAAACAAGTCTGGGGTCGCTAATTTGACGGTCGAAAGGCACTAGAGATCGAATATTAATACCATGGGTAAGCTTCTTAATTTTCAGTGGTCAATTAAGTTGTTTAATCGCGAGAGCCAAGTATTGATGTTCGAGGGCTGACTAGAGGCTATATCTAGAAAACTTTGTAGTTAAGCTACCATAAAAGGAATTTCTCATGAAATCATCGCCTGAGTACTTTTTCTTTGACCCCCCAAAGTCTTTTCACATTGATTCAATTATGATGTGTGTGCTTATTTTGTATGCCTTGGGTTTTTTGCTTTTCAAGGAAAAGCGCCCACATTGGGAACCTCTAGGGCTCTAGTACCATAGGCGATACATGTGAGTGAAGTACCAATTCAAGCTGAGATTTCTCTTCCAGCGTAAGATTTTACATTGTGGCACTTTGATTTTTTGTTTGTTCATTTTCAACATTTTAATTTTGTAACTTTGGGGGGTCATATAACACTGTTACCCTCCCCAGGCTCATCACATTAGTAAACTCCCTTTACAATACTTAAGCTAAAGGTCAATAGGGTTAAGCCCACTAGAAAGCCCTAGTACATTTCATACAATGCTGCCTAAATCGGATTAAGAACCTAAGTAACCATTGCTTATTAGGAAGGCATTCCCCATGGTATTAAGAGAAGATCTCTAATACCTAGCTTGGTCAAACTAGCTTAGTCGGACTGCTTGAGTTTTAAACCTAGACAAGTGATTATGACAAAACATTACATTGAATTAAATGTTTGATACTAAGCAAATGCGCTGAATATTATGCTACCAATCACAATCAAAGAAGACAATCATAGATGCAAAAAGATAAGGGCAATGCTAATGGATAAGAAGCACCTGTTTGTGTTGATGGTCGCGCTTGATTTGAAGTGTGAACGAGAAAAGGTTCCATGAAGGTCGAAATCCTATCAATAGCAACACGCTCCTGTACACACTATGAAACACAAACAATACCTCTAGGAGGCACATCAGTGGGAAAAGAGAACTTTGCTAATCACTCAACTCTAAAACAGAAACACTCCTATCGTACTAATCTTACCTACCCTCCATCATTCAAGTGATGAGGATCAAAGGTGTTTTATGGCATAGGTTTCTGTTTCACTGTACCAGATGTGACATGTGTAGGTCTGAGTCAATGTTTTGACTTTAATGTGCATACTCGTTTGCTAATTGCTCTTGCTCTTTTTTTTTTTTTTTTGAGTATAAAGATTTATATGTACATTCCCTAAGATTGGGAGATATAGAGGTCAGGGAAAAAGGTTGAGAGGGAAACAAATGAATGATGGATGTCCACAAACACTCCCCCCTTCCTTGGGTAGATCATACCGTTTGAAATGAGCTTGTCACCCTCTGAAACCAATTGTTCCAGTTGGTAATAGGTGAGGATTTTTGCCAGTAGTTTTCTATTACCCTAGGTGCCTCGTCAAGTTGCAACGGTGGTAAGGTACTCTCCCAGGATCGAACTTGAAGTGGTTCATCAGGTGATTCTTGAACACTGGGAGGTGTGGATTCTTTTGTAGCTTCATGGAGGTCCACTACTATAGATGGAGGCGGTGTAGAAGCTTTCACCTCTATGGATGTATTACATGAGGAGCTAGAATCTTCATGGGACTCCCCCCTTCCTGAGCTAGGTGGAACAAATCGTTCTTTCTTTGGTACCCAAACTAGCTCGGGAGCGGGTGTGTAGCATTCTGTGATTTTTTTCTTTCCACGATCATTGATTCGTTTTGGAGCTACGGGATTGGGCTCACTTGGGTCAGGTGATAGGTAAGAGCACAATCTACGTTTTGGCACCCAGATTTGATCATTTCCTTGATAGTAGCCTTGGGCTTCCAATAGTCGTTTAGGGATCCATCGCAACATTTTCTTACTTTTATTGGAGCGAGTGGTACGTTTCTTACAAGGCTTCTGTTTTTTAGCACTAGCTATGGTCGCTAAGGAAGCTTTAGGGACCCACTTGTATGTTTTCTTCGTTACATTAGGATGAGTCTTGTTGGAAGCGATATGCATTGCTTGTAGCATATTTAAGGGTACAGGCATTTCATCCCCCTCAGGTGTTACCCAGGTCGTCCCCCTGTTTCCCCAAGTGTCTATGGTTGATGCTAGGTGGACCCAATCCACATTGTCTGATTCAGTCATCCCAGGTAAGATATCCATATAAGGAGAATCTTGGCCAATGTCTGCATCCTTCTTACAAGTGTAACAATATTGTAGTGGGGCCGAGTGAACTGTGGTGTCAGAGCGATGATCAATAATGGTTTTACTCCCTAAGGGGTGTACCTTACCAGTCACCAAATCCACTCTAAGGACAGAGTCTTGGAATTGCAAATAGGCATTATTTTTAGACCAATCGTGAACCATTTGTGCTTCCCTCATGAATGGTCGTCCTAAAATCATTTCATATGACATAAGGTGTTTAGAGAAATCCATTACAATGAACGTATGTCGTACCTTGTGTCCTAGAACTTTGATCTTAAGATCCTTGAGCATCCCCATAGGTTTGGCTATGGTACCATTTGCCATCTTTACCACAATGTTAGTAACACTGAGGCGGGGTTTTCCCATGTATTCCCAACAATCTTTTGTAACGATGCTAACTCCCGCACCACCATCAAGAATTCCCTTTATAGTTAATCCCTTGGTAGTGATGGGTAGGGTCGCATTAGACTCGTCGCCTTCAAAATACTGCCCTAATTCGTTAATGGGTACCTCAATCACAAACTCGTGTCCATCTAAGTCAAGTGATTGCACATGATTTTCCTCATCAATCATAATCGAGTCAGGCCTATTTGGTTGTGCAAACTGCGGTAATCCCGTTCGTAGCTCTCCGTTAAGGAATGCTCGAAGTGCAAGGAATAACTCAGGATCTCCATACAGCTTTGCTATGATCGTGGTTCGGACCTCAGAAGACATGAAGTCCACTAGTTTGGCAACATTCATTGGCGTTTTGCAGGGTGTAGGTCCTTGACTAGGAACTGGTGAGGATGGAATCTCATATTCCTCAATGGGATCAGGTATTCCTTCGTTAAACATCCTTTTCAACAAGAAGGGTGTATGCTCACTTTCTGATGTCCCGTCCTCACTCCCTTCTTGGATGATACTAGATATGGCTAACGGTCTATGGTTCATGTGGGGTGGATGAACTTGCGCGGGAAACATTGTGTCATGAATTTTGACATGCATGGGTTCTGGTTCTAGTTTCCTTTGAGTCTCCTCCACTAAACCTCTTAGATGTTTCACCTGCTCAATCTCGTCTACTGGGTTTGGGTACGTCCCAATCTTCTTTTTACGATTCTTCCCTTTTTGCCCCTGCGGTTTATCTTGGGGGTCTTGGATTGGATTTGGAAACACTTGTGGTGTTTTCAGAGGCTCTTTATGGTTTTCTCTTATTCAGTTTTCATTTGGTTCCATGTTACGGTTTTCTTTGTCGGTCTTTCCCTTTGTGGTATTGGTTCTAGTCTCCATTGTCTCGACTGAATCTGAATCATCCTCGAGGTCATTCATATACACGGGGTCATCTCCTGTTCCTATGTTTGTTTTGGAACTTGGCTTTGAATTTTCCGTATTCTGCGACTTCTTCCTTCGTGTCTTCTTTTTCTTTGCTTGGATAACTGAAATGGTATCTCTCTCTTCGAGGATATGGCCTGGCCCTTGAAGCATGGACCGTGTAATCGCATAAGCGGGTGCGACGGGTGGTATTGGCGATGTCACACTAGCAATTTCGACCAAATTCAGGGGTGTGATTTTAGGCGCATTTGGGTTATAGGGGCATTGGGCAATCAAGTGATCTATGCCACAACGATTACATGTGAGTATTGGCATTGCAGACGTGCTCCCTTGATTCATTTGCATCTGTGCAGCATTCTTTTGCAGCCTAATAGGGCACTCCGCTGCTCGATGTGGTCCACCACACTCGTAGCATTGAAGAGGTGGCCTCCTAGCCTGGGTGTTGATATTTTGACCTCTGGATGCGAGAGCAGCAGCTTGATAAACCGGCTTGACTTGCCCCCAACAATCTTCCATGTAGTATATAGGACACTCTTCCAATGTATCAAGTCCGTAGGCAATACTAGTGTCTATTTCCTCCTCACAGCCATTTGGATAAGCATTTGATGGCTCGCAACCCACTTGGTTCATAGGGGTGACTCTTGGATGCGGTGGCTGCGGTCCTAGCACAGGAGGTGGTAGCGGTGTAGCTTGTACAACATTTTGAGATCTAGGGACCATGTGTTGCGGTAGTTGCTCAATAGGTGGAGCAGGCATCAATACAGGAGCTCGAGGTGCATCCGTCCAGGCTACAGGTGGTCTATTTGCCATCATACGTTTGATCATTAAACAATCCTTAGCTTGGTGACCATACCTACCACATGCGTTGCAAGTTCCATTAAATTTTACTCTAAACGTAGGGCACTCGCTAGTGCTATGTGGACCTAAGCAAATGGAACACCATTGTTGCTCCCTTCTTGGATACATGTGACTATTTTGAGGGGGTCGATTATCCTTAAGAGACTCTTGGATTGCCTTGGTGAGGTCTGTCAAGAATGTCTCAAATACCTTTGGCTCATTGGCAATGGGCTTTGCAGTCATGGGTTCATACTCAATGGCTTGTGAGCTAGTGGATCTCGTGTCAGTAGACACCCTCATGCCTGCTATCATCAAGTTGTCCTCTAATTGGATTGCATTGGCAGTGACATCTTCCCAGGTTGTGATACCTCTAATCACTAGTCCATTATAGATTCCTTCATTCCTCAACCCTCGAATGAATCGATCAAGCAGTTGGTTATTGTTGAAGCACTCATTTACAGGGCAACAAGAGTTTAAGTGCTTTAGACGACTAATGAAGTCCCTTACTGACTCTCCTTCCTTACGTTCGGCCTTCTGTAGCTGAGATGCTACACCCCAAAGCACACCTTCTCGTATGTACTCCTTTAGAAACAACCTTCGAAGGGTAGGGTAGATTTTTTTCTCGTCCACCCTTAGGGTTCTATACCAATCTCCAGCCTTCCCACTTAATGTCAAGCTTAAGGCATTGCACTTATGTAGTTCGTTGCGTTCCCCTAAGGAATCACATACTTGTTCAAACACTTCAATGTGTTTTCTAGCATCTTCGTCCCCATTGAATTTTTGCGTGAGTTTGGCAATTTGTACTGCCTTACTTCTAGGCTCTCTATTAGATGCATGACGCATATTTTCCGCGATAGATCGACCTATGGTTTGAGCAAACGCTGCCAAGTCACCTATGTGAGGAGGCAGGGCCGGTGGAGGTACTCTTGGAACCATATGTGGGAGAGGAACGGGTACCGGTCTTGGCATATGTGTGGATGATGCAGGATATGGAACATAACCGGGCATAGGTCCACTCGGATAAGAGCTAGGGAGCGGCACTCGAGGAGCATAAGCAAGTGGTACAATTGGAGGTGTGGGGGCCATGTGTGCATAAGGGGCTAGAGGCACATATGGTCGAGGCCCCATATTAGGTACTACGACACTAGGTAGTGGCATTGCGCTAACCGTAGATGTCATCCGTACATTCTCTGTCAGGCTTATCCCTGGAGTGAGCACTGTGTTTTCCTTAATAGAGGGTTGAGCCAAGTTAGGGAAGCTAAAGTTTTTGCTCGGAGGCTCAGATTGCATAGAGACCCCAGGTGAAATGACGTAAGATGGGTCCATGGGGCTCATTAGAGGAGTCTCCATTTGTGATAGAGTAGGCTGTTGAGCCTTGCTCGTATCCAGAAATCTCATGGGGCCAATTGAGAGTATATTTACCCCTCGGTTTTGCCTTTCTGATTGAATAATGCCATGGATAACATTACAGATCATTTTCTGTTGATCTTCGATGCTCGTGGCACTAGAGGTGGATTGTACAATCTCTATCCATCCTACATGGTAGGCGTGGCCAGAGTGTAGATCCGTCAACACCTCAGTGTGGAGGTCGTATGTCCAATGATCATTAATGAACAATCCTTCTAGAGTCGACGTGTTAACGGTTTCTTGTGAGGTAGAAGCAATGTTGCTCCCCGTGGTTTTACTTGTCACCAACGGTACTCTAGAGGGAACTTCTGAAGGAGGCAGCTCAACAGGGCCTTCTTGGTAAGAAGTTGGTAGGATATCCACATGGACACTCTTTGGGGGTGTGGGGTCCACGTGCGATGTGAAAGGAGAGTCCACTTCCCCACCCCCTTCGTGTGCTTCATTTGCATCAGGTTCCGAGCGAGTAGCTCTACCTAATGTTTCCATGAAACGGCTAAACATACTAGTACTAGGCTGTGGAGCTTCGGGAGGTGCATGGCCTTCTCTCTCAGTGTTTTGGGTAGGGTATGCTTCCATGATTTCTGAGTCGGAGGAGAAATCACTAGCGGCTATTTTAGGGTCTTGGGTGGTGCTACCTTGTGTCCCCGCTGAGGGTCTAGAGCTTATCGTGGATGGGTAATGGGTGTCCGTATGAACAGAGGCACCCTCAATATGCTCGTGTTCTAGCACCCGCCCAGAGCGTAAGTGCATGTGCTGTTGATACCCTAAGGTGTCAAAAAGCTGCTCTAGGAGGCCTTGTGACTAGTTTTTAGCGTGTTTTTTGTTTGTTTTTTTGCTAGATTTTTTAGAGCGTGTCGTGGAATGGGCCGTGTGATAGCTCGAAACGAGCGTATCGCTAGGAGGGACGCGCCGTGCTTTACAGCCCTCCGTTTGGTCACTCTATGCCCTCGGAATCCCTAAAACTGTCAATTTCCAGTAGGGAACTAAGCCCAAACTAGAAAGTCTAAGGGTGCAAGTGGGAAGAGAAAGGAGGAGAGTGGAGGACTTGTCCCACATGCTCTCATTCTCTCTTGAGGGAGTAGGGTATATATATAAGAGTGAGTCTAGTATGTATCATAAGACTGAGGACTGAGGTCTGGGCCTGGGCTTGGGCTTGGGCTTGGGGAAATGATCTCGATCTATCTTTTATACAAACCAGCCCGTCCGTTTTAAGAGTCACGTTTTTTATTTTCGAAAAATTTCACCGCCCGCTCACTCGCGTTTTTATTTTCCGATTTTTTAAATTATTTTTTTTTCCAGATTTTTTTTAAATATATAATGCAGAAATGCAGTAAACGCAGAAATTGCAGAAAATTGAAAACGCACAGAAATTGCAGAAATTGAAATGCAGAAACCGCAGAAATTGCAAAAATTGAAATGCAAGAAATGCAGAAAATTGAAAACGCACAGAAATTGCAGAAATTGGAAAAACGCAAGAAATGCAGAAAATTGAAAAAACACAGAAAATGCAGAAATTGCAGAAATTGGAACTTGACAAAAAATTTAACACAGAAAACGCAGAAAATTGCAGAAGTTGAAACTTGACAGAAAATGCAGAAAATGCAAAAACGCAAAAAATGCTAACTGTGCACTGCAAACCAGAAAACGTAGAAAACGCAAAAAACAGAAATCTCCACACAACTACATACCCTCATTCCCTGCCTTTCCTATGATAGAGATTGCACCACAAAAAAGCGTAAAGTGCTAACCGAGCTTAGTGTAGGGCATATCCCCGGCAGCGGCGCCAAAAATGTGCGCTCCTTGCCGCACTGTCGAAGCAAGGGACTTGCCAATACACCGTGTGCGAGCCACAAACGGCTCCAAGCACACAACAAGCCTAAACTAGCAAGCTCAAGAGAGCAAAGGGTGTGTCACTCACCGCTCTACGCTCGCCTTCGTGGTGGATTCCTCGCCGCGATGAAGAAGAAGCTGCAGTCGTGCCGTGCTCAACCGCTTCGCCGCCGTCGTGCCTTCGTAATGCTCGATCGCACACACACTCTCCCTCTCTCTCTCTCTCTCACACACACACACACACACACACAAGGAGGTGAAGAAGAAGAAGATGGAGATGGAGATGGAGCAAGAGTACTCTTCTATTGCACACCAAATGAGAGAATGAGTAAAAATTAGGTTTAGTTGGCTTTTATAGGAGCTCACCCCATTCACACTTGGGCGCCCATGCTTAGCCAACTAATCCCTTGAATGTCCCAGTTAAAGTGCGCCTCTCATTGGCGATCACTCTACCTTTCCCTATTGGTCTGACAAGCCCGGTACCTGACTCTACCGAATACATAATACACGTCCGTCGTAGGTGATGGGGTGTCCGTGAGCCGTGAGGGTTAACATTCCTCCTCTAGCATTCCTCATGGAAACTTCAATCGTCCACCCTTATATTAACTCCTTGATTATCAAAGGTTATGCTCCCTTCCCCGAAGCATGACTAGTGGGCATAGGTAGTCAAGCCATTGTAGTTTCTTGAGAGAGAGAGAGGGAGAGAGAGAGAGAGAGAGAGACAGAGAGAGAATGCATGCGTACGCTTTGTTGTGGAGGGGGGTTTCTCAATACATAATATTATGGCAAGTGCTTGTAGGGAGAGAGGATTGTTTCAAAAAGAAAGTAATGTCAAGAAATGCCTAAAATTTAGGGAAGCTATACAAGAAGTAGAGTTGGTAGAGCTTATTGCGCAGGTTGGAGTCAATATGGGCAATGTGTGTTTGTAGTCATTGGTTCTAGATTGTATCTTATTGAAACTAAAGATAGATGTTTTTCATGGGTGACTCCATTTTTTCTAGCTCCCAAAAAGGATGGTTTAGCTTACAATCATGACACTTGAGGAAAAAAAGAGGGAAAGAAAAATTTCCTCCACATACTTGACAAGAATAGTGTGAAAACATTAAAGAAATTATTAAGTTTTCAAGACTTTTATAAATGTCATTGAAAGGAACTTTGTAATTTTAAGAAAGGCTACATGTCGGTCACTTAGTTGTAATCAAACCCCTTTTGAACATATGTAATAGTAGCCAAGAGGCATATTTTATTTAATTTTGTAGCGAACCTCACAAATCTAAGTGCACATAGGTAAAACAATTGTTTCCTATATAGTCAAAATGGAATGTACTAGTGAAGTTTACATTTTTGAGCTCTCCTTGGCTTGTTCTTACAACATCTAAACTTTTCATCTTCTCCCCTTGTCTCCCTCCCTCCCTCCCCCCCCCCCCCTCTCTCTCTCTCAAGCTTTGACTAATTTAGAAAAAAACTATTCTAGTGTAGGTGCTCGCCTTATCATTCCATCTACAATACACATAGTCTTCATCGGCCCAGCCTGAAGATATGAAAGAGCACCACATTTGCTATGAATGCCACACACAGGTTTTGATATACTGCAAAAGTGAAAAATGAGTTGGGTGCAAAAGCATCCACAATAATTTGATCAAAAGATCACCCTTGTTAGCATCTCTACGTTCTTGGTTGGAGGATAATGTATCGTGCCCAAAGGGCTTCAACATCTTTCTCTCCCTTCTTTGAGACTCTTACAAGATTGTGCTGCCGAGGATATGCAATAGCTTGGCTCCACTCTTGTGGCTCCCTTTGACCTGTCCATTGTCCTCATGTTAGAGCCTCTTCACTTCCTTGTGGAGTTGTCCCACCTACCCTGATATGCGATGCTCTATTTTGCAGAATGTGAACAAAGTGAAATCCCAGTGTGCACTAGCCTTAGCACCCCACAAGGTATCCACCTCCAAGGGGGTGATTGGGTTGTTGTTTGCTACAACTAAAAACATTGTGCCACTTTGGAAAAGAAAAATATTAGGGTCCCTAGATTCATTAACAGATTTGGTTTTGAAGGGGTTGGGCAAGGAAATTCTAGAAACCGTTTGGAGAAACACTAGCTAAGGCGAGAGGGTCCTCAAGTTCAACCATCATCATTTCACCAACTATAAACAAAACCCTTATAAAAAACACTCTGAAAGAGTTCATGCCGGCGTGGACTCTTTCAGGCATTTCCAAATCCTCTCTCTCTCTCTCTCTCTCTCTCTTTGAGTTTTGAAAAGTCTCTCTCTCTCTAGACTCTCTCTCTCGTTCATGAGATGGCTTGGTTATCATGAGGGCAAACTTCAAACCTACAGTTGCTGAAGTGATCATGCAGCTTTGCCAATATTTAGATGGGTAGAGGCATCCAAGGAGACCTCTCTCTCTCTCTCATCTATTGACTCTACTAAGTGACCTTGCAATCCGATTGACGTTTGCTATGTCTTTTATCCGTGCAACAGAGATGAATATCAAGCTAGCTAGGATGAAAGTTGTTGAATTGCATTAAAGGACAATATTGAGGATCTACACCATATTTATAGCGAGAAGAAAAATACCTGCGCACAACCACACACCTTTACACAACCCACGGAGCCTCCAGCTCCTCGTAAAAAAAAATATTTCTAAAAGAGATGCAAATTCTTTCAGAGAGTTTTTTCTTTTTTGGAGAGAGAGATTGATTCTTATGAGACGTATGAAGTCTAAAGAATCCGATCACCGCGTAAAAATGTGTCTTCTTGTTCCATGTATGCATTTTCCATGCGAATGCTTCCTGTCGATCAAATAACAAATTCAACTGGGTGATTTTATGCGCGTGGTAGGCCCGCCTCAGCTCTCCTTTTGTTTCTTCGTGCCTCATTGCAGATACTTGTTCATCTCGAAGCAGTCTGAAATTCCATGTTAGCCACAAAAAATACATGTTTCATGTGTCAGTGTAGTGTAAAGGATAACATTCTGCATGCTAACGCATTTGCGGTTCTGTTGTGTGGAGAGAGAGAGAGAGAGAGAGAGAGAGAGAGAGAGAGAGAGAGAGAGAGAGAGAGAGAATTCCCTACTAGCTCATTTGAGTACCCATTTTAGACCACAAAAATGGTTCTAGACTTACAAGGAGCATGGATGGCCTATGAACCAGCTTTCCTTGAAGTGTTGCAAGTATTAATTGCAAGATCGTCTCTCTGCAAAGCCATGTTCTTCAAATTGTTGAAACCCTTCTTGAGTGAAGTGGCGTAACCAATATCCCACCCTTGACATCTGTGATGGGTTGCCAAAGAGGAGATAATAATGAATGTTGAAGAGGCTCACGTGACATGCTCAAGATGGTGCTAAGGTTTGGGCAAAGCAGATCCAGCATGAAGGGGCTCAACAAGGCTGCATGTTGGAAGCTGGCTCAACAAAAGAGGCCATGGTAGGCAAGAAGTTGATCTGACATTGCATGAAGTTTGATGACGATCCTAGCTACCTCAATTGAGTAACCAAGAACTAATGACAAACAAAGTGAGAGATAAAAGAGCATAGAATAGACAAACTTGCCCTTCACTCCATCTTGCCAATAGCTACGGGCTAGCTATTGCTTCCCTCCATTCATCATGAGCCGTTGAGCTAGCGACTGTAGCCTTTAGCGTCCGTCCTCTCTCTCTCTCTCTCTCTCTCTCTCTCTCTCTCTCTCTCTCTATAGACATATCTTCTACTGCCTACTTGGTCGGTGCATATTATATTCAATTCATTCCAAGATTCTTCTTGATTCTGTGTCTTCTTACCACTCAAGAAATTTCTCTCGTACCCTTCCAAAAGTGAGAGCGCGGACTCAAACCAACACCATGAAGTGGTGACCCTTGCAATAAAAAAAACCCTCGTCAATTGATCCCTCTGCGCATGGCCGCCTCCTCATCTACCCACCACCCTCATTCCCTACGCATTGCGTCCTCCTCTCCTGCACGTCGACTGCTTGTCTGTTAGCCACCTTTCCTGCACGACTGACTGCTGTGATGTCCGATACCTGGCATCTAATCTCTTTTGATTCCGTGCAATGTCCGTCGACCATCCACAGTATTGCATCGGCTCCTCCCGTCATCTCGCCCTCTTTTGGTTTCCGCCTCTCCTCCTCTTTTGGTTTCCGCCTCTCCTCCTCTGGTTGTCGTTCGTCAGCTTTTACAATCAGCTCTATCGCGCTACTCTTTTTCCGCTTTGCAATTCAACCCCTCTCTGCAAGCTCTTCAACAGTGCACCCTGTTCCGTCACTGCCCTCCTCGCGAGCGCTTGGCCTTCTCTTTGCTCGCTGCTCCCACCGACCCTTAGAGCTCACCTCTGTCCTCAAAGAGCTTCTGTAAGATGACTATTCTCTAAAGTAACTCTTTACCTTGATTATGTAACATCGATCTGGAGAAAGGAGCCAGGTTAGCTATGCCATGTGGCTAGAAATGATTGGCTTCTTTAAATAAAGGCAAGAAGTTCAGAGCGTTAAAAAATATACATGCGAGAGAGAGAGAGAGAGAGAGAGAGGGAGAGAGAGAGAGAGAGAGAGAGGAGCGCTGCAACAATTGACAGCTCCCGGAGAGAGAGAGAGAGAGAGAGAGAGAGAGAGGCAATCGAGGTACTTCCGCCGTCGCCATTGGAAACGGCGTCTCTTGGAATCCACTGATTTCGGACACAACAGGAACAGGGACAAAAAGCTTTAGGTTGTTTTCAGCAGATGCAAAGTGATGGCCTTTGTCCAGATGAAATCACCTATGCGTGCATCTTAAAGGCATGGAAGGCCAGGTAGCTCTGCGCTGTTTTCATAGGCTGTTTTCAGCAGATGCAAAGTGACGGCCTTTGTCCATATGAAATCACCTATGCGTGCATCTTGAAGGCATGGTAGCTCTGCGCTGTTTTCAGAGATGCAAAGAGAGAAAATGCAATCACCTACACGTGCAGCTTGAAGGCATCTCGCATCATGCAAGATGTTGGTGTCGGCAAAAGAGTTCACGATGATATTGTTATTCAGAGGTTGTTGACAAAAAACTTGGTGCTTGGCACTGCCTTATCTATGTGTGGTCGATATGTATGCCAAATGTGGTGCACTTCAAAAATCACACAAAGTGCTTAAGGAGCTTCCTATCCGGAACGTCTTCTCTTGGAGTGCATTGATTGCGGGATATGCACAACAGGAGGTAAAGAGAGAAAATGCAATCACCTACACGTGCAGCTTGAAGGCATCTCGCATCATGCAAGATGTTGGTGTCGGCAAAAGAGTTCATGATGATATTGTTATTCAGAGGTTGTTGACAAAAAACTTGGTGCTTGGCACTGCCTTGTCTATGTTTGATCTATATGTATGCCAAATGTGGTGCACTTCAAAAAGCATAGAAAGTGCTTGAGGATCACTTTCTATGCTTGGCACTGCCTTGTCTATGTGTGATCGATATGTATGCCAAATGTGGTGCACTTCAAAAAACATAGAAAGTGCTTGAGGAGCTTCCTATCCGGAACGTCTTCTCTTGGAGTGCAATGATTGCGGGATATGCCCAACAAGAGCAGGGCCAAAAATCTTACCAATGCAGTAGCAGCAGGATACATTTGCGATAGTAAATAACACATACTTAGCCAACACATTAATCAGTATGTATATCAAGCGTGGTCTACTTGTCCGAGCGTAACAAGTCCTTGACGAGCTGTTGTGCTTCAAAACTGCTTGATATGTAGTTCACGATGATATTGTTATTCAGGGGTCGTTGACAAAAAACTTCGTGCTTGGCACTACCTTGCCTTTGTGTGGTCGATATGTATGCCAAATGTGGTACACTTCAAAAAGCACAGAGAGTGCTTGAGGAGCTTCCTATCCGCAACGTCGTCTCTTGGAGTGCATTGATTGCTGGATATGCACATCAGGAGCAGGGCCAGAAATCTTGGCACTGCTAAATATGTATGCCAAATGTGGTGGAATTCAGTAGCACCTTGAGGAGCTTACTGTTTGAAATGACGTCTCTTGGAATGCACTGATTGCGGGATACCCACAACAGGACCAGGGACGAAAAAGCTCTAGGCCATTTTCAGCAGATGCAAAGTGATGGCCTTTGTCCAGATGAAATCACCTACATCTGCATCTTGAAGGCATGCAGAGCCATGTAGCTCTGCCAGGCTATTTTCAGTAGATGCAATTGTTATTTAGGGGCTGTTAACAAAAAACTTCGTCCTTCCCATTGCCTTGCCTGTGTGTAATCAATATGTATACCAAATGTGGTGCACTTCAAAAGCACAGAAAGTGCTTGAGGAGCTTCCTGTCCGGAACGTTGTCACTTGGAATGCATTGATTGCGGGATATGCACAATAGGAGCAAGGCTATAAATCTTACGAAGACAACATGCCAGAATGCTTACCAAGGTAGCAGGACGCATTTGCGATAGTGGGTTACTTGAAAATAACACATACTTAGCCAACATGTTAGTCAGTATGTATGTCAAGCGTGGTCTACTTGTCCGAGCGCAACAAGTCCTTGACAAGATATTGTGCTTGGCACTACTCGATATGTATCAATATGTATGCCAAATGGGGTGCACTTCAAAAGCACCTTGATGAGCTTACGTCTCTTGGAAAATGCAATGATTGCGTAATACCCACAACAAAAGCAGTCCAACAAAAAGCTCTAGGATGTTTTCAGCAAATGCAAAGTGATGGCCTTTGTCCAGATGTAATCACCTACGCGTGCATCTTGAAGGCATGCAGAGCCAGGTAGCTCTGGGTTGTTTTCAGCAGATGCAGAGAGATCAATTGCAATCACCTACACGTGCATCTTGAAGGCATCTGACATCATGCAAGATGAGCAAAAGAGTTCACGGTGATATTGTTATTCAGGGGATGTCGACAGAAAACTTCATGCTTGGCACTGTATTGGTTGACATGTATGCCAAATGTGGTGTAGTTTATAAAGCACAAAAAGTGCTTGCTATCTGGAATGTACTCTATTGGAATGCACTGATTGCGGGATATGCTCAACAGAGGTAGGGCCAAGAAGCTTATGCAAAGAGAGGGCATCTATCCAAATGCAATTGCGTACTCTTGTATCTTCAAGGCATATGGCAAGATGCTGATATGGGCAAAGGAATTTACGATGATATTGTTAGCCAGGGGCTGTAGAAAAGAAATGTTGTACTTGGCGCTGCCTTCGTTGACATGTATGCTAATGTGCTATACTTCATACAACACTCTTTGTATGCACACAGACACTCCACACACACACACCCCCTGCGCACACACACACTCGATTCTCTCTATGCATCACTCGCTTCATTTTCACAGGGCAGAGCAATATCCTCTACACAAGCAAACATCTAGAGGAAGAGATGACTCTTTCTTTTGTGATCTCGCTTAAAGACTATGCTAAGAACAAGGGTTTGTACCAAGGCGTCATGATACATTCTGATATTTGCGATAGTGGGTTACTTGAAAATAACACATACTTAGCCAACACATTAGTCTGTATGTATGTCAAGCGTGTGGGACTTGTTTGAGTGCACCAAGTCCTTGACGAGCTTTGGACTTTTTTAAGCAGATGGTAAGCGAGCAAACACTATCACCCATCACCCACATGTGCATCAAGCTCTAGGCTGTTTTCAGCGGATGCAAAGCATCCCTCTTTTGATGCAATCGCACGCACAACAGCAGCAAGGCCAAAATGCTCTAGGCTGTTTTTAGTGGATGCAAAGAAAGGACCTCTCCTAATGCAATCACACAAGCGTGCATCTTGAAGGCACGTGGCTCTATGCAAGATTCTCTTGAAAAGAAATGTCGTACGGCATTGCGTTGG
The DNA here is from genome assembly GCF_014529385.1 of Adiantum capillus-veneris. NCBI lineage: Eukaryota > Viridiplantae > Streptophyta > Polypodiopsida > Polypodiales > Pteridaceae > Adiantum > Adiantum capillus-veneris. Next base: position 73,331,120 of record NC_140951.1, on the reverse strand, counting down.
TCGATATTTGTGCCAAATGTGGTGCACTTCAGGAAGCACAAAAAGTGCTTGAGGAGCTTACTATTTGGAATGGCATGCACTGATTGTGGGATATGCACAACAGGAGCAGGATAAAAAAGATAGTGCTTAATGAGCTTCTTGTCCGAAACGTCGTCTCTTGGAATGCTCTATGCAAGATGCTGATATGGGAATAAAATTCACACTGATATTGTTAGTCAGGGGTTGTTGAAAAAGATTTCATGCTTGACAATGCCTTGGTTGACATGTTTGGAAAATGTGGTGCACTTCAAAGAGCACCAAAACTTGTCAAAAGCTTCCTGTCTGGAGTGTGGCCTCTTAGAACGCACTGATTGTAGGATTTGCCCCACAAGGACAGGGCTAGAAAGATCTAGTTCGTGTGCAACATATGCAAAGCGATGGCCTCTCTCTTAATTGTGGGATTTTCTCCAAAAAGGGTAGCACCAGAAAGCTCTAGGCTGTTTTTAGCAGATGCAAAGCAAGGGCTCCTGGAGAAAGATGTCATGCTTGTTCGTGTTTTGATCGATATGTATGCCCGATGGGGTGTCCCAAAGACTGCAACTTTGTGTATGTGTGTGTGTGTGAGCATACGGATAGAAAATAAGGCAGATTCAACATACCCATTAAACATACCTTGAAACCAAGTACATCATAAGTAGCACAGGTAATGGTAGGCGTGATAGAAAAAGTGAATGCGACAGTCAACATGTTTGCAGAAATCGCCATATGGATGCCGATGGTAGAACATATACTATTGAAAAAGTGGCGGAACAATGTAAGGAGGGACTAAAAGCAGATCCATCCAAGATTGTGCGTTGATCCACACGACCAATAATAAAGGTAGACTTATATTCTGTATTTTTATTTCCTTTATGTGATCCCAAAAGTACTTAGATTGCATCATGTATACGTTAAAGCAATGAATTTACCTCATTTTCATTCAAAAGATTGTAGATGAAGGTGACAAGGGTTGAAGAACTTTTATGATGCCCAACAAAAGGACATATGGACAATACACAATGGCATGGCAAGGTGGAATGATACATGTCTTCATAAAACATCGGTAATGAGTGCTTCCTCATAAAGCTAGTAATTTCACAATAAGAAAGTCTCTCCAACACTGGAGGAGAATCATAAGTCTCCCTTCAACACTGAAGGGAATAAAAGTGGCGGGGGAAGGGCACGTTCCCTACGGTATTATTATAAATGTGGAGAATGGTGCCAACTCCACACCATACATACTTAAGGTTTTTTCTTTTTTTTGTGGGCACAAGCATCGTAAATGCACGAAATGCATCTCTCTTTGTTCTAATTATAATGTGCAAACTTTCATATCCACACATCTTCTACTGCAAAATCTCATTTGTGATGCGAGGTCATAGAGTTTTTGGCGAAAGCTTCGAGGAGAGATGCTATGAATATTTTTGAATAAGAGACGATAGGAGGTGAAAGGTACAACATTGCTCCTCTTGTTTAATTCACACCATTTTCACAGCAAATCAATCAAGGCATACTAGTTGAAAGAACGTGCACTGGTGCGAGCTCTTTCAAAGAGTTTTGTTTTTTTGGAGAAAGAGAGTAGTAGGTGGAGAGAGATGATAGACGAAGAGATGGTGCTGTGTCTCGGGAGGGGCGGCCGGAACTGCTTATGCGCTAGCTGGATTAAAGGCTTCACTAATGAACACATCAATCTGGTGTTTAGCCCCTACAGAGTCATCACCCAAGGCACCCGGAAGAGGCGGGAATTGAGGTGTCAGAGTGACGTGGAGAGAGAGTAGGGGGTTATACCAGCTAGAAGTTATTCAGAAAAAAATGGAATCATGCAAGATGCGTCCAATGGGTAAAGTCGAAGCCTTATGGAGGGTGTTGGGCGACAGAGCAGAAGATGTGCAGAGTCCACCATTGCCTTTTTTTCTTTTGTATCTACTTCCCATGAAAGCAAGTCAGGGTGTTAGGTGGAGTGGCTATGGGAGCATATCATAAGGTCGATTTTGCATTTGTGAAGGTTCGAATCCATGTCGCTCTTTTGTCAGTGTAGTGTATCCTTGAGATGAAAGAAAGGGAATCTTGGTCGATAATTGAATAAACCTGCGAGGCTACTAGTAGAGAGAAAGAGAAACATCTAGATGCCAGGAAAATCTCATGGCCCTCCTTTTCTCGCCTATTGCGCGCTATTCACTTGTTGACAATGACATGAAAATATTTTTCCCGCAACATTACATATAAAGACGTTGACGATGTCTTGCATACTTCTCTCTACATTCTTTGAGAGCCACTAGCATTATGTGATCTTCTCAGTGCCCAACATTCGCTCTACTGGCGTGGGACAGGTGCAAGTAATGTGAAACAAAAGAGGAGGCAGCAGGACATGGGGTACTGCACGACGACGAAGACAATACAAGAGAAGCATGTCATCTAGATAGTGGGAAAAAATGGGCTTGCAACCGGGCTCCATTGATGGTGGTTGATGTTGACAAGGCAGCAATGCAGTTTCAAAGGACAATATGGCAGATAAATTTCTAGATTTGTTGTAGTCAAGTGAACAAGCTCGTCTTGACGGTGAGACCCGTGGCTCTTAGATTATTTCCTTCCCACCCACCATGGTTCAAGGCGGGCATTGAGGACGAAGGACTATAAAATCTTAGAGAGAGAGAGAGAGAGAGAGAGAGAGAGAGAGAGAGAGAGAGAGAGAGAGAGAGAGAGAGAGAGAGAGAGAGGTTCCTCCATAATATGTGTGTTGGTGTTCACGCTTTGGCTTCATTATCATGAGAGCTAAGTGGAAGAAAAAACAAACGTGGTGGTTGAAGACTAGAAAGAGAAGAGATATGAGGGCACACATCGAAGTAGTTAGGCGTGGTCTCTCGAAGTGCAGAGACTTTTTTGAGTACTTGCAAATTTTCATGGAGATTTTCGAGGCTCACATTTTGTCCATGCTCGATATTTTTTTGCATCTAATGCAGTGTTAGGGAAAAATCAATTTCACAAACATACAAAACTCCCTTCAGGATAGATTCAAAGAGGATTTTTATAAAATAACTAGTATTTTACTCTGATTTCTTATATTTTTCAAGCGGATTTTTTCCTTCTCCTCTCACATCAACCGATTATTTTGATTTTTTAACCGGCCCAAGGACAAGTTGAGGCACACTATTCCCAAACACTAATCTGTTGAAAACAGATCGGTTTTTGTCCTAATGATAGTGATACTGTTTCTCGTTTCTTTTAGGGGGGAGAGAGAGAGAGAGAGAGAGAGAGAGAGAGAGAGAGAGAGAGAGAGAGAGAGAGAGAGAGAGAGAGAGAGAGAGAGAGAGAGAGAGAGAGAGAGATCTAAGCATCTTCTCTCACTTAGTAGCGTTCTTCCTGGTGGGTGGACATAATCTTCCACGTAGCAAGATTTCCATACCAGCTTATCTTGAGCAGACACAAGCTCAAAACAAACTAAATTTTTCTGCAAAAAAAGAGTATGGAAACTCCACCTTGTTGAAACTATCGTTCCAGATGTGAAGAAGGCTCTTGTACTAACTTTTAGAGTAGGGCATGGCTTTGATCTTCACATAATGGAGCCAAATTTTCCTCTTATAATTGCCGGCGCCATGAATATTCAACATGACCAAGGATGTATTACATATTTCAACGGTGATGTGCATGTCATTGTGTGCTAGATGATATGTCCTTTTGGCATCTGCCAGATTTTTCCTAACAATGATTCAAAATGGAAAGGAACCGTATCTTCAGTCTTTGTGAAAGAAGCTACTCAATATTTGATGCATGAAGCGAGATATACTATGGCCAATTTAGATGCCACCCTCATATTACAAAGGCCAAAGTGGAGTCCCCATAAGGAGGCCATAAAGTCGAAGCTCTGTGAGCTTCTTGGCATAGATCCTTTAGTAGTTGATGCTAAGGCCAAAACTCACGAAAAGTTCGATAGCTTGGGAGAGAATCGTAGCATTATTTCCCACACTATTATGTTATTGATGAAGAAATAAGAAAACAATATATAGTAAAGATTTGTAGGCTTTGATTGCTACTGGTGTTTCTACCAATTAATTATTGATTAAGCAATGATTCAGAGAGAGAGAGAGAGAGAGAGAGAGAGAGAGAGAGAAGAGAGAGAGGGGCAAAAGAGGAAGAGGAAAAGACGTTTTAACATCATAGGAACATTCCACAAGATACTTCATATCTCTATCGACAAGTCTTGAAGTGCTTCTCTAAAAGGAAGGTAAGGGAAGGGGAGAGCCTGAGAGAGACGTGCCTTACGAGAAAGAACTCCGAGAGATTTAATGACAATCACATGATATATGTGTTAGTAAATTTGTGTCTTCTTTCACACATAGCACGCTTTTGAAGATGCCTTGCACTTGCTGGTACTCATACTAATAGTAAAGTCGATCATTAGACTTGTATTATGGTGACCTAACTTCAGAAGATGGTCCATTTACTTTTAGAACTTTCAGCATGAAGTATCTCTAAGTTTCCAAAAATTATGTTTTTGCTAGCAATGGTGTTGACATTTATTGTTTGGTTTCAAATAAATCTCTCTCTCTCTCTCTCTCTCTCTCTCTCTCTCTCTCTCAAATCACTTAATAACCATGCTCGCTTTTGAGCTTGCTCGAATAAGTTCGCTCGATGTTTGGTAGAACTCGTAAAAATGGCTTGAAAAATAAAAGTAGATCCATAATCCTCCTCTAAAATGCATTCCAAGTTTGAGTAAGAAAAACGACCTTTGAAATAGTGTAAAAAGGGAGAATCCTTTTCTTAAGAAAAACATATCACACAGACAATCTCTATCAAGTGAGGCTTTCACTTTTCACAAAAAAATTAGATTTTTGAAAGGGATGATCTTTTTTTTTTTTGCAAAACTCACAAAAGTGAGTGATTGTTATATTAAAGATATCAAAAAAATTACAAGGTAAGACTTGCTCACAACTCAAGCGAGGGCATCCACAGTATCATAGAGATACATAAGAGTCCAAAGTACAACCGAGAGCCAGAGGTGCCACAGACTCAGGTAAGCTCTAGCTTGTTCGAAAAACCTTAATGGACCAATGCCATTCATCTAGGTCCTTTCTTTTACCAAATGGGACAATCCATTCCTTGCTTTCTTGCCCCATCTCCAAGAAATTGGTACACGAGAAACTATTCTTGAAGACCCAATAGTTTTGGCCTTCCAAATTTTCTTGAAGTAGCAAAATCTAACAATTCGCATGCAAATCAATAAAACTTGGCTTTTCATCCCCATCCCTCCAAAGATCAAGTTGTTCTTGAAGAAACCAATATTCCAAGTCTTTTGAACCCATTTGCATGTCTTCCCTGCTAGCCCAGACACTCCTTGAACAGGTGAACAAGGTCCTAGCTATCCATTTTACAACCGAAGCATATATCAAATCCAATCCCTCTTGTGGCAATCTTCACTCCAACCAGAGGCTAGAGAGGACAAAGGGATGGTCTTTTTTTAAACAATCTGAAAGTCACAATGGCCTGCATAAGAGAATGAGAAAGAGAGTACATGAATCACTACACAATGCATTTCTTTATTAGCTTTCTAAGACAATGGGACAAGCAATAGCCACAGGCTCAGTGGCTGGCATTTACAAAGAACATATGGAACCCTCAATTACCCTTTTCAATGAAGATATTTCTGTGGAAGTTGTTATGGGGGGCCTTGCCAACAAATGACAAGATCTTAGCTCGAGGTATCAGCTTCAATAGGTGTTCAGGATGCAAAACTGCTAGGGAGGACCTACCCCACTTATTTTTGGAGTGCTTGGGGTTTAGAGTCTTGGAAGGTAAGATTTGCAAATGGATCCAAAGGACGTGCAAGGTTGGGTTTTCCAAGAATGATAGCTAATTGGTTTTGATATGTACTCAAGTTGTTAGATTCTGCTTCTTCCACCATATTTGGAAGGTCAAGAATGATGGATTGTTGGTCCATGATCTCTCGGTGGCTAGCTATGCAGAGAGATTATCCAAAATATCAGGGAAAATATTTTTGGGATTGGGAAAAGCGAGACCTCTCACGAGTGGACTTGGGTAACTCTTGCCGTCAGATTTGTTTCAACTTGATGTTTGTGGGATTGGGGTTACTTAGGATCATCAATTTACTTTGGAATATATGTATCCATGGCTTGAATTGAGCATGGTGCTGAGTGATGTAATGGTTTTCTCTTATTAATATAACCTCTCACATATTGTAATATAACCTCTCACATATTGTGAGATTTGCAAAAAACAAAAAGAAGAAGAAAGGAGCTACGCATGCATTTGAGTTTTGCATGTGAAGCATATATTTCTTTGCTTTGTCATTTGTGAGCCTTATAAATATGATCACTCTATTTGCTCTACTTGAGGCCTACTCACTCTCCTCCTCTCCATTGCATGGAATCTTTGCAAATTTTGCTCTTCCATCTATTGTGGTAGTTGCAAACTCACTGCCCACATGCAAATCGAACCATAGCTAGCACTCACAACCTGAGAAAAAATGTTTGTGCTAACCAATTGACGCCAACAGTTATGACATTTGTAGAGTAACAACTCAACAATAAAAAAAAAGATATGCATTGTTCTCTCTTCCCCCTAGCTTCAATACGTAGCGCTCTCGCACCCGGTGTGGCTTACACAACAGGACATGCTAGCATAGCTTCGTACTGCCTTTTCCTTCCTTTCCACAACCCACCACCTACCCCCCCACGTGTCTTGGTCCCCTTTCTCTTGCCATATATGGGATCCCTTCAATAAAAAAAAGAGTGTTTCTCTCTTGTTGCCACCTTGTGCGGTCACCTGGGTTGCATTTCCTAGCCCCCCACTTTCCCCTTTTAATCCTTGAAGGATCTGACAAGTTTCGTGTAAAAAAAATGTTTGGAACACCTAGTCACTCTACTTTCCTTTTTCTATTAGCTTGAATCTTCACAAATCCTTTCAAGAGATTCCTCACTTTTCTTCCTCGTTGGAGTAAAAACTTTGATCGAGGAGCTAGAATTGAACTTCCACGCGTCGCCCTTGACAATGAGGTCATTCTACGTTGACTATTCTAGTTCGGGCGCTTTGTTTTCAATTGTGTGGACCCTACATTACAAAAAAAACACTCTTTCCTTGATCCCCTTGCCCCTCTTGCCTTGTCTTGCCATGCGACCCTCTTCCCCCATCTTGCCATTTGACCCTTAATGCATCCAGCAAGCTTACACACACTGCCCTCTAGGCCATCTATTTCCAAGGATGGTTGCCAAATCTTTATGATGGGTTTTTGTATATCGATACCTTAGAATCCTTTGTGGTTCATGAAGTATCTTTGGTGGTTCTATTATGTTGACCAAAATCTTTGGAAAAACTACGTTCTTCAAGTGGTGAAGTGATTTCTTTAGTTTACTAACGTGGAAGATAGGGTGAGCTTGAGAACTCTTTGGTAACTAGAGTTTATATGCCACATCCCACTCTTCTTAAGGACTTTAAAGAGAACACAATATATTTTTAAGGACTTTAATGGGACCACAATATCTAAGGGAAAATTTGTCACACTTTTCCATTTTCATGGCTTTTGACTTTGTAGGAACTTTTAGGAATACAAAGGTAACTTTTATTTATCCTTTATCACGTCTTAGCACGATCTTGTGCACTACGAATGATTTTCTTTGTTTTCGAACTTTGACGATTTAATCGATTTCTTCGTAGAAATAAACTTTTCCATTTGGTTAACATGTCCACTACCACCCACACTGAGTCATTAATGCTTTTACATTTTTCTTGAGGAATCTCCAAAGGATGGAGTAGTCCCCCAACCTTGAGATTAGTGCATAGGTTTTTAGAATCCCCAGATGACCCACACTTGGACTACTGTGACTTTTTAAAAGAATGCGCTCTCGAAAGTCACCAGTAGTTGGTACACACACTCTATCCTTGTAGAGTAAGTAATTGTCATCGATGGAGTAATTAGTATAATTCTCCCCTTACAAAGTTTATCACCCCCATCTTCATCATAGCTATCTGGCTCCAAAGTATCCCTCAAAGGCTTGATTAGTCTTGCTCCGCTACTCATTACATCTAGAGCCAATCTCTCTGGACTAGCACTAGGTGCCAACGAGTGGAGTGGCCATGTTTGTGAAGTGGTGCGATCGTGCATAGCACCCCATATCTCTGTAAAAAATGGATCATGCTCATATAAGCCACGGAGTGACTCCAAGAACTTGTTCTTGAAGATTGTGAAGCTTAATTTATTACTTTGCGGCATGCGAATAAGTGCATCTACCACTATGCTATATTTATCTAGTTGGTAACGTATTTGAAGGTCAAACTCCTATAGGATCTCCACCCACCGAGTTTTTCTTCCCTTCAATTCATTCTGACATGAAAGCCATTTCAAATTTTCATGGTCTGTCCAAACGTCAAAAGTGGCACCATATAAATAGTGTCTCCACTTTTTAAGTGCATGTACTATTGATATTAACTCTCGCTCATAGGTCGATTAGTTACGATGTGCACGATCTAACCTTTTACTTTCAAATGCAATTGAGTGTCCCCTTAAATATGAGTGTGTTTTTAAGACAAACGTCTCATTTGGATCAACTATCCTCAATATAGGTGCAACTACTACTATAATCACCTTAAGCTTTTCAAAGATTTTCTATTGGGATGCCCCCCCAACTTATATTTTTACTTTTTGATCTCAATTGATTTGTCAATGGGAGTCCGATCTTTGCATAGTCCTTCACATATTTTCGGGTAGAACCCTTGCATACTAAGAAAAACATAAAATTCATTAAGATTTCTTGGCACTGATCACCTGAGAATAGCTTTCACTTTCTCAAGTTCCATCTGTATTCCCTCTGCAAATATAATGTGACCACAATAATGAATCTCGGACTCAAAGAAATCACATTTTCTTTCCTCACAAATAGTTTATGTTTTCTCAATAACTCAAAAACTATACGTAAATATTTAGTGTACTTTTTTAGACTTACTATAGACTACTAGGTCTCCCCAATATGGGAAAATTAAAAATCCTTTCCAAACATCTTAAGTGCATAAGTGAAGGGTGATTTTAAGAAATGAAAAGACACATGAAGGTGGAAAGTCAAAAGATTTTTTATGGCTATATAAAGGTGGTAGAGTGAAAATTACTACATTTGTCTTTCCTCTAGAGTGTCTTTGCACTAATGTAGGTAGTGAATAAATTTTTGTTGAAGCCCATAGGGGAGGCTCAATCAAAACTAACTCAAAACTATTCATAAGTGTCATAAATGTTGTCGGTGCATTGGCTAGGGCCCAAACAGCATAACCAAGACTCAAAATGTCCAAAATGGGTTCTAAATGTTGTCCTTCTTCTTTACCTGAAGAATAGGTGATGTCCACAGATTAGAACTAGGCGCCTTTGTTCAAGTATTCCGTCAAATATTTTTTAGCTTCTTGTGCCTCGAAATGACTTAATTTATCAGTAGGTTTACTTGTAGGTTTTGAACCTGACGCAACATCGATGCCATGGGCTACTTCTTGAGATGGTGGCAAGACATTTGATAAATCACCACACCACAAAACACATCAGACTCTTAAAAATCCTCTAATGAATTCATTAAAGCATCTACGTACTCTTTCTTAAGGGTCTTTTTTGTCTTGGATTTTCATTCTAGAATCGTATGCATGCCAAACAATGTTCTGAAATAGTGGGTCTCATCTAGGCAAGACAAGACACACTAAGACTACCAGGTTCAAAGTCAATCTTAAAAGCTATCGATCTCAATAAATAGCATCATCAAGTCAAAGGCAAGATGTTGGATATTTTGTCCAAGCTCATAAGAGCTTATGGCATGATGGCAAGCAATTGCAACCCAATCAAAAATTTGCTACAACAACCTGGTATATGAGCACAAATTTCAAAGCAATTTTCTTTTATTGTCTAGTGTCATAGATTTATTATCTTTTGTCTGCTTTCAAAACAATCATATAATTTTCAGTCAAAGCCTTCTTTTAGCCTATAAATTGTCAATAACTGCCATGAAACATTTGTACGGGGGTTAGACACTGCCACACATAAGTGGTAAGACCTCCCAAAATCCCAAAAGTTATATGTTCTCAATTTATCTATTGTCCCACTTCTTGTAAGGTTATTGGGTAAACCTTAAACCCAAGGTTTGGTAGTGAACCAAAAACTCCATTAGTCGGTAGCTTAACAATAGCACCAGGTTATGGGTGCACCAAAACCCTTGGTTGTGAGAGAACCTAAAACTCACGGTTCATGAGTACACCAAGAACTCAAGGTATCATGAGAGTGGTTTATCTAGTTTGGGCTTGAGGGGGGGGGGGTTGTTAGGATTCAAGCCCTTGTCAATGTCATATACCCATGGGAACAAGCCTTGAGGCATGTAGAGGAAAGTCCAGTTCTAGTGGAGTGTGCATGTCCAAGGCTAAACTATATATATTTTAAAAGGATTTCACATAAAAAATTAATTAACAACGTGTTCTTTCTTTTTTATTGTGTCGAATCTCTCTCTCTCTCTCTCTCTCATCATCTTTGTATGCTGCTCCAGCAAGCCATGGATCCTCATAGGAATCACCCTCCCTAGCTCCGCACCTTACAAAAGCCTCAATACCTTGCGGGGTATGTGAGCTTCGCTCACACCAGTCTTGTAGCGTGCTTCTTTGCACACGGGAGAGGAGGTAGCATGTGTATGTTCATTGTAGTATAGTACGCAATTGTTGATGCATGCATGGATGTTCACACTCCATGCGAAGTTCAATGACATACGACCTTGCCCATCGACGATCCAAAGGCATGTGGTGATATTTAGGAAGCATTTTGCCCATCAAAATACAACAAAATAGAGAATTAATACAAATTCAATGGGCAACGAAGAAGAGAGTGCAATTTATCAAAAACCATAAATAGAACTTACCCAAGGAGTGCATCTACACGTGCATTGTTCCAACCAAATTTTTCTTACAAGTTGAGGACTTTCAATGATGCTTGGAGCTCTGAGTACTGTGAACCATTGTAAAGAGGTGTTTGGGCACTCAATAGCAACCTGTCTTGCGTTGCTTATGCGTGTTGAGTTCATGGTCTACAATCCTCCTCACAAATGTTGGCTTCATTGCCAACAACTCATCCACCATGCTGAACATGTGCTCATCCTCAAACTCGAAGTGTCCCTAAGACGTGTGTGAAGGATTTGTCAAAGTAGAGCTAGTGCCACAATCACCACATGCCATGCCTTCCCTCAGTAGCTCTTGATGTTGTCTTTCATCCTTGCATGCCAGAGCACCACCACCAAACACATATCAATGGGGTGGATCCTCAAGTGAGGGGGGATGGCGCTCCCATCTACTTAAGTGCTTTTGCGAGAGATCCAAACCCCTCATTCTTCACATGCTCCAAGGCAATGCACTTCAAGCAAGGGATTGCCCTTTTGCACTTGGCGCAAGAACAAGGTAGTTTGTCCTTCAACCATCTCTTGCATTCGGGGCCATTTGCAGGGTCACGATTAAAGAAATAATAAAAAATGCAATGAGTAGAAAAAGAAAGAGAAACCCGTCCGGTGCTCTATTTTTGCGTAGCGAAGACACAATGTTGTAAGAAAATGGTATATTTTTTAAAACATTGTGTTGGCCGTATGCATTCCTATCTAACGTCTTCGTTCGTGTGTTTAAACAATCAAAAGAGGTGGTTTTTTATATATATACAAGAGATTAATTATGTTCTTATCTAACATCATCGTTCGCCTGTCTAAATAATCGAATTCAACGGGCTTCTTTCTTCATTAAGCTCAAGTGGTAAAATAGGACTATGTGCCTCTTGGTTAGCTGCATTTTTGTTATGATTGTAAGCTTTACATAGATTCAAGGCTCTCCTTCATTCTCACTTGTCTTTTGCATATCTTGTTCACAGCTCAATGGCCGTACTAACAACAATGTAGAGAATATAGTAAACATGCGCCTCAATAAGGTCCGGTAAGGACGGCTCGTTGGTTCTTCCAATGTTTCCCTAGGGTCTTGGTTTTACTTGTCTTCATTCCCCATTTGCATGAGTCAGTTTGAGTGAAGGATTGCTTTGGTTCAACATGCTAATGCGTTGTTGAGTACCCTTTTTTATTAGCCTTCCAACATAGGTTATCAGCCTACCCTTAGTAAAAAAACGGGATCACTGAAGGAAAGACAAAGGAAGGAAAGGAAAGAAAATGAAGTGAACATAGAAAAATTCAGATGGGGAGGCTTGGCTTAATGAAATAAATTCCCCATCCCCTATTCATTCAATGAATCTCTTTCATTGTTTCCCAAAATCTATGGCAGTTTATTCCAAGCCAAGACAGTGTGCAGGGGGCCTTGAGCTACGAAAGGAATCCTTAATTTATAGAAAATAATATGTATGTTAACCCTCACGCACATTCCTATCACCTAAGATGGACGGATGTCGTATTATTTATTTGGTAGAGTTAGGTACCGGGCTTGTCGGTCCAATAGGGATTAGTTGGCTAAGCATGGGCGCCTAAGTGTGAATGGGGCGAGCTCATATAAAAGTCAACTAAACCTAAAATTCACTCATTCTCTCATTTGTGCAATTGAAGAGTGCTCTTGCTCCATCTCCATCTTCTTCTTCTTCATCTCCTTGTGTGTGTGTGTATGCATGAGAGAGAGAGAGAGAGAGAGAGAGAGAGAGAGAGAGAGAGAGAGAGAGAGAGAGAGAGAGAGAGAGTGCGATCGATCATTTCAGCAGCACGACGGCGGCGAAGCGATTGAGCGTGGTGTAGATGCATCTCCCTCTTCTTCGCGGCAAGGAATCCTCCATGCCAGCAAGCATAGAGCCGTGAGTGACACACCATCGTTTTCTTTGAGCTTACTAGTTTAGGCTATTTGCGTGCTTGGAGCCATTTGTGGCTCACACACAGTGCATTGGCAAGTTCCTTGCATTGACACGTGCGATAGACGCGCATATTTTTGGCGCCGTTGCCGGGGAATGCAATGCACTAAGATTGAATGGCACTCTGTGCTTCTTTTGTGGTGCAATTTCAATTGTAGGAAAGGTAGGGAAGGAAGGTGTGTGTGTTGAGAAGAAGGATTTTGTTTTTGCTACTGTGTATTTCTTTGTTAATGGAGTTTTGAAAGGTACTGTGTTTTCTCTGTGATAAGGTGTTAGTATTAAGGTTGTTAGTTCTATGTAATGCAAAGTACAGTAAGTAGGAAGTAGATCTGTTAGAGCTAATGAAGTGTGTTAGTGTGTAACAGTAGGTGTATTAGTTGTAAGTAGGTAGGTAGAGTATGTGTGTGCTCACGTGCAGGCCGCGTCGACCTTATCCCAAAATAAATAAATAAATAAATAAATAAATAAATAAATAAATAAATAAATAAATAAATAAAAGGTAGGATTGGGATCGGGAATATCTCCCAGACCCAAGCCCAAGCTCACGCTCAGGCTCAGGCTCTCAGTCGCCCTTTAAAATTACGTATTTTAGCTTCACACGTAGCTAAAAATCAACTTTTTTGAGGACCAACGGAGCTTCAAGTGACCGAACGTTGTGCTGTAAAGCACATCGCGACCCTCTGAGTGATACGCTCATTTTGAGCTATCACACACTTTAATCAAAAAATGGATCATTAAAAAAAATAAAAATAATAAAAAAACAAGGGAAAACGGACGCCTAAAAAAGTAAGCGGTTAACCTTCGAGGTGCCGACGCTTGTAGGGTGCCAAAGGCACATGCATCTGCACACTGGTTGTGTGCTAGAGACGGAGCAACTAGAGAGAATTTTGACTTACGCGAGTTCTCAATATCCACCTACCTTAGGTTCCGGGCCCATGGCGGGGACCCAAGGTAGTACAAACCAAGACCCGAACATAGCGGCTAGTGACTCTTCCTCTGACTACGACGTCATGGAGGGTTTCCCAATGCCTAATCCCAATAGCTCAACCCAAGACATGCATGCCATGGGCCTGCGGTCCGGGCCGAGCGTGCTTAGCCGCTTGAAGGAAACCTTTAGTAGAGCCACTCACTCCGAACATGGAGCTAATGATGTAAATGAGGGGGGTGGGGAAGTAAATTCTCCATTCATGACAAACGTAGACCCTATGCCCTTAGAGAATGTGCACGTGAATAATTCATTCACTGCACCTCCTGACTCTTCAAAGCTATTCTTCTCCGAGAATACTTCATTCATTGCACCTCCTGACTCTTCAAAGCTATTCTTCATTCACTGCACCTCCTGACTCTTCAAAGCTATTCTTCTCCAAGATCATATTACCCGATGGTAGAAGCCTTGCCGAAGTGCAAGAGGTTGAGCAATATATCATTACGGCTGGGGAAAAGGAAGTCAAGAGCTTACGCAAGGCGGAGCAACGAAGAGAGTTAAAAGCAAAACCCCTATGCCAATATCCTTGCTAAGAGAGAATCGAGTGCTCCTGACTTAGCAACCGCTAAGGGCCAACCCCTATAAAGCAACATTGCATCTAGCTCAAAGGACACCCCTAGCACCTCAATCCTAGATAGAGAGTTCTTAAATGGGAACTGGGAGTATGAACTACAAACGGAAACTCTAATTGACCTATACACAGGTCACACCTATCACGTGGGTTGGTTATACGTCCTACAATCCACAATGGGTGCTACTAGTGTGGAGGATAAAAAACAAAGAGTTTGTGAGGTCATCCATAGGGTCATTGAGTTAGAGAGACAGAACAAGGGGATCAACATGCCTTCAACGGGTCTCATGAGACTCTTGGATACAGGAAAGGCTAAACAACCGACCTTATCGCAAATGGAGACTCCCTCGGTAAGTCCGATGGATCCTCCATATGTTGTTTTGCTAGGGTCTCAGTGTAATCTGAGCCCACAAGTGATAGCTTTACCTTTCCAAGTCTAGCTCATCTTTCCCTTGATGACACCACGGCTACCATGCCTACCCCAATGATGGGCATGCTGAGAAACATTGGACCTCATTTGTTAGTAAAGCACCACTACATGGTAGCTCAATGCCTGCAATAGTACCTACAAGTGTGTACCAGTCGTATACACCCATGGGTCCTCGTACTCATGTAGTCCCTACCCCTCCCATTGTTTCAACAACCTATGCTCCACAAACACAACACCCAAGTTCTTATATCCATGGGACTATACCGTCTAGCATTAGCATGTCACATACGATGTCTGCTATGCCTAGGGCCACACATATGAACTTTGGGCCACCACATGGCACAACATCGTACCCAACGTGGAACCCAAGGGCTTCCTATGCGCCAAACCCAATGCCAATACCTATTCCACATGTAGTCTCTGGAGCGCCTTCACCCACGGTGCCTGCTCACTTAGGTGACTTGGCAACATTTGCTCAAGATATTGATCGATTTATTGCTGAGAATATGTGTAACACGCCTGATAGAGAGCCTAGAAGTAAGGCAATACAAATAGCCAAGCTCACACAAAAATATGGTGGAGACGGGGATGTGAGAAAGCATATCGAAGTGTTTCAACAAATATGCAATTCTCTAGGAGAACATAATGACCTGCATAAGAGTAATGCTTTAAGCCTAACCTTAAGTGGGAAGGCAGGGGATTGGTATAGAACCCTAAGGGTGGAAGAAAAAACGATTTACCCTACTCTTAGGAGACCGTTCTTGAAAGAATACATACGAGAGGGAGTGCTTTGGGGTGTAGCCTCTCAGCTCCAGAAAGCCCAACGAGAGGAAGGAGAGTCGGTGAGAGACTTTATTAGTTGCTTGAAGCATTTGAATTCCCGCTGTAATCCAAATGAGCGCTTCAATAATAATCAATTGCTTGATAGATTCATTAGGGGATTACGACATGAGGATATCTACAATGGCCTAGTCATTAGAGGTATCACCACTTGGGAAGCACTCAGCACCAATGCGATCCAATTGGAGGATAATTTAATGATTCAAGGAGAAAGAGTGTCTGTTGAGCTTAAATGTATTAGCTCGCAAGCATCAGGGCATCAACCAATGACCCTAAAGCCTATTGCTAAGGAGCCAAAGATATCTGAGATGACTTTAGCAGATCTCACCAAGTCTATTCAAGAGAGTCTTAGAGACAATCATGCTCCACAAAACAATCATATGTATCCAAGAAGGGAGCAACAATGGTGCTCAGTATGCTATGGACCGTATAGTACCAGTGAATGCCCTACTTTTAGAGTAAAATTCAATGGGAATTGCAATGCTTGTGGAAGGTATGGTCATCAAGCTAAGGATTGCATTGTATTTAAGCACGCGATGGCCAATAGACCATCCTTAGCATAGACAGACACAACTCGAGTTCCTTCATTGATGCCAGACCCACCTCTTGAACAAACAGCACAACACATGGTCCCTAGGGCCCAAAATGTTGTTCAAACAACACCCTTACCACCTCCAGTGCTAGGACCGCAACCACCACATCCGAGAATCACTAGTGGGTTGTGAGTCATCTATTTCTTTTTTGGAAGGCTGTGAGGAAGATCTAGACCCTAATATTGCCTATGGGATGGATGTGCTTGAAGAAAGTCCACAATACTACATGGAGGACTATTGGGGATAAGTCAAACCTGTCTCTATCAAGTACCTGCTCTTGCTGCAAGAGGCCAAAATACCAATTACACTGCTAAGAGACCACCTCTTCAATGCTATGAGTGTGGAGTTCCACATTGTGTAGCCGAGTGTCCTATTAGGCTACAAAAGAACGCCACACTAATGCAAACCAATCAAGCAAGCACGTTTACAATGCTGATACTCATGTGTAATCGATGTGGCATAGATCATTTGATTGCCTAGTGCCCAAATAATCCAAATGCACCGAAGATCATGCCATTAAACTTGATTGAGGTTATCGAGGAGCCATCACAAAGTACGCCTATGGTACCACTAAACGTACTCACACGATCAATGCTCCAAAAGAAAAATTATATTCTTGAGGAAAGAGACACGGCATCAATTGACCAATCTCAAAAAAATAAGAAAACACGAAGGAAGAGATCGTAAAAAGAAGCGAAGTCAGACCCCAGTTCAAAGACCAACATAGGGACTCGTGACGACCCCGTATATATGAACGACGCTGAAGAGGATTTTGATTCAGGTGAAACCATGGAGACCAAAACGACCACTAAGATAGAAACGAACAAGGAAGATCTTCATGAGCCACAATGGCCAGAATCCAAGAAGAAGATATGAACTTATCCAAACCCTACAAAGGAGACGAGCGAGTCAAGAAATTAAGGAGTTTGGTAGAAGATACCCAAAGGGACCTAGAACCAGCACCTAGGTAGATCCAGATTACAGACACCATGTTCCCTACTCAACAACAACCTCATCAAGTCCATAGACCCTTAGCCATACCTAGTGTCATCCAAGAAGAAAGTGACTTAAAGTCATGGGAAAGTGGGCATACTCACTTCTTGATGGAAAGAATGTTTACAGAGGGACTACTTGATCCTATAGAAGAAATGGAGATCCCATCTTCCCCACGTCAAGGGACTGAAGTCCAAAAGGTGCCGTTAAACATTGCCAAATTGATGGATTTCATGTCTTCAGAAGTTAGAACCACCATCATGTCCAAACTATACAAAGACCCTAAGCTAGTCTTAGCTCTTCGAGCCTTCCTCAATGGAGAACTGAAGTTTGGGCTACCACAATTTGCACAGATGGATGGAGCTAGGGAGATGCCAATAGAGGAGGAACACTTAGATCCACAACCCAACTTAGATGAGAACCTTGTTATAGAAATACCTGTTAACAAGTTGGGATAATACTTGGAGGTGATGAATCCAATGCGACCATACCAATCACTACTAAGGGATTAACTGTGAAGGGAATCCTTGATGGTGGTGCTGGGGTTAGCATTGTGACTAAAAATTGCTGGGGAACTATGGGAAGCCTTCTCATCTTGCGACCACAACTATAGTAGTGAAGATGGCCAATGGGTCTATTGTTAAACCTATTGGGATGCTAGAAGATCTTAAGATCAAGGTCTTTGGACATAAAATAGGATTACCTTCATTGCTATGGATTTCTCTAAACACACTATGGCATCGGAGATGATCCTAGGACGTCCTTTCATGAGGGGCAAAAATGGTGCATGGCTGGTCTAAAAACCATGTCTACTTGCAGTTCCAAGATTCTGTCATTCGAGTGGATCTTGTGACTGGTCGAGCACATCCTCTAGGAAACAGGTTTATAATTGATCATAGATCTGACACCACAATTCACTCGGCCCCATTGCAGTATTGTTACACGTGTAAAGCGGACACTGATGTTGGGGAAGATTCTCCTTATATGGATGTACTACCTGGGATGACTGAGTCGGACAATGTGGATTGGGTCCACCTAGCAGCAACCATAGACACTTGGGGAAATAGGGGGACGACCTGGGTAACACCTAAGGGGGATGAAATGCCACCACTCGTACCCTTAAATATGCTAGAAGCAATGCATATAGCTTCTGATGACCTACGAGATGAAAGTTTGACTGGCATTGGAACTAGTAGCACCTCACAAGACTATAGCCCACAGGATTTGGGGTCAGAATCATCAATTGAAATTGACTCTGAGGATCTAAGTTAAATCTTAGTGAAAATGTGGGGACAAACCATTCAGGGCCCAGTGGTACCCCAGATGACAATCTATCCAAGGGAGCAGAAGACACAAGAAGCGATTTATCTAGTGACTCTTCACTAGAGATCTATTGTAATAAAAAATTAGACAAGAAGAGTAAGAGATATAACAGACGAAGATATCGAGAAAATGTGCGTGCTAGAATAAATGAAAAGAAATCTACCACAGAATGGCTTAATTATATAGGGGCATGTGATGCTCATCGGAAGTTGGTAGATACCTGGGGTGAATACCTTCAAAGCGTTATGTGGTGTAGTCCACAACCCATTGACAACACACAACTAGAGTCTACAGAAAAGCCAAAGTTGAGCTGCACTGTAAGGAGATGACAAAATCAAGAGTTAGCTCAACAACAAAAAGAATCGGAAGTGAAATCACAGTCCACAGAACAACAGAACCCCACAAACTTACACCCTGCACTTGGACATTTCAAATCTTATACCACAGAGGAATGTAAGGTTGTGTATACAAAGGATCAAAGAAAACCTATGGATGGAAGCAATGGAGTCTATGATGGTCCAACGATAATTAAGGAAATAGAGTTAGCAGACCCATGAGAAGAGTCCAAACCTATTTTCATTGCCCAAGATCTGACAGAGACTGAGAAGTGTGTACTTAAAGAAATTCTCAAGGAATTCAGGGATATATTTTCCTGGACATATGATGATATGAAAGGTGTTCCACCTTCCGTGGTGCAACACACAATCTCCATGAATAGCATGGCTAAACCAGTTCAGCAACGACCCTACCCAATGAATCCTAAATATGCAAAAATTGTTCAAGAAGAGATTGAAAAGCTTATGGAATGCGGATTCATATACCATATTGAGCACTGAGAATGGGTGTCTCCAATAGTGATTGTGCCAAAAAAGAATGGGAAACTTAGAGTGTGCGTGGATCTAAAGAAGGTCAATGCCGCCACTAGGAGGGACCATTACCCCTTGCCATATTCTAAAAAATGTGCTTGAAAGAGTTGCAGGGAAGGAATCTTATAGCTTTTTATATGGGTACTCTGGCTACAATCAAATCACAATTTCACTGGAGGACCAAGATAAAACAACCTTTATAACCGAATTTGGAGCGTTTGCATTTCGTGTTATGGCTTTTGGCTTAACCAATGCCCCGGCTACCTTTCAAAGATTAATAAACACTGCTTTTAGAGAATATTTGTGGGAGTTTTGTGAAGCTTTCTTAGATGACCTTTGTATTTATTCCTCTTGGAAAGAACATCTATCATGCTTATGAAAAGTATTTGAGAAGTGTAGATTGTATCGCATCTCCTTAAACCCTTTCAAATGCCAATTTTGGATTAAACATGGAGTCATTTTAGGGCATATAGTGTCCAAAAATGGGATTTCCACAGATGAGAAAAATTAAAGCCATTGCTGAATTTCTGAATTGCCACCACCTACAAACTATAAAGGAGTTCAAAGGTTCATGGGCCATGTTGGTTATTACCGACAGTTTATTTTAGACTTTGCCGAGATAGTTCGTCCTTTGTACAATCTTCTTATTGAGTTCCAATGGACTGCGGAGTGTGACCATGCTTATGAATCATTAAAAAAGACCTTGACTAGCGCTCCTATTCTATGAGTGCCCGATTGGAATGTAATTTTCCATGTGCATATTGATGCATCGAACTTTGCTATTGGGTGTGTTCTAGCTCAACCAGGAGAATATAAACTGGACTACCCCATTAGCTTTGCAAGTCGTCAATTGAATGATGCCGAGAGAAACTACACCACTACAAAGCGAGAAGGTTTAGGTATGATTTATGCAATGAAGAAATTTCGCTACTACCTTCTGGCCAACAAGTTTGTGTTCTATGTTGATCATCAAGCCTTGTTGTATCTAGTAAATAAACCTTGTTCCACGGGAAGAATTACACGATGGTTGTTAATTCTCCTTGAGTTTGATTTTACCGTTGTGGTGAGACCTGGTAAAAGACATGTCATGGCGGATCATTTGTCTCGCATACCCAATGGTGAAGCCCCTACTGGAGTCGATTATGAGTTGACCGATACTTCTCTATTCCTAGTGGAAACCATACCTGAATGGAGTGAGAAGATTGTGAACTTTCTAGTTAATGGTTTTCCACTCAAAGAGATTCGTAAAAACATAGCTCGAAAACTGTTAAAAGAATGTGAACCTTACTCTCTCATTGCAGGAACTCCCTACATGCTAGGGAAGGATGGTATTTTTAGAGGTTGTACCCGTGAGGATGAGTATTTATACATACTGCAAGAAGCCCACATGGGTATAGCTAGAGGACATTTCTTAGGGGAGCTAACAGCTAGAAAGGTGTTGCAATCAGGCTATTGGTGGCCAACCTTATTTAAGGATGCATCACTTTTTTCAAAAGGATGTGATGAATGCCAATGTTACAAGATTACACAACAAAAGGATAGGATGCCCTTACATCCTATTAAAGTGACTCAACCATTTGAAAAATGGGGTTTGGACTTTGTAGGCCCAATTAGTTCGGCAGCTTGTAGCACTCAATCTCGATATATTATCGTTGCCACTGATTATGTGACAAAGTGGGCGGAAGCCAGGGCAACACGTAAGGCCGATGCAAGGTCAACTGCCAAGTTTCGCTTTGAGAACATTATTACAAGATTTGGTTGTCCCTTTGATATTGTGAGTGATAGTGGTACTCATTTTATAAATGGAGTAATGAAAGAACTCACTACCAACTTTATGATAGCTCACCATAAGTCCCCACCTTACTATCCACAAGAAAATGGCCAAGCTGAGAGCACCAATAAGACCTTAATCTCTATCTTGACCAAAACGGTGGAAGCTCATCGCACAGATTGGGATTTAAAGCTTACATCAGCTCTATGGGCTTATCGTACTGCGTACAAAGTTACCATAACTGCACACCATTTAAGACAGTGTATGGCCAAGAAGCGGTTATGCCATGGGAGTTTGTCATTCCTAGTCTTCGAGTAGCTTCTCAAGAAGGTTGGGATGGTAACCCCTTAGTTGATCGATTATATATCCTTGAAAGGCTAGATGAAGAGAGGCAATTAGCTGTGCAAAATGCACTTGTGGAGAAAGATAGGAGGAAGAAATGGTTTGACTGTCATCTAAAGAACAAAGATATCAATGTTGGTGATAAAGTCCTTATGTATGGAGTGCGTAACAAAAAGAAAAGTTGAAATATGCAGGAAAAGGACCATATAGAGTATGTGAAATCACCCCACACCCCACAAGGAACCATTCGTGTGGAGACTCTTGATGGAGTTGAAACCATTGGATTCCTCAATGGGAGAAAAGTTAAAAGATACTATGATCCTTTAAGCCAAGAGGAGCTACGTGCCATCCATACAAAAAAGGCAGCCAAGGCACAAATAGAATTGAAGAAGATACAAGCTCAAGTTGAGGCTAAGGAGCGACAACAACGCATAAGACCGAAACGAGAGGCTAACCTTGGAGTCACACATGCATTCCACGTTGAAACCGACAAAGATTGGTTGAACTCTGACACACCTCTACGATACCCTATTGAGTTAAACATCACCTATGAAAAAGTGCTATATAACGCCTTATTGGACACGGGTGCTAAATATCATCTGCTATCATACGGGGTGTGGTGTCAGTTAGGGAAGCCACCTCTATCTAAGAGTATTATCCAAGTTAAGGGTGTCAACAAGAAAAAAACTTCGATTTTTGGAATCTGGCACACTTCTGTCCGTTATGACAATGGGGTGGTAGCTCAAGACTTTTTGGTCATGCTTGTTGGAACTATGGAGGGTAATATAAACCTAGGACGCACATGGATGATAGCCACCAAATGCACTATTGATTAGGGGACAGAGGGTGTCACAACACAAAAACCAACTCTTAGCCCTGCCACTCAAGCCATAGTCCCTGAGATATTGCCTTTTAAGGAAATAAAACCCAAAACATTGCATGTCCAAGAGGTTGAACCATATGTCCCCATAGCCCAACTCTCTAGAGCTTCAACTGATGTAGTTGAAATAGAGCTTGAGACACAGAGGACCCATCCCAATATAACAAAGAAAACATACAAGTGGGTCCCTAAAGATTCTTTAGCGACCATAGCCAGTGCTAAAAGACAGGAGCCTGGTAAGAGACGTCCCATTCGTCCCAAGAAATGTAAAGAAACATTACACTGGATTCCTAAAAAACTATTGGAAGCCCAAGGCTACTATAAAGGAAATAATCAAATCTGGGTGTCAAAATGTAAATTGTGCTCTTACTTGTCACCGGGCCCATGTGAGCTCAATCATGTGGCTCCAAAACAAATTGAAGATCACGGAAGGGAAAAAATCACGGAATGCTACACACCTGCTCCATAGCTAGTTTGGGTATGGAAGAAAGAACGATTTGTTTCACCTAGCTCAGGAACATCGAAATCAAATGAAGCTTCTTGCTCTTTGTGTAGTTCCTATACGGAAATAGAAGCTTCAACATAACCTCCACCTACCATTGTACATATCCACACAAGCAAGAAAGAGTTTGCACCTCCCATTGTAAGTTCACCACCTACAACAATGTTGCAAATAAAATCATGGGAGAGTACCTTACCACCCTTGCAACTAGATGAAACGCATAGGGTGGTCAAAAACTATTGGTTAAAGCCTTCACCCATAACAACTTGGAACAATTGGGTTCAAAAGGTGACGACATCATTCCAAAAGGTATGATCTATCCAAGGAAGGGGGGAGTGTTTGCTGACATCCATCATTCACTTGCTTCCCTTTCAACCTTCCTCCCTCACCTCTTAATCTCCAATCTTAGGGAATGTATATATAAAGCCTTATACTCACAAAAACAAGATAAAAAAGTAAAAGAGCAATAGCCATAACACAAAATCATAGAAGCACATTATGCACAAGAAAATGACCATTGTAATATTTGCACTCTAACCATCATCTATTTGCGTGTACAGATATGGCTAGTACGCTAGAGTCATCCGCTCCTGCCTTGGGTGAGAGGTACCCTCGTTACTTTTTATAAATGTTTCACATGGTCTTTCCGGTTCTTGCTTGTGAATGGGATTTGGTAGGTACACTAGCATGTGAGAGGAATTTCGAGGAGTTAGAATGGTTGATACGTCTCTTGACCATGACTGATCCATACTTAGTAGAGAGTGTATCTCCCATTGCACAAGCCTATCCTTTTGACCAAGATGACTATAGGCATCTAATGACCTTCTTAGTAAACATTGGTGCCTCTGATGATGAAGAAGATTTACATGATTATACGGATGGCACATATGGTCTCACGGATGATGAATTTGTTTTCCTTGACGACGAGGATAGGGGTTTAGCCTTAGGGTTTCCCCCCAATCTCTAAAATATCCTATTTCATTGACTCCCTAGGGGGAGTGCAAATAATTAGGTTAGGGTTCCTTATGTTTTTTTAATTGTGTTCAATAAGTGTTAGTACCTTTTCCCACTGATGTGCCTTCTAGAGGTATTCTTTGTGTTTCCTAGTGTGTACAGGAAGAACGTGTTGCTGTTGTTAGGATTTGGACCTTCATGGAATCTTTCTCTTGTTCAAACTTCAAAAGCACGACCATCAACACAAACAGGTGTTTCTTGTCCATTAGCATTGCCCTTATCTTTTTGCATCCATGTTTGTCTACTTTAATTGTGATTAGTAGCATAATATTCAACACATTTGCTTAGTATCAAACATTAAATTCAATGTAATTTTTTGTCATAATCACTTGTCTAGGTTTAAAAATCAAGCAGTCTGACTAAGCTAGTTTGACCAAGCTAGACGTTAGAGATCTTCTCTTAATACCATGGAGAATGCCTTCCTAATCATCAATGGTTTCTTAGGTTCTTAATCCAATTTAAGCAGCATTGTGTGAAATGTACTAGGGATTTCTAGTGGGCTTAGTCCCTATTGACCTTTAGCTTTAAGTATTATAAAGGGAGTTTACTAGTGTGATGAGCTTGGGGAGGGCAACACTGTTATATGACCTCTCAAAGTTACAAAATTAAAATGTTGAAACGAACAAACAAAAAATCAAAGTGCCACAATGTAAAATCTTAAGCTGGAAGAGAAACCTCAGCTTGATTTGGTACTCCACTCACATGTATCACCTATGGTACTAGAGCCCTAGAGGTTCCCAGTGTGGGCGCTTTTCCTTGAAAAGCGAAAAACCCAAGGCAAACAAAATAAGCACACACATCAAAATTGAATCACTGTGAAAAAACTTTGGGGGGTCAAAGAAAAGGAAATAAGTCAGGCAATGATTTCATGAGCAATTCCTTTTATCGTAGCTTAACTACAAGGTCTTCTAGGTATAGCCTCTAGTCAGCCCTCGAACATGAAATACTTGGCTCTCGCGATTAAACAACTTAATTGACCAGAGAAAATTAAGAAGCTTACCCATGGTATTAATAATCGATCTCTAGTGCCTTTCGACCGTTAAATTAGTGACCCCAGACTTGTTTAATTTTTTACCTTTACATCTGTTTATGCATTTGATTATATTGCAATTTAATGTTTATTGCTGACAAATTGTTTAAAATTCTGTTACCAATCAATTTGTCTGCCTAAAACTGCACATGCTTTTTAATCGCTTATGAGAATGCAATTACTGTGCCAATGTTGTTTGATTTTGCAGTGACTGAAGAAGACTAAGGACATTCATCTCAAATGCTCTTCCACCTCGATGAACGAGCTTCAACTCAATAGCTTTTGAGGACGGAATCTACATCAGGAAGGGGTCCATGTTAACCCTCACGTACATTCCTATCACCTAAGACGGACGCCGTATTATTTATTTGGTAGGGTTAGGTACCGGGCTTGTTAGTCCAATAGGAAAAGGGTAAGAGTGATCGCCGATGATGAGAGGTGCACTCTAACTGGAACATTCAAGGGATTAGTTGGCTAAGCATGGGCGCCCAAGTGTGAATGGGGCGAGCTCATATAAAAGTCTACTAAACCTAAAATTCACTCATTCTCTCATTTGTGCAATTGAAGAGTGCTCTTGCTCCATCTCCATCTTCTTCTTCTTCATCTCCTTGTGTGTGTGTGTATGCGTGAGAGAGAGAGAGAGAGAGAGAGAGAGAGAGAGAGAGAGAGAGAGAGAGTGCAATCGATCATTTCAGCAGCACGACGGCGGCGAAGCGGTTGAGCGTGGTGTAGCTGCATCTCCCTCTTCTTCGCGGCAAGGAATCCTCCATGACAGCAAGCATAGAGCCGTGACTGACACACCATTGTTTTCTTTGAGCTTACTAGTTTAGGCTAGTTGCGTGCTTGGAGCCATTTGTGTCTCGCACACAGTGTATTGGCAAGTGCATTGCATTGACACATGCGACAGACACTCACAACGTATTATTAACTTAAACATGGCGAGTCAGCTATTTAGAAATCTACACTCCAATAATCTATATTCCACCAATATACTTAGCTTTTTTTATATTAAGTACATGTTGCATACTGTTATAGAGGCTAACAAACCCCCAAAAATCCAATCTGGGAGATACCATCATGGAGAGTTTATTGTCTCATTAACCATAGGTATGTCACATATGGATAGTCGTTTCTAGGGTTTTCGGCCATTTTGGATGCAACCATGTGGCCAAAATTGCAAATTCCATCTGGAATCTGCCCAAAAGGGTCCCACATTGACGTGGGACCCTTTGGAACAGTTTTGAATGGGACCTTTTTTGGCTCGAAATCTCGTCTTCAAGTGTCATAATGAGGCATATGGACAATCATTTCTAGGGTTTTGGGGCATTTTGATGTAATAGTGTAGTCAGATTATCAAATTCTAACAACTATAAAAATATAGGTTGGTTTAAAGTCTTTAAAGCTCAAAATTCCTTCTCTAAACTCATTATAAGACGTTGTAGAGGGGGAATGGGGGAACACACCAAGCACAGAACACAAGGCCTCTCTATAGCTCAGGGCATTCACAGCACCCCTATCATCTCAAAGAACACCTTCACAATTTCACTCTTCCACATGCAAAACAACATGTGCACACACACCAACGCACGTACAAGCTCTCCATGAGTAAATCACCACTCCACACTCACACTCACCAAGGTCAGCTACCCACCTGAATTTCAGAGTTCACTTCAGAACACACACCGCTTGTGCACACAACACCTCTCTCTCACTTCCATTTCACACACCAAAATGGCCCGAGGGGCACACCTGCTCTCACATGTCGGCACCACGACACAAAAGCAGAAGAATTAGAGAAGGGAGCAGGGGGAAATGACACTCAAAAAATGGCTATGGAAGCTCAAACATGCTCAAGAAACACCATATACAAACTCACTTACAACGAACGGCGCACCCACTCAATTGTCGGGCAAGAAGACATACAGTGTACACCTTGGGTTGTGCGGGCACTCACTTATACACAAAGAAGCCCCACATAAAACACACACTCATTCTCTTAGCTCTCTACAGGCTCAAACGGCTCAAGGGCATGGCATAAAGGCATATAAAATGATTAAAAAATGTCTTTATAGGGATACCCCGTTCATCTTTGGAATGGGCCCTGTGAGTGGTCCATTGTTATGTATGGAGCCTGATTTACCCTTGTAATTTTCTGTGGTAAAAGCGCACATTTGTAAGGCCCCCATTATGAGGAGAAGCCATCGTGCGTAAAGGAAAATCACTCGCCGGAAACCAAAATTTTCACGGCCAAAAATCAGGGGCAAATTTAGGGGCCTCGGGGGTGGAAGCCCCCGAGACTTTTTCTTCCCTCGCCAGAATATTCCTTTTCGCCGGAATATTATGGCCGGACGGCGGCCGGAAAGTGGTCAGAAAACAACCGATCAGTTGGCCGATGGTCGGAAGTCAATGGCCGGTGGTCGGTGGCCGAATTCAAAAGCGGACTTGTCTTCTCAAGGGCGGCCACACATGGGCAGATTGAAGGGTCCGATTTGGACTTATCTACACAAGGGCGGCTACACATAGCTGCCTCTCACGAGAAAGGGCAGCCCTTTTGGCCTATAAAAGGAGGCCATTTCTACACACATATATAGTGTGTGAAGTTGATGCAACAAGGTGAGTGTGAGGTGGTGAGAGTGAGGCAGGAGCTCCATTAAGGGTATAATCCCTTTGTAAACTACTTCTTGTTTTGAAGTACTAAAGCCATTGAGTGGCTGCTTTCCCATGGACGTAGCCCACATTGGGTGAACCACGTATATCGTGTGTACTCTCTCTCTCTCTCTACTCTATAATCTCTTGTGTGTGAAATCTATCTCTCTCAAATAAGTAATCTACTCAAATATCTATTTAGCTACGTCATATTTCCTAACATCCATCTCACGTCTTATTTTGGAAACCTTTGAAGGGAACTGCCCTCTTGCTTGACTTGCCCCATATGCTTTCCTTGCTTGCACTGGGGGGTGCACTAACGACATCACTAGTGCACTATGGCACACTAGAAATTTCACTTTATTTCTCTCTCTTTCTCTCTCAACTACTTGGGATGACTCTCTTTGACCGGACTTTACATGTTGCTTTGGATTCATACTCACCCTTTGTGATCCCATCCTCTCAAATCATACCCTCCCCCACCCCTGCACTAGCGAGGTTACTAGTGGGTTGGGGGGGGGGACTCCCCTTTGACTGGCTTTGACTTTCCTTGAGCTCACATTGGACCCACCTCTTGGAGCTTCTCAAATTTATCCTCTCTCTCTTGCACACTTTGAGACTCACCCTCTCCCTCTCGTGGGCACTTGCTATTGGGGGTGAGGCCTTCTCCTTGCCTTCAAAAATATAGGGGCACCTTGCACCATGGGAAACAACCCCTATGCAGGCACCTTGCACTGACATATGCCAACTATCACAATCGTCGCACCGGCACCGTTCGCTACCTACACATTGCAGCGCCCTTACGAGCCAAAACCACCAACCACTTTTGTCATAAAATCTAATATCTAACCAACCCAAATGATTTTCTCATATTAAACTGATCATTTAATGTGGGATAATAAACGAGAACAAGCGTTAGAATATAGACATGTGCTTACATATCTATCTCAACACGGGGCCAATGGTAAAGGGTCCAAATGAGAGATGGTTTGTCAAAGAGCATTGCTACCTAATGGAGCTTAAATACCATAGGGTTAGCTTTATTAAAGACCTCCAAAAGTTAAGTGTTCAAAAGTCCTTTGACCTTAGGCAAGCTAGGGATGACCTTGAGGTGGGAATCCTACCCAAGCATGAGGTGCTTGTTGGCTTGCTAAGTTTTAGTGGGAACTTTACCTAAAATCTTGATGTGTTTCTCACATGCTTAAATGATTAAATTTCTTGAAGTATTCAATTCAAAGATAACTCTCAAGAGACATGAACGTTCCATGCTTGATTGATTAAGTCTTTGAAGTATTTCATTCAACCAAATGACTTAATAAGCACAAAAGACACATGTTCAAATGATCCTCCACACGTGGCCCTCATGATGTGTTTGAATTCTTTTATATTTAAAAATAAATAATTAAGTTCTTTCTCTCAAAGAGGAAAAAGAGGACACATGTCCAAATAAAATAATAAAATAATACGAGAGAGAGAGAGAGAGAGAGAGAGAGAGAGAGAGAGAGAGAGAGAGAGGTGTGGACCAAGCATGAGAGGGGGGGTATACTCTCCCACACACACACACACACACACACACATTCTCTCATTGTGTCGAGTGCAAAATGCAAGAGCTCCATCTCCTTCTCCAAGTTTGTTGAGAAGTGGAGAGCCTACACCAACACTCTTGGCTATGGAATGCAAATCCAACCAAGAGCCATGTTTCAATGCTTAAGCTTGTTCTCTTATTCATCTTCATTACTATGCTATCATGCTATGCTAAGCAAGAAGAGTGATGATAAGTGAGGAACTATTTCTTTCTCCTATGGAATGTTTCTTCTTCCTCTTCCCTACCCTCATTCCCCACTAGCTCTCTCCACCTTCGAAGGTGTTTGAGACCTTGGGACTGAGGCTTGGGATAGTTAATCCTTTTTGCAAAGTTTATATTAAGCTCGTGATGCATGAAGCTTTCCATCTTCATAGAATCACCAAGGTCACAAGGAACACAAAGATTGTATTGTAACAAAGTCTCTCTTGATGGGAGAATCTATAATACAAACGCCTTTTGGAGGGGGGACTGGCTCCAAGTAAGTCCGGTCCTCATCTATTGTCATGTTCTCTAATACTCTCTCTCTTATAGAAGTGTTGTTCATGCCAAATTAATTAAGTACTATGTTTATGTTGCTACCATCAATTAAGTTCACCCTCCAAGTTCTCAAAGTAATCTCACAAAAATGCTCACTCTAATTCTCTTAATTCCGCTATTCTCAAAGTTCATAAACCATTTACATTACATTGGTATCAGAGCATTTAGTTTCTCTTTTCTTGCTTAAGAAGAGAGGTCCTTAAGTAGCCTATTAATGGTTGATTTTGCTAATTATATTAGGGTAAGTGTGACTAGGATCTATTATCGGTTTTGTTGAGTGCACTATGTGGGATATGGTGCACACCTCGAGAGCTTTGGTATTAATAATGGAGTCTTGTTAGACTTGCCTACAGTTTTACCATTATTGAGCCATAAGAAGTCCGAAAGTAGTTATCCCTCCGCAACTTTGCTATGTTAGACCCACTCCAATACTCTCTATAATTAACCAAGTCGAGCCTGTGATTGATAAGGCCGCTTACCGCAAGAATCATCCGCCAAGTAATGATGTTGGATCCCATGCAGCGTTTTGAGAAGCTAGCAAAGGCTTACTGTAGCAAACAACTCCAATTGCACTAGGTGCTTGCACCTTGTTGAAAGGCTAAACTGCGTTTCGATATGCTGGCTCGCCGTTGCAGCCACAACCGAGCTCTGCTCTAGACAGTGCAGCAAAAGGCATCGTTTTGATATGCAACCAATTTCAACAGTGTACTTGTGGATTTCGACAGCATTTTGAGAGGATGTGCCTTCAACAATGTAAGCTTCTCTTGGTCACGGAGTCTTCTTCCTCTATGTCAACAACGTTTTGAAAGGCAACTGCCAAGGCACCACACCTAGGAGCTCCTGTGTCTTGAGATGCCAACCTAGGACTGCAGCGTCTTGAGAGGTGAGGCCGATATGTTTGCTTGCGACAATCAAGCTTGCTTGCCTAGTGGCCTAGTGTAGAAGTAAGATGATGTTGAACTCGTTGCTGCAGCAACACCGAAGCTCTGATACCACGTGTTGGGGTTGCAGCGGCTATGGAGGATGCAAGCGATGAGGATCCATGGCTAGAGGTGCAACGTGCAGAACGAGATGAGAAGAGAGAGCTCGACCCACAAAAAAAAAATAAAAATGCTATATTTTCTTGATTGATAACCTTACATATATATAACTTTGGCCATGCAAACTAGAAGTGCTTTGCATGCCTTTAGGAGGCATTTCCCATGGACAGTACTGGGCTTGAAGAACCTAACACATACTAGTTCAAACATAGCACACACCGACTTAAAGATTTCAAAAACATTTAAAACATTGGAAGTATACAAATCGGACTAGAAAATTGCAAAAAATTTCTTGCTCTTAAAAAACATAGAAATAAATATTTAACATGAAAATTGTGTTCACACACCTTTTTTACATAGAATTTATGTAAATTTAGCATTCAAAATAGCAATGATAATTGATGTTCTTTAAAAAGATACAAACGAATATTTAACATGCAAATTTTTTGGTCTTTTTTACAAAGAATTTATGTAAATGAAGCATTAAAAATAGCGATAATGCTTGAGGTCCTTTAAAAGGATAAAAATGAATATTTAACCTGCAAATTGTGTGCAAATACTCTTTTGCATATAATTTATATAAATAGAGAATTTAAAATAGCGATGATTGATGAATAAATCATTCTCTTGAATATGATTAGCTAGTATATAATTTCACATGGACAGTTAAAAACAACAAAATCAAACAATTCAAACATTTGTATATGAAATACTCTTCATAGCCGCGTTATCGACTAAGTATTTCATATAGTTAATACTGAAAAAATTAATTGCACATACACATACAAATTATATGACGTTCATACGGTCGGGTTAACGACATGAATGCCACATTTATGCAAAAACGGATGCTTCTAACAAACGACACTCTTTTAGCCGTGTTACCGATCGAGTGCCACCTAGATCTCAGGAGAAATAATGGCTTGCATACGAACATCATATGGCCGTATTACCGACCCATGCCCATGTGTTTTTTGAGAAAGGGGAAGGGAAGTTGACTTACCATAAGGATACTAGATTCACCATGTTATCGATGTAGTACCCAGACAGTAAGCCAATACTTACCACAAGGACACCATCTTTCCCACGTCATCGAGGTGATGCCCTCGTGGTAAGTACTGTTCCATAGGACAGCTTACGCACACACTCCCATTGTGTGGTAAGGTACCTTATGACTACCGTGCAATACGACAAAAGGTATGCTACCACACAACGCATACACACACACAACACATACCTGGATCGTGTGGTCAGGTACTCCGCTACTGCCGCGCACTGCGACACAGAGCACGCTCCCACAGGACCCACTCTCTCCCTCTCTCCTCTCTCCTCTTGACGTACCTGCAAAGGTGGTCGACGATCTCTCTCTCTCTCTCTCTCTCTCTCTCTCTCTCTCTCAGAAGATGAAACAAAGAAATAACACCCAACGGGCCCGTATATATATAATTTTGCAGGCCCGCCGAGATTTCTAGTATTCTCGGTGAGCTCGTAGGGAAAATAAAAAGGCCTGGTTGGCCCATCGAAAATACTGGAAAGCCCGACGGGATTCTAGTGGGTTTCTATGTTGCCCTTAACCGGAGTCTTTGTAATCATGTTTAGTGTAATCATGTAAATGTGTCAATAAGACCTCGTGATCACACAAAATTTGTGGTACTTATGTAAATATTAAATCCCTAGGGAGGGGGGTCGACCAAGGAAGCTTGGGGCTTACTTAGGGGGTATTGAGAGATACCCCTCCCCGGGGGTCTATGCACAAAATATACAATTTACACTTTTATACAATTCTCAATATACATCAGAGTTGCAGAAGCATTTGCATAGGGAAGGAGTTCTCAACACCGGACCAAGCATGGAGTTTAGGCCATGAGCCTGACTCCATCCAGAGGTACCTAGCGACTAGTGCTACCCCTGAATGGGTGTTATGAATGAAAGCGTACTCAAGAAAAATATCACATTGTGAAGGGTGAATATATGTGTACACCGCGTTGCGGGAAGAGAGAGAGAGAGAGAGAGAGAGAGAGAGAGAGAGAGAGAGAGAGAGAGAGAGAGAGAGAGAGAGAGAGAAAGAGAATATAGTGAAGGGTTAAATAGAGTGCACAGAGTCATGAGGAGATGACAACTGAGAATCTTTAAATGCCCATCTAAATGGAACAGGCAACCATGTATTAATGCAATGACAAAATCTAGGTATACCATAACATCAAAAAGTTTATAAAAAAAAAACTATGAGAGCACCCGACCTTGTGTAGGGATCGACCGGTCCACCCATCCACTTCCACTCTACTACGGACAGAGAGAATTTCACTTCAACATGAAAAAACCAGAACATCTCCAACCTATTTGAGCTAGACATAAGTTGAGGCCGCTTTGCCTCCCTCCATGAACTCGAGCTCTGAAAGGATCCCAAGTACCAACAGGTGGTAGGGTGTCAACACCAACCATACCAGTTTAACGCCACGCCTCTTCGATGCCCAACACTGGGTGTTTAGGCAAATCCAAGAAAAAATACTCGACGCGTTAGCCGTGTAGGTCATTCAACCCCCCACACATTAACCGTGTAGATGAGCCTAACGAAAAGAAGAAGACCTAGGCAACACCCCCGATCTAGCAAAGCTGAGGTCAATGACCCTTTAGTCTAAGGCTAAGCAATGTAGGTGATCCTAGTCTTGTAGCGACGCTGCCATGAGAAACATATCACATGAGTCCAATCACAATAGCACTTCCCAGATGCACAAACAATCTTTTTCAAGCAGTTAGATTGTACAGTGTCTCTACCCTTACACGTCTGCCATAAACCATCCATATCACTTCATGATCCAATTCCAAAACCATAAACCATAATCCAATCACATCACACGGGCGAGCACTCCACCCGACTTGGATGAGGCACGACCAATCCTGCATAACCACTTTAGGACATAGCATGGCTGCAAAAATTTTGACAGCATTTTAGTAGCATAACCAAATCTAGAAAAAAAACCATGAAGCATACTGGCATCCACCATAAAGTTTCAACCATAATTCATGAGGGAATCTCAGACCTTGAGCATGAATCATGATCACACTGAACCAACTCCCACACTTGGAGTTTGACACATCCCCTGCAATCAATCGGAGTCTACACACATGTGACCCTTCAGATGTGATTCCTTTATGAATAAAAAGAGTCAGACTAGCAACTAATCTTATATAAAAAACCCAATTTTGACAACACCCAACCATACAAAGTTGATGCATCACATTTGCACTTCACCTCTCTAGCACATAGAGCTAGTTTTTGACCTAGAAAGGTGGAAAGCAGTCATAACCATGCATATGAGGCATCCACATCAATCCATGAGTCTCCGGACATCATATGATAAGATTCCAACACCATAAACATAATGCAAAATAGCTCCAACCTTAGGTCAACCATAAACCATAACTTCACACATATGCAAAAAAACACATTTTAGGCATTTTCGGGAGTATGCAAAACATGTAATTGAAAGTATTTGGCCTCAAACCAATGCATCAAGTTCAGCTCCATAATATAGACTATCACTCTATCACATCACTTTGACCATATGGTACTCACACAACAAACGGTAACCCCAAAAGGAAGCCACTTTTATTCATATCTGCCTATGCGGTTCGGGATGTTTAACCATATACTCCCACATAAGTATATGGCCATCTAATAACTGAAATCAACTCACCAAAACAAACCATAAAACATATAAAAAAGGCTCGATTAACTCACGACCTCATATGGTACCCTCCCTTGGTAGCACTCCTACGCGTCTAGGTAAAAACGGGTTATAGAGTGATTAATAACTCGCATTCCCGAGGTGATAACGGAGACCTAAATTCATTTATCACCAAGTTTCATCAAGCTTTTCAATTGTTAAGTATAGTGGGTAGCAAAATGTTTTTTGACCATATCTCTTAGCTCGTGCGTGTTTTACACATGAAACCAAAGAAAGAAAATGTTTCAATTGATGTGTTTTATCTCTGGTAAAAAGGGTTCGAGCTGATTCATAACGGTTTGTGATTTATGACCAAAACAGTGTTCCTAATGTCTCTATGACATGAAACAAAAAGCGTTTTTTATGCACGTACATGATCATAAACGCATCATGTGCATAAATCAGAGTGTTAAACATGATGAAATAATCATGGGGCAACTTCGTATATACTCGGTTCATCCATACATGTACTCATATGCGGAAAAACAATCATCGAGAGGGTGATTGCGCAAAAAAACAACATAGAGAGAGAGATGATGACTATGGACTTTAGGGCTTCTCACCGTGCTTTAGAACTGTTTAGGGACTATTGAAAGGCTTCTTGCTTTGCTGTAAGAGAGCGGTAATGAAAGCTACGTAGAGGTATCCGTCACGAAAGCTTTCGGAGAGCGCATACACCGTGAAACGAGAGAGAAGACATTAAGCAAGTAGAGAGAGAGTATCCTGAGAGAGAGAGAGAGAGAGAGAGAGAGAGAGAGAGAGAGAGAGAGAGAGAGAGAGAGAGAGAGAGAGAGAGAGAGAGAAGAGCTTATGGAAATGGTGATGAAGAGCTTGCACCACTCCGTATAATAGATAGGTATAGTCTTATGATAGAAGATGCAACAGACGGCAGCTAAGAGATGGCTTGAAGGTAAGAGCTTGAGGGAGAGAGGTTGAGGCAGAGAAGGTAACTCTGACGTCAAGGCAAGAGAGCTTCCGCTTCCAAGAGTGTGTGTTTTCAAAGTGAAGGGAGGGGTCTCTTTATATAGGCTCTCAAGGCCAAAATCACTAGCTAAGAATAGAGTGAAGCAAAGAGAGATAAGTTCGCGTACGTTCGCGACTGGGTTTTTTTTTTTGGTGGACATAGATTCCGATGCTCAATTTCAAGTCTCTAAGAAGAAGCTTGGCTTCCAAGAAAAGAGCTTTAAACTAAACTCCTCCTCTCTCTTTTTTAAAAAGACTCTTTCTTTCCTAAAAACAAGCCTTTGCTTTTGGTGGTCAACTCTCCCACTTACCATTCAACTTTTACAGCAAAATTGACCATCTGAGAAATATCTAGCCAACTAATGGAAACCATAGCTAGACTATGCCCCGAGACTATGCCCCGACGTATTTACGAACCGTTTCTTATAAAATATTTCACGTAAAAATCCCATTTGGTCCCGTTTTTGCTCCGGATGATCATTTTTAAATCCGACGGAGACTAAAATTAATATTTTATAATTAGGTCATCATAAAAATCACATTGATTTTTCAAAGACGCCGAAAGGCACAAAAAGCTAAAAATAGTGGATTTTTCCAAAATTGAACCAAACGTCCGTTTAACCTACTGGAATATGGAAAAGACCTTGCTTTTTTCACTTTAGAACCTTCCAATACTATCAATCAAGCATCTTAAGTCAAAATTTGGTAAAGTAGATATTGAAAGTTATTTTTCTTATTTTTAGAAGAGAATAAAAAATTGGGGATCTTACAGGTATACTCTCCCGAACACACTCACACACACTCGCATTATGTGAAGTGCAAAGTGCAAGAGCTCCCCCTCCTTCTCCAAGCAAGTAGAGAGGTTGAGAGCCTACACCAACACTCTTGGCTATGGAGTGCAAATCCAACCAAGAGCCATACTTCAATGCTTAAGCTTGCCATCTTCTCCATCTTCATTACTATGTTATTATGCATGCTAGCAAGAAGAGTGATGATAAGTGAGGAACTATTTCTTTCTCCTATGAAATGTTTCTTCTTCCTCTTCCCTACCCTCATTCCGTGCTAGCTCTCTCCACCTTCGATGGTGTTTGAGGTCTTGGGACTAAGGCTTGGGATAGTTAATGATTTCCTCAAAGTTTATGTTATGCTCATGATGCATGGAGCTTTCCATCTTCATTGCATCACCTAGGTCACAAGGAACACAAAGATTTTATTGTAACAAGTCTCTCTTGATGGGAGAAATCATAATACAAATTCCTATTGGAGGAGGGACCGGCTCCACATAAATCCGATCCTCAACTGTTGTCATGTTCTCTAAATTCTCTCTCTTGCAAAAGTATTGCTCATGCCAATTTTTTAAATGCTATATTTATGTTTCTAACTTCAATTATGTTCACCCGCTATGCTCACAAAGTAATTTCTCAAAAGTACCCTCTCTAATTTCCGCTACTCTCAAGTTAATAGGCCGAGTCCATTACACACATTAGTGGTAAGACCTTCCATGTCATAAAATCTAATATCTAACCAATCCCAAATGATTTTCTCATATTAAACTAATCACTTAATGTGGGAGAATAAATGGGAACAAGGGTTAAGATATAGACATGTGCTTGTAGATCTACCTCAACACGGGGCCAATGGTAAAGAGGCCCAAAACTGATCACTTAATGTGGGAGAATAAACGAGAACAAGGGTTAAGATATAGACATGTGCTTATAGATCTACCTCAACCCAGGGTCAACCCGGGGTCAATGGTACAGGGGTCCAAATGAGAGATGGTCTATCAAAGAGCAAGGCTAACCAATGGAGCATAAGATCTTAGGGTTAACTTCATTGAAGACCTACAATAAAGTGTGTAAACGTCCTTTGACCTTAGGTAAGCTAGGGTTGAGCTAGAGGTGGGAACCCGGCCCAAGCTTGAGGTGCTTGAGGTGGTAACCTAGCCCAAGCTTAAGGTTCTTGAGGTGCTTTATGATTGAGGTGATTGAGATGCTTGAGGTGCTTGACATGCTTGAGATACTAGGGTTGTACTTGAGGTGAGAACCCAGCCCGAGCTTCAAGTGCTTAAGGGCCAAGCTTGTGGTGGGAACTGAACCTATGCATGAGGGGCTTGAGGTGTCAAAAGGTCAATACCAATCCCTACAAGGAGGGGGCGAGCCGTACAAGAGGGGGGGATGAGAGAGAACACACACACACACACACAAGTCATGCTTGGTACAAAGAAAGCAAACGGGACACTTGTCAAGTTCCTCCTCATGTTGCCCTCATGGTGTGACTGAAGCCTATTGGTTGGCCACTCAAAGGGCCCAATGATAAATTAGGAGATTTAATTAATTGATTGATTTTTCATTTATCAAGTCCTTTCTCTCAAAGGGGAAAGGGGGACCACTTGTCCCAAGGCTACCCTTGTTGCTTGTAATGCCTCTTGCTTGTGATTGGCTAGGCCTGGGGGGTCCAATGAGCTTCAAGCATGAGCTACAAGGGGGGGTCGATCAAGCAAGCTAGGGGTATACTCACCCACCCACCCACACACACACACATACACACACACACACTCATTATGTGCTATGAAAAGTGAAAAATCTCTATCTCCTTCTCCAAGCTCCTTGAGAAGTTGAGAGCCTACACCAACACTCTTGGCTATGAGTGCAAATCCAACCAAGAGCCATGCTTCAATGCATAAGCTTTCCATCTTCTCCATCTTCATTACTAAGCTATTATGTATGCTAGCAAGAAGATTTATGATAAGTGAGGAACTAACTCTTTCTCCTATGAAATGTTTCGTCTTCATCTTCCCTAGTCTCATTTCCTGCTAGCTCTCTCCACCTTCGAAGGTGTTTGAGGTCTTGGGATTGAGGCTTGAGATAGTTAAAGATTTCTTTAAAGTTTACGTTATGCTTGTGATGCATGAAACTTTCCATCTTCATTACATCACCTAGGTCACAAGGAACACAAAGATTGTATTCTCTCTTTTAATGGGAGAATCATAATACAAATGCCTACTGGAGCGGGGACCAGCTCCACATAAATCTGATCCTCAACTGTTGTCATGTTCTCTAAATTCTCTCTCTTGCAAAAGTATTGTTCATGCAAGCTAACTAATTGTTATGTTTATGTTGCTATCTTCAATTATGTTCACCCGCTATGCTCACAAAGTAATTTCTCAAAAGTACTCTCATTAATTTCCGCTACTCTCAAGTTAAATAGCCAATTCCATTACATACCATTTATGTTTGGTTTTGAGTTCTTGATTTCCAGCAAACATGTTTATTCAAGAGAAATTTGGAGGAAGAGGAGCAAAATTTGTTCTTATACATCGAAGCATAATTGTTGCAGATAATTATTATGGTTACAATTCAAGAGCTGAAGGAACATTAGAGGAGTTTACAGATGCTGATTTTGATGATTGGAAAATTTGTTGTTCCAATCTAAATTGGGATGAATCAAACAAAGGTCTCACAGATCAGATTGATCATGAGGAATGTCAAGAGAAAGTCTTTGAGGAGTCTGAAACAGGTTTAACAAGTTTTATAGAGCATGCAATGATGTTTGAAATGCATAATGATGAAATTTTAAGTTGAAGCTCAATGGAATCTGTGAATTTTGAAATTGATGTGGGACAAGTTGTTATCAATGAAAATGTACCTTTCTGGAAGATGTGTGTTTTAAAGCTGTAAGACAGTTGAAGTGGATTCTTACAGGATGGACTATCAGATGTGGATGGCGGATTATCAAAATTTGGATTTTTATGTGTTGCAAAATTTGGAGTTGCAAATTGGGCAGAGAAGAATCCGTTACAAGAATTTTCACATGGAGATAACAATTGGATTAGGCAAAATGTGCCTTTTACATGAGTATGATGGTCTGATTTTGAAAAAATGGAGTTGGAAAATTTCAATGAATGGCAAAAAGTTTGTAGTGCAAAAAGGTAACAGTACATCAGATCCATTAACAATGGAAACTCAGTCAATTGCAACAGGTATGCCATAAATCTACAGAGCAATATTTTGTAGATGGAAAGTCAGTGGATATTCAAAATTTCAAAGAGGATGTTCCATTGGAGTTCATGTGGAGTTTTTTCCCCAAGTTGGAATTGTTATAATTTATTTTAAAGTATAGGATTTCTCATTAAATTTTGGTTCAATAAATTTATTTTGTATGATCTAATTTGGATGTATTTGTATTTGAGAGGTCCCCCACCTTGGTATGTTGTCAAAAAGTGGAGCACAACGACATGGGATTGCATATGTAAGGTGGAAAAACATTTAAATTTTGAAGAGACATCAAAACAGGACATGTTGTTATAAAGGACAATGGTCATGAAGCCTTGAAGGTATGAGGTTGGAGCAAGATCCTTTGGTGTGTACACATTGTACACCATCAAAGGCATCTTTTTTTTTCCAGACCACATTACATATGTGGGAAAATGTTACAAGGGAGGGAGTGAGGCAAAATTTGACATCTTTCAGACAGAGTAAGGAATGCAAACACTTCACCCCTTCATTGTAAGGTGCAGCTCCTTGGATCACAATATTCATACTACAATGGGGGTACCGTGGGCGACATGATGTGCCGCTTACCATTCTCTCATGGATTGTTCAAACGACACATTCACATGCTACAACACGGCTGGAGGTCATTGCCTGCAACAAATAGATACGGTGTGGAGCAAAGCAGTGATCGAGCAAATGCCAGCCATTTGTCACGCCTTCATCGATGGCGTAGCGACTGCCCACTTGGCCCAGATAGTGCACAGTGACCTGCACCCGTCCAACATAATGTTGGACTTTACTCGTGCCAATAAACCCCACGTCGGCATCATTGATTGGGAGATGATGCTTAGAACTCCAGCTAAGTGTGCAGCAATTAATTATCTTCATCCAAGCACACAATCAAACTCTATAGTTTTGGAGGCACAGAGAGTAGGGGATGCCGAGATGGCTAAGCGATCGTGGATTGCTCTAGAACTATAGGATCCATGGTGCACAGATGTATACACAAAAGCGAGTGACATTTATGCATTGGGCTATCTATTCAACATGTTGGCATATTTTTGGAGTGCAGCCAGAAAAGTTTATTTTCCAGAAGAAGTTTTTCACCACCCGGACGAAGATGTTATAAGGGCTATTTGGATTAAAGTGGATTTTTGGATGAAGTTAAAAGAGCGGAAACAAAGAAAAAATGCTTCTGAAGTGCTGATATTTTTCAAAGAATAATTAAAGACAAACCCTAATGCTGTCCAACGTCCCCTTGCTGAACTTGCACCATCATTTTATCCAATCTTGTCCAAGGTATTCTATTTTTTATTGAAGTGTATTATTTTGTTTGAAGTGGTTCACCTAATTGAGTCAATTATCTTTAGTCATTTCAGATTTGTCCTGTTGAGTGTCTCTATTTCAAATTTCCCTTGTGGTTCAATTAGTCACATTAGTTGTGGTTTGATTTAGTGGATTCTGATGTCTAATGTAGTGGACGAGAAGTGGCTATCTTGTGCATCTATGAAACTGTTGAATTGTGAGAATATATATATTGCCAATGATATTGAATATTTGTCTATATGTTGATTGCATATCCAAGAGAAAATGGCCGATGAAGAACAAGATATTGGCACCCAATCAGTGCCCAATGATCAACAACGAGAAGCTGTTAATGCATTTTAGTGCATGAAGTCTCTAGCACACAGTATGTCAGCACAAAAAGCGATGCACACTACTCGACGACTCTCAAAACGAGAAAATTGAAACCACATGCAATGGAAAGAGATCAATAAAGAAGTGAACAAAGGACATGATCAAGACAATATGGCCATGTGAGGATGCATAGATCAAGAAAGGAAGGTGGAAGGTTTCGAAGCGCAACCATGATGCGATCAAACAAAACGCTAAGAGGATATACTTGGAAGTTTATGACCATCCCATGCACAATGCAGATTGTGCACTATATTTTGCAAACATGTTATATGTTCACTTTGTGCAACAGCGACCAGTAGACATTTCGTCAAAGGAGACAACTGTTGCCACTCATGATATAAGGGAGAGTTATGTCACTTTCACCTGAGATGAGCTGGCATTGATAGTGGAAGGCACCGAGCGACCTACAATTAAAGAGAGAGAAGGATATTTACACGACATAGTTGGCAGAGAAAGATGAAAAAATAACACGGCTTTCTATAGCCACCCAGACACCCCAACGCTCACAAGTCCGGATGGAGAAAAGCATTCACCACTTAAGCCAGGACGTTCAAAATCTAACACAGCGAGTGAATCCAACACCTGTACAAGGGACACACATCAGTCACCTTGCCTTGCATCCAGATTTGGTCCCCTCGTCTACTTAGATGCATCCTCTTCTTCCCAATGTCCAGTTTGCTACAAGAATTTTGATGGATGGAGTGGATATAATACATTGACATGCGGTCATTATTATCACTTTGTTTGTCTTATTCGTTTAATGCAAAATAGTAGCCGATGCACAATCTGTTCATAAGATATTCCACAAGAAATATATATTATGTTTGGCATGGGAAATGAGTATAAATTCAAGAAAGCCCTCCAAGATATCCCTAGAACAATTAGAAATCTGTTTGGGGAACAAGATGCTACTTCAGAGCAACACAATTGAGATTGACAAACTATGTATAATCGCAAAATATGAAGCATTGTATATGATCAAAACACATTTGAATACAAGGTATTTTACAATGGTTTTTGACACGATCTTCATTCTACTCTCAAGCTATATTGAATCTTTAAAGTTGTTATCTGGTTCTAAGTCTGAGTGTTGTGGTTCTCCTTGTATTTCAATCTCCACATCTAATATCAAATTATCTTCTATTTTGTCTATAGTGCAATGGGATAAACCAACATCGAACTCTTATTCATCTTCATTTTGACAATCATATAACCAGGTTGGCATTTCCTTCTCATAGTCAGCACTTCATTGTGATTCAATATCTTTTATACACGAATTGTTTGCTCTGTCTACTAATTGTCTGTTACGAATAGTTCTGTGAACATACTTGTACATACTCCAGTTTCTCTATGAGCTTGAGTTTGTTGCACATTGTGCTAGTACTTTCATTGCAAGGGGACGTAAGGTAGAGTAATGCTCTCTACCATTCATCATCCACCACTTCCATGCAGGTTACTCTTTTGCGTTACCTGTACAAAATCATTCACAAAAGGACCTTCTTCTAATCTAAATGCACTCATTTCTTTGATGCAATCAATTTGGTCTTGAACGTTGGAGTAGAATGTGTTGACCACGTGATAGAAATCGCTTACCACCTCTGTAGTGGACATTAGATCTGAATTCCAATACTCTGGATGAAGCATGTAAGCAACACTATGGAGTGGACTATGAGCGCTCTCCCACCTTGCATGAAAATACTTGGCAAAATGTTTTTATTGTTTGCCAGAGAATGGTAGTCGCCACTCCTTCTCTACTAAAGACTCTTTCAGATCTTTGAGATTTTCAAGATTCTGTTGGACTAACCACCATGTCATCCACACTTTGCCCAAGTTTGGTGCCCTTTGATCAAGATTGCAGATCACGAACATAACGAGCATTTTTACATGGTATGTATCCATTACACTCCTCCACCAAGCACCCTTGTTTACATTGCCACGTAGACATGTAATTTTATTTTACTTTTCTTTTTGCTCAAGCTTCCATTCATCAAAGGCCGTGCAATTGAATGTGTCAATCACAGTGCATTTATTGCAAAGAAGTGATTCCAAGGTATAAAAGTGTGTGCAGAACTGAGTTTCAGTAGGAAGTTTCAACATCATTGACATGCGCATCCTATACAATCGAGCACTCTTTGTCGTTTCAAGATAAATTTCACAACCTGAGCACTGTATCAATTATTTTGGCGAACCATGTGGTTTCTTCGCTAGTGTACCAATCTTTCAGCACCAAGTTTAAACTGTGCATATTACAACCATTGGCAAAAATGTGTGGAAAGCACTTCTTTATTAATTTATTGATGTTTTTACAATTCTTTGATGTTTTTATCAAAACCAATTTCTTTCATTACATTAACCAAAACCTTAGAAATGTATTTTTCACTTTTAATTGCACCAGAACTATCAATCACCTTTATAAACGTTTCTGACCTTGGGCAAACTACATTACATTGATCAGTGGTCTTCTTTGAACATTTGACCAGTCATCACTCACAATCATACATCCTGAAAGCAAAATATTCCCAAGTATTATTTTGCCAACACGCCTTTGACTTTGATGTAACATTTTTCCAAGAAAACATTTCGCATCGTGTGATAAGAAGGAGATGAAAATCCTGGGCCAAACTCACCAATTTTCTTCTAAGAAGCCTTTCAATGATTGTTGTCTACCATGAACAAAGCACTTCCAGTAAAGAATATTGCTTTGGCGAGTGCAGTTTGTGCTTCTTCTAGACATTGCACTTGAAAGCTTTGATGTAATGATTTTTGACGCATTTGACTAAGTCCACCTTCATTGACGCTTAAAAGGAACACTGCCTAGAATCTCCCCTCCCTGCGTAGGTTGTTCTCCAAGGTTAGTTGGCGTCACTACAGGATCTGTGGAGTTAATATTTGGCTTTGAGAACTCTTGAATCGAAGCCTCAGAGCTATATGTCTGTTGTCTCTTACCACCCTTTTTGGCAAGCTCTTCTCTCAAACGCTTTGCAACTGCAGGTACCTGAGGATGTTCACATTTCTTATAAATCTTTTAACGCTACCCAAAAAATGATCCCTAATATGTGGTGCACTGCATGATTTTGTTGTGTGACAAAATTTACATTGCCACTCCATATATCGGCCGCATATGTTGTGAGCATAATCCCACTCTTTGCCATGAGCTTTTTTATTTTTTGGCTTCTTCGTACCACTTGTGCCTACATTTTGCTCCATTGCTTTTAAATTAAAACTGAAGACAAAAGAACCAGATGTTTAGTTTTTGAAACATTTTTCTTATTTTCAATATATATTAAAATTTAAAAACCATTCAATATGAAAGTAAGCATGATGCACAATATGAGATTTTCAATGCACGCTAGTCAATCCACATATCGGTCACCTATATTGTGAGTAAACATACACATTCCAATACAGTCTATGCATGGCCTAATAACTACAACAATGCTATGAATC
This sequence comes from Adiantum capillus-veneris, assembly GCF_014529385.1. Lineage (NCBI taxonomy): Eukaryota > Viridiplantae > Streptophyta > Polypodiopsida > Polypodiales > Pteridaceae > Adiantum > Adiantum capillus-veneris. The sequence goes on along the minus strand of NC_140951.1, from coordinate 73,286,485 downwards.
TCTCAATGCAATTATTATTATAATGATTATTTGTATGTCCACTTTGATTTGCAAACAATAAGACACATCTAATTTTAATTGCTATAAAAAACAAAAGAAAGCAATAAAATATATGATTGGTCATTTCATGCACTAATAATCTATCATAATACATAATGCACTCTTTGTATAAACCAATGCACGAACTAACTCAAATAAATCTTCAATATAGTCACTCAATTGAGGAATACTTGTATGCAGTGAAGGATTGTAGCCCCCCCATGCAATCGATTCAATATATAAAATCTATTTAACCCAATTAAGGATTATAGATCTTATATTATTGAGTGACAAGTGTAAATTAACTCCAATCTATGATGGTGAAAATGCAAGACTTCAAGGATCTTTATATGCCCAGTACACTAGTACAGGACATACGACCCTTGCCTATCGACTCGTCATTTACATATGCTCATCTTCTAAACCCAATATAAGCCCTCATTTGGACCAATGGCTTCTTTGCAATGAGCATGACTCTCCAAGTTTTCAGTTGTTTTGGTTTCGTACCTTTATGTTGGTAAACAAATTAAAAAAATTTAGAAGTGGTTACCAAATTAAGAATCACGTTCGACCCAAAAAAAGGACCTATTACTCTGTAACCTTAGGTCAATCCACAAGGAGATGAGTATAACCGGGACTCGGATACACTCCCCAAGGATTTGCCTAGCTAAAGGACCGCGGTTAGCACACTATTTACTATATATAAATTTCTCCCGTTGGGAAAATAAAAAAGCCAGGCGGGCGCCGCAGGGAAAAATAAAAATCCCGAAGGGCTAACTAGCTCTATGGGTTTTTGCAGGTCATAATCAAAGTCACGTTAACAATTAACGTGATCACATGATTTCCTTGTGTAAATACTAGTGTTATTGACGTAATCACACGATCGTATTACGTTAATTAAATCCCTGACCCCCCCTTGTAGCTTATGCTTGAAGCTCTTTGGACCCCTCCAGGCCTAGCCAATTACAAGCAGGAGGCAAATCAAGTAACAAGGGTAGCCTTGGGACAAGTGTCACCCTTTCCCCTTTGAGAGAGAGGACTTGATAAATGCAAAGACAATTAATTAAATCTTCTAAATTATCATTGGACCCCTTGGATGGCCAACCAATAGGCTTCAGACACACCATGAGGGCAACATGAGGAGGAACTTGACAAGTTTCTCTTTTGCTTTCTTTGTACCAAGCATACCTTGTGTGAGTGTGTGTGAGTGTGTGTGTTTTCTCTCGTCTCCCCTCTTTTAGGGATTTCCCCCTCCTTGTAGGGATTGGTATTGACTTTTGCACACCTCAAGCCACTCAACCTTGGGCCTAGTTCTCACCACAAATCTTAGCCCTTAAGCCCCTCAAGCTTGGGCTGGGTTTTCATCTCAAGTACATCCCTAAGATCTCAAGCATGACAAGCACCTCAAGAATCTCAGTCATCAAGCACCTCAAGCATCTGAGTCTTCAGGCACCTCAAGCACCTTAGTCATCAAGCACGACAAACACCTCAAGCACCTTAAGCTTGGGCCAGGTTACCACCTCAAGCTCACCCTAGCTTACCTAAGGTCAAAGGACTTTTCAACTAATTATTGGAGGTATTCAATGAAGCTAACCCTAAGGTCTTATGCTCCATTGGTTAGCCTTGCTCTTTGATAGACCATCTCTCATTTGGGCCCCGTGTTGAGATAGGTCTATAAGCACATGTTTATATCTTAACCCTTGTTCCTATTTATTCTCCCACATTAAATGATCTGTTTAATATGAGAAAATCATTTGGGTTGGTTAGATATTAGATTTTATGACATTACCAATCTCTTGAAAGCATAGTCATCCTCGACTATGAGGTAGAAGAGATAAAGCCTTAGTCATTAGTCAATCTTACTTAGCAGGTAGAGGATCCCTTTTGACCCTACAACATCTTTCAAAGATGGATGACTAATTCATTTGGTGCTTGGGAGACATAGCTGCCACAAGCATGTCTGCTCTTTAGTCCATTTCATTCTTCCAAAGTAGAGTGACAAATTCTACTTGGTTTTTGAGAGACGTCGTCATCACAAACATGATTCTAAGCATGCATACTATTTAAATTTGTGCACAATTAAAACGAGAACTAGTCTTATAAGACAAAAACATGGGTCATTTAAAAGAAATTTGTACATTTGCTTACTCTAATGTAGCATTGTAAGCATTGACAAGGTTCATACTATCCTTAAGCTATATTCCTTGCATCCATCTAGCATTTTCAAAAGGATAATTTTTTAGCTTAATAAGATACCTTCATATAATCTTACCATGTCTTAGTACCTTGTCTTCATGCCGAAGGATAGCTTTGGGTTGTAGCACCTCTTCTTGGTCTTCAAATTCAGGAGGGTCTTCAATAATTGGTTTACTTGGTGGCTCTCCTTTGTAGGGCTTGAGTAGGCTCACATGAAAAGCATTGTGTATGAGCCAATGGTTGGGCAACTTGAGTTGGTAGGCCGTCTCATTGATAGGCTTCAAAATTTAGAAAGGACCATAGTATCTTTTTGCTAGCTTAGCATAATACTTTTGATGGCCCATAGGATTTTTTCCCGTGGTTTGCCTCAATCGAGCCTTAGGAAACTTAAGCAAGACCCAATCATTTTCTTTGAATATTAAGACCCTTATGTGCTTGTCAGCAGCGGCTTTTTGCCTTTGTTGAGAGATGGATATAGCCTCCTTAATCTTTTGAAAATATTCTAAGAGCAATGTACAATAAGTTCTTCTAGACTTACCTCAATAGGTGACCAAGAGGAGAGATGGTTCCATCTCAATAGGGGTCCAAAAGGAGGTAGTCTATCAAAGAGCAACGTGCATCTAATGGAGCTTAAAATGCCTTAGGGTTAGCTTCAGCTTGAGGTGGGAACCCAAACTAAACTTGCCTTTGACCTTAGGCGCTAGGACTGAGCTTGAGGTGGGAACTCCACCTAAGGTGCTTGTCATTCCTAATGACTAAGGTACTTGAGATACTTGTCATACTTAATGACGAAGGTGCTTGAGAAGCTTCCTATGCATGGGGAGTAAGGTGCTTGAGTTAAAAAGAGACCCTACAAACTTAATGAGGAAGTTTCTTGAGAAGCTTCCTATGCAAGGGGGTAAGGTGCTTGAGTCAAAAAGAGACCCTACAAACTTAATGAGGAAGTTGCTTGAGAAGCTTCCTATGCATGAAAGTCCCAAAGTTAGGGGAATATTTGACCTAACCTTCCACTCACCCAGAGGGAATCCCTTTTCTAAAACCGCACATGTGACACATGTCAGACTCTCACTAAGCTTAACCACATGGTGTGCTTGATTGCTATTGGTTGGCTAAAGAGGGGTCCAATGAGCTTCTAGTTCCATCCAACAAATATCTAGATATTTCCAAGCTCTCTCTCTTTGTCTCTCTCTCTCTCTCTAAGGGGTAAGGAGGACACTTGTCAAAAGACTACCCATGTACTTGCCTGCATGTTGCATGTAATTGGCTAGGGGGAGAGGGGTCCAACAAGATTGCAGCATGTGGAAACGTTTCAAGTCACCCCAAGCAAGCAAGGGGGGTGCTGGGGGGATATACACCACACACACACACACACACACACACACACACACACACACACACACACACACACACTCATTTTGTGGATTTATTCTCACTTGTTGAAAGTAGAGTAACTCCACCTCGTTCTCCAAGCTTGTGAGAAGTAAGAGCCTACACCCACACTCTTGGCTATGGAATGCAAATCCAACCAAGAGCCATGCTTCAATGATTAAGCTTTCTATCTTCTCTATCTTCATCACTATGCTATTATGTATGCTAGCAAGAAGAGTGATATAAGTGAGAAGATATTTATTTCTCCCATGGAATGTTTCTTCTTCCTCTTCCCTACCCTCATTCCCCGCTAGATCTCTCCACCTTTGAAGGTGTTTGAGGCCTTGGGACTCAGGCTTGGGATAGTTAATGCTTTCTACAAACTCTATGTTATGCTTGTGATGCATGAAGCATCTTTATTGCATCACCTAGGTCACAAGGAACATAAAACTTGTGTTGTACCAAGTCTCTCTTGATGGGAGAAACTATATACAAATGCCTATTGGAGGGGGGACCAGCTCCATATGAATCTGGTCCTCAACTATTGTCATGTTCTCTAAACTCTCTCTCTTGCAAAAGTATTGTTCATACCAAGTTAATCAAGTACCATGTTTATGTTGCTACCATCAATTAAGTTCACCCGCTATGCTCACAAGGTAATCTCTCAAAAGTGCTTCACCTAATTTCGTAATTCCATTACTCTCAAAGTTCATAGGCCATTTCCATTACATTGGTATTAGAGCATTTGGTTTCTTCCTTAAGAAGAGGGGTCCTTAAGTAGTCTATTAGTGGTTGATTTTGTTAATTATATTATGGTAAGTGGGAGTGGTATCTATTATCGGTTTTGTTGAGTGTTGGATATGGTGCACACCTAAGGAGCTTTGGTTTGAATAATGGAGTCTTTTTAGACTTGCCTATGGCTTTACCATTATTGATCCATAAGAATTTTGAAAGGAGCTATCCGTCGGCAACTCTACTATGTTAGACCCACTCCACTACTCTCTATACTTAACCAAATCGAGCCGTGGGTGTAGATACTTAAGTGATGAAAGCTATGGCTATTCTCCTAGAGAATACAAGAGGGAAGGATATTGCAAACCTTACCCTGCATGGTGAAGGTCACAAAAGCTAAAGAAGTTCAAAGAGGGAGGAAAGAGTATCTCTTTTCTCACCTATGATGGCAACTTTGGTGCTACCGACAAAGTATTGGCCTTCATCCAAAAATTTGATGCGGCCTTTGGAGACGAGGGCTTCACAAAGTCCTCCAAGCTACACAATGTAGCTATGCACTTCCAAAAATTGGCTCGTCAATGGTGGGATAGCCTTTGTGGCAATGGTGAAGCCCCAAAGACATGGAAAACTCTAAGAGTTTCCATCATGAAGCAATTCCTTGCAAGTGATGCAAACGACAAAGTGATTACCAAGTGGTGAAGTTTAAAGCTTCTCTCTCATGAGTCTATCGAAAAATATGTGGACAAGTTTTGGGATTTACATCTCAAGACTACTATCTTTCAAAAGATAGACTTTGCCGTGCAAAAGAAACAATTTTGTGCGGGATTACCCAAAGAGATGGCCGAGTATGTCAACTCTTAATGGCCTGGTTCTATCACTGAAGTAATCCACCACACCATGGTTGCTTCGCGCATCAATTTTCAATAAGGGGGTGCTAGAGGGAATGTCAAGCCCATGGAAAATAAAGACAAAAGTGATGCCAAGAGGAAAACCAATGCCAAAAATTCTTACCAAGGCTATTCCAACAACAACAACAATCGGTCCAAGGAGAAGGGAGTTTACAAAGGTAAATATAAAATCTCTCTTAAAGAGCTAGAAGTTTTTTTTAAAAGGACCACAAATGTTTTAAGTGTGGGGAGCAAGGCCATGGTTATCATCCTTGCCCCAAGACAATTGCCTGCAATGAGACTTCTAAGAGCCTCTATGTTTGAAGCTCTAAACGAGGATCCAAGGATTTCTCCTTTCCTATGCTTGGGGAAAGATGCAAGAGCATGATGCCTTTATTTTGTTTGACCCTGGTTCAAGTCACAACTTCATATCCATGGAGTTGACCACCAAGCTAGGCATACAAGCCCACGAGATGGGAGATGCATTGAAAGCCAATGGAGCTATCAAGGGACAAGACGTCTCAGTTACTTCCTTAATTGGGAAATTAAGGCTTCATGTCCAAAGCTATGTGGACAAAAAGGATTTTCTCATCTCCCCTCTCAAATATGAGAATGTTATTGTTGGGTCACCATGGTTTAATCTCATGGCTTCCAACATGAATTTCCTTGAAAGGAGAATCTACTTCACCTACAGGGAAAAGAGCATGTACATACATGTTCATGAGTTGGGGAACACCATATGCCTGCAATAAAGGGAATAAAGAGGAATTAGAGTTGTCTAATTTCCTAAATGGATTCCAAGATGTTTTCTTTGATGACATTCCTATTGAGCTACCTCTAAAATGAGGGATGATGACCATGCAATTGAGCTCCTACCAAGAAGCTCACCGCCTAATAAGCCTCCTTATCGAGTTTCACAAGCTCAACAAGAGGAGATCATGAGGCAAGTGCATGAATTGGTGAAAAAAAGGGATGGTGAGGTCTAGCTCCTCTCCATTTTGTTCACCATTGCTTTTAGTACAAATGAAAGATGCCACATATCACATGTGTGTCGAGTGTAGGGCACTAAATAAGATCACTATCAAAAATAGATTTTCCGTGACGCGGGTAGAAGATTTATTTGATAATTTACAAGTTTTGGCCTGACAAATTCTCCAGACGCATTCAAATTCTTTATGGACAAAAATCTTCAGGCCATCCAAATTCTCTTGAAGAGTACAAGCGACACCTCCAAGTAACCTTTCAAGTTGTGAGAGAGAATAAGCTTTTCATTAATCAAAAGAAAAGTGAATTTTTATACAAGAGATTCAATATTTAGGTCACATTATCTCTAATGATGGAACCCTATGGATCCAACAAAGTTAGAGATAATAAAAGGATGGCCTAATCCAAGGAATCTACATGAGGTACAAAGCTTTATAGGTATGTGTGCATACTATAGATGCTTCATAGAAAAAATTCTCGCTAATAGCAGTCCCATTACATGACTTAGAAAAAAGAAACGTTCAGTATTCATGGACTACAAAAGTGCAAGAAGCTTTTGAGAATCTTATCTCTGAACATGTGCTCACACTATTAGATCTCTCAAATCCATTTGAGGTCCAATGTGATGCTTGTGGTAACTGTCTTGGAGCTATTTTTCTTCAACAAGGGCATGCCATAGCATATCAGAGTCAAAGACTCAATTTCGATAAGTGAGTATTGGGCAAATATGAAAAAGAGCTACTAGCTATTTTATATGCCCTAAACATGTGGAAACACTATCTCTTGGGGACTCCATTCATCCTACGAATGGATCACAAAGCCTCAAGAACTTCATGACACAAACCAAGCTCTCCGACAAACAAATGAGGTGGGAAAATTTTCTCTTGCAATTTAAATTTCAGATTGCTCACATTGTTGGCAAGCACAATCAAGTGGTCGATGCACTTTCACAACGACCAAGGATAAATGTGGTGTCTATAGCAACTCACAATGATCTATCTTTTATGATAGATGAGTATGCTACTCACCAAGACTTTAAGTATGTAATTACAGCCTTTGCAATACTAGGGAAGAAAAAAAGAACCATTCACCTTGAAAGATGGTTATCTTCCAAACGGCAGAAGGCTATGTGTTAATCACCCATACAATACAAAAGTCATGTATGAATCCCATACTTCTCCTTATGCGGGGCAAAGAGGGATTCCATAGTCTACTCTTCGAGGAGTAGAAATGTATTTTTGTTGGTCTACCTTCAAAATGCGTGGTATACCAAAAGTTGAAAATTGATCGAGGGAAGCAACTTGGATTGTTTCAGCCAATAGGCTTAACAAGAAAATACACTCTATGCCTGTCAAAAAGACTATTAAGGACTATTAAGGCACATCAAATGGCAACCCTCTTCAGATCTCAAATTTTCAAGAATCATGGATTTCCAACATCCATAATGTCGGACAAAGATCCTAGAATGACCAGTAATTTCTAGAAGGGTCTCTTTTGGAATCTAAGAAGTAGATTAAATTTCTCTTTCGGCATATCATTCACATACGGATGACCAAAGTGAAATAACTAATCTAATGATTCTTGAATCTACTAAAAGCCTATGTCATGGAAGTAGATCAACGTTCTTGATAATAGAAGTACCTACCTCTTATAGAGTATGTGTACAATGACACTGTACATACTTCTATGGGGAAAGCACCTTTCGAGGTTAAAGAGAGAAGATCCAAAAGTCCCTTCTAGAAAAGTACATGGGAAGATCTTCGCTGCTGATGAATATAGCTGAGACCTACAAGAATCTTTTCCAAAGATTAAAGGGGTTATATCCATCTCACAAGAAAGGCAAAAAGGGCTGCTGCTAATAAGCACAAAAGAGCCTTAGCCTTTAAGGAAAATAATTGGGTCTTGCTAAAGTTTCTCAACGCTCATCTGAGGCATACTACGGGCAAGAGTTCTACGGACCACCAAGAGTATGATGCTAAACTAGCAAAAAGATATTATGGTCCTTAAAATTCTTAAGGCATTCAATGAGATGGCTTATCAATTGAAGTTGCCCAACCATTGGCTCATGCACCATGTTTTCCATGAGAGCCTACATAAGCCTTACAAAGGAGCGCCATCAAAAGAAACAATAGTTGCAGACCCTCCAAAAATCAAAGGTCAAGAAGAAGTACTTCAACCTGAGTCCATCCTATAACATGAAGACAAGGTATTAAGAAACGATAAGATTATCTGACGATATCTTATTAAGTTTAAGAATTATTCTTTTGAAGATGCTAGATAGATGCAAAGAACCTAGCTTAAGGATAATATGAACCTTGTCAATGCTGACAATGATGCCTTAGAGTAAGCATATGAAAATTCATTTTAAATGAACAATGTTTTTTGTCTTATACGACTAGTTCTCTTTTTATTGTGCACAAATTTGTATACATGCTTAGAATCATGTTTGTGGTGACAATGTCTCCCAAACACCAAGTAGAATTTGTCATTCTACTTTGGAAGTATGATCTGGACTAAAGAGCAAACATGCTTGCGGCAGCTACGTCTCCCAAGCACCAAATGGATTAGTCATCCATCTTGGAATGATGTTTTAGGGTAAAAAGGGATCCTCTACCTGCTAAGAAACATGGACTAATGACTAGGATTTATCTTCTCTACCTCATAGTTGAGGACGACTATGATTTCAAGAGAGAGGTAACGTCATAAAATATAATATCTAACTATAACAAATGATTTTCTCATATTAAACTGATCATTTAATGTGGGAGAATAAATGGTGTAAGGTCTCTACCTGCCCTAGAAGAGGGTTACCTATGTAAAATTTTAAGTCTAATTATCAGTTTGGCAAAAGATGCTATTTTTAGCAGGTTTCAGTGATCAGATATCATTTTTATATTGTGATCCTTGTAGGACTTTAATTCTGGTCAAATTCAGTTTGTGAAAAATTTCCAAAAATAGAATTTTTTTGACCCCCGGCATGCTCTAGGGTCGGCCGACTCGTCAAACTGTGCACCGATCCAGATTTCCTTAAAAATAGGGTTCGGACGTCGGAAGATGCTATTTATGGCAGGTAGTCGTATCTGTTACCTGCAGCTTGTCTTGAGTTAGCAAGTTTCAGAATTGAATTTGGGTTAGTATAGATCACATTAGCCTAAGGTTAGCATTTCCTAAGGTATGTGTATGGCATGTATGAGGATGTGCATGCATGGGTATGCATGGGCATGTAACCCCATCATGTATGGCCATGGGTCATGTGTATAGGTAGTCTTGTGCCAAGTGTTGGGTCAAGTGTGGGAGTGTGGCATGGAGGCTAAGTATGGACTAGAGAGGTCTATCACTTAATTAAGTAAAAGGGGACACCTCTAGTGGTTAGTGAGAGGCTTGTGACACCTCTACTTCTTCTTTTGGCAAGAGGGGGCGAACAAGGGAGGTATGGGCAAGCCTTGGCCATCAAGCAACCCCCAGAAGACTATGTAAGGAGCATTCCCACCCAATTTTACACACAATTTCAAGACAATGCAAGGAAGTGATGTTGCCATATCAATCTTTTGTGAAGCCTTTCTACATCACATAACACACAAAGGAGGTCTCAATTAAGGGTAATTTGATTATATTTATGTTAATCCTATTGCTCCATAGCCTCTTTTCTCTAGAGGATTCCTATGTCAAGCTTAATTATGCTAGCTGGCTACATCATTAAATAATCTATTCTCTGTTATATGTGGGGTATTGCCAATGGTTTCCATCCATTGATTTTATTTCCATTGTTGGATTAAGAAGCACCTTGCTTCTTAAAGATAGTTAATTTTCCTTTAATTAAACGTGAGTGTATGCATATAATCATCATTGCCAGTTATGCATGTTGTGCATAGTTATGTTGTAAAGCTCTTCGCCTATGATTCTCTAAGATACGGTGAAACTTTTTGTGCATTCAAATTGAGGATTAATCAAGGGATTAAACCCTTGATTTGCCCATGAAATTAGGACATGAATGTGAGACTTCTTGCATACAAAAACAGATGTACAACTAGGGCATTGTGTTGCATTAGCAAATTGTGTATGACTTTGTGGAAATTAATCATCTACTGTATTGGGTATTTGCATGGTTATAGTCTACCATTGTATGTTATAATGATGCATCTAGTTAGAACATTAATCTTGATCTCATGTTGCATACGAGGGCAGTTTTGGTTTTGATAATCTTAGGATGAGTTTATGAGTAATTGAGGCATATTCACCTTGAGTTAGCTTGCATACTTGCAGTTGTGGAGGCTTGTCCTTTAATCTAGCATTATGTGTAAGAATAAGGTTACTCCTTGTCAAGTTTTCTCATTGGTTGTTGCGGGAATTACGCCTAGTCTCTTGTTTCTCAGAAAGAACTAATCCTAGTAGTGAGATATGGCCCCCAAGAGGACACGTTTTGGTGGTGCTAACGACCACGAGGCAGGAACTAGCAACATGGCAAACAACGGTAAAGCATCGATGAGAGAGGTAAATCCGTCCATCTCACGAGGCATTGTAGAGGAAATTCATGAGGTAGTATGAATTTAATTTTTGTATTTTACATAAGCATTGCATTACAATAACTTTAGGAATGTTTAATTAAACTCCTCGAACTATGTTGGAAATCCAACTGAGACAATGGCATTGGTATTTTTAAAGGTTTTGTTTAAGTTTAAGTTTAAATTATATAGGAAAGAAATGTTTTATGGAAAGACTGTTTGGAAGTAGGAAGGAATGGTTGTTAGGGGAAACTATCTCAAACAAATTTCAATTATTTTAATGTCGATCTAGTATGAACCCCCTACCGATCACAGGGTGGTAGCTCGCAAAGTTATCGCAGGAGCTAAATCCATGACTTGCTTTCTATGCGGTGGATACATGATTTTTACTCGGAGAGTCACTCCATGATTGGGTGGAATCATGGACTGGTTGTATGGGCGGTCAGTTGACAACGGGTGGAGTTAACAGTCGCGCTGGAGGTCCTCACGACTCCAGGACATTGGAATTTTTAATGAAGTATTGTTTGTTGAGTATTTTTTCTTAGGAAAGATATGTTTTGGTGCTGATTTGACAATGTTTGAAGGGCTGTCTTAATAAACTTGTGTCGAGAAAATATAAAAAAGAACCCTAAGTGTTGAAAAACAATGTGTTAGTAATTAGGCCACACAAAGACCTGTGTGAGTGTGGGGTGGAAAGTGGGAGCTTGGCTCAGCTGGTTGCCAAAGCCTACGAGACGGGTGGTCCCGATTAGTCGGGAACTCTCTACCTTGCGCAATAGAGTACGTCATTAGATAGCTCATTACGCAAGAGCAAAAGGAACTCGGTGTACGTGCCTCTGAAAATTATGTGGAAAAAGGCACTGAGGTTACTTCTCCTTCTGGAAGATGAGAATAGGACCGATAGTACAAAATTACGCTTCCCTTATGGGGCAGAGCTAGTCTCCTTTTTCATTGGTGGCTTGGAATCAACTCACTAAGCGATGAAAGACCATCCACTGGTCTTCTTTTTCTGCTTAGCCAATTTTTGTTTGCTTCCGCATAGGATCTAGCGACCGTCAGGTGTCCTCTAGTTCCGTCATGGTGAGATGTGGAGGGGACCTCAGAATTGATACTAGAGCCTACGGTTCAGAGCCTAGGTTAGTTGGAAAAATTTTGTACTGTCTGAAAATTTTAAAAACAAGAAAAATTGGTTAGCTAATCCAAGTCTTATGCGTCGATATTTCAGGAACATCCTATGGTTGAATATCGCAAGTTCCAAGTCTTCGAGCTTATTTGTGAGAGTGCTTGTCGTTCTCCAAACTATCTTTTTCGACGGAGCGTGATGGAGCTACTGATGAAGGCTCACACTCCTCATTAGACTGGGATAGATAAAGGCTAGGAGCTTGAATGGAGCAATGAAGGTGGGACTTATTACATGAATGCTTGGAAGCTGGGATGTATTACCATGGACTGAAAGAAACTACGTTAGGTAGAGTAACTGAGAGTGGTTTAGTTGTACTACTTCTTGGGTACAAACTCGAGTATCACTGCTCCCATTTATCCAAGAGGCACGGGGAAACCCCTGAACGAATGGGTATGGGATAAAGTGGTGGAGATAATTCCATATCAAAGGATCATAACTTTTTCTCAGAATACCCCTAAGAATTTAGATCCTATAATTTACTTTTCTGATTTCCAATGAGTATAAGAACTATTATACCAATCGATTAGAAGATTGTAGAAATGTGACTACAAACACCCATCGTTTGTATCAACATATTCCAAGTCAGCCAGCTATGTGGATTCTTTAGAGGCCGCAAAAATTTACAATAAGTTAGGATGAGATACCCTAAGCCTCTTTTGTAAGGCTATCCTTGTAAATATTCACTTTATGAATAAATAACCAAGTCTTTTGAATTGAGTATCTTCATCTTGTGTCTATTCTGAAGTTAAATCTTAGCCGTTTGATAAGTCTTTAAATTTGTCACTCTATCGATCTTATGAAATCATGTAGGTACCTGCTTCTAATCTTTATACAGTGGTTTTGGGAGAAAAAACTTCTTCTCAAGCAAGCACAATCCCCCAACTTCAAAGGTGAAGGGATCAACATGGAACGAGATGCAGAGGTGTGGATCAAAGCCATGGAGGATTATTTTGAAGCTGCGGGAACTCATCCGCAGAATCAAACTATGCTTGCCATGTTCCGACTTACCGGAGATGCCAAAATATGGTGGAAACAACATTGCCGAGACTCTGACATTGTTGGATCTTCTCAGTCATGGGAAGAGATTAAGACTGTAGTGACCAAACGTTACTTACCACCAGCGTATAGGGCCATCAAAACAAACGAGTTTTTCTCACTCAAGCAGCTATCCTTGACTATATAGGGATATTACTCCAAGTTCGTGACTTTGACGAGATATGCACCCAAGATGACCTTGGAACAACAAGTGGCCAGGTTCTGCAAGGCCTCACTGAACCATTAAAAAGTAGATTGGAAGCTCTTAGACCAACAACATTACAAGATGCTTTGTTAAGAGCCAAGCCGTTAGCTGCAAAAATCATGAAAGTTGCTCAGGCTAGAAGAAATTGCTTAGCGAAGAGGGCCAGGCCAAATAACTGGGATAACAAACCGGCAAACCTTGCTTATCAGGATCGTTCTGTCGTAGCTACTTCAACCGCTGCCAAATTTCCCAATGTGCGATGTTATGACTGCCAAGAGTACGACCATTACAGGAATAGATGTCCCAAGAAGACTCGTGCATCCGGTGCAAATGCAGTACCTCTCAATGCCAACAGAAGAGGACAACCAAACAATTGTGGAGGACGAGAAAGAGGAGGTAGAGGAAAAGGACGTGGTGCAGTTGGTAGGGCTAATGCTGCAGTTGGACAACCGACTGTAGGTGATGAAGCAGATGAAAGGGAAGTGCTACATGCTGCCATAGATAATCCTGGTGCTCATCAGCAGTTCGTCGTAATTCAAGCTCCTGGAATGTGCCAAGGTGATAAAATTGAATTCCTCATAGACTGTGGAAGTACGCATTCATTTCTATCTCCTAGATGCATGAGAAAGTTAAAGCTAAACCAGTATCCTGCAAAGAGACTAGTAGTATAACTAGCTAATGGGAAGGAAGTGTTATCTCAACATTTTGCAGGCTTGATAGATTTTGAATTAGGGGGTTATGCTACTTTTGTGCAGTTCCATACTTTACCTTTAGGAATTTATGACGGAATTCTAGGAATGGATAGGTTGAAAAAGAACCAAGACCACATTCATTGTGCTCAGGGGAACTTTATGTTCATAGATAACCTTGGGAATGAAGTTCTAGTTCAAGGGAAAAATGGGATACCCAAGGCTCATTTAGTTAAAGCCGGTAGACTTCTAAAGGGACTTAAGAAGGGACAACAGATTTACGCTGTGAAGCTTAACAAGGTGGGTCAATCAGATTCAAACTTTCACCCAGAATGGTTGAAGGAATATGCCGATGTTTTCTCAGAAGACTTGACCAATCTGCCACCGTATCGTGAAGTAGACCATGAGATAGAGACTATACCAGGATGTGAACCTGTTTCTAAGAGACCATAAAAAATGTCGTTACGTGTAGCTATAGAACTTAAAGAACACCTTAGGCAACTGATCGAGCAAGGGTTCATTAGACCTAGTACTTCTCCTTGGGTTGCACTAGTTATTTTTCAAAAGAAGAAGGATGGATATTTGTGGCTATGCATAGATTATTGTGGACTTAACCAAGTGATTGCCAAGAACAAGTATCCGATCCTGATAATTGACGAATTGTTGGATAGACTCCATGGATCCAGGATCTTTTCAAAGATTGATCTTCGGTTAGGATATTATCAGATCAGAATCAAAGAATCAGACATATCGAAGACAACTTTTAATACTAGGTATGGGCATTATGAATTCAAAGTTATGTCCTTTGGTCTTACTAATGCACCTACAAGCTTCAATCAACTAATGCAGGATATCTTTAGACCTTACTTGGATGACTTTGTCCTTTTCTTTTTTGATGATATTTTGGTTTACTCTAAAGACAAAGCAGAGCATGAAGGACATGTCAGGAAAGTGTTGAAAATTCTACATTAGCATTAGCTTTATGCTAAGGAAGCAAGTGTACTTTCTGTACTCCCCAAGTTAGTTATTTAGGTTTCATTATATCCACTGATGGAATTTCAATGATCTCGAGAAGATCAAGGATATAGTGGATTGGCCTCAACCTTCTTCTGTTAGTGAAGTTAGAGGATTTCTTGGAATTATAGGGTTGTACAGGATTTTTGTCAAAGATTATGCTCTTATTGCAGCACCTTTGACAGGACTTCTGAAGAAAGGAATACAAATTGATTGGAAAGCAGATTACGAAGCTAGTTTTGCTGAGTTAAAGAGATATTTGGTGTCTTCTCCTATTCTAAAGCTTCCAGAGTTCAATAAGGATTTTGAAGTTGTGACCGATGCCAACAGTCTTGCCTTAGGAGGAGTTCTTACTCAAGAAGGGAGACCAGTAGCTTTTACCTCTCACAAGCTTAGAGATCATGAGAAGAACTATCCGACTCACGATCTAGAACTTCTCGCTGTCATCCATGCATTGAAGCTATGGAGACATTATCTTTTGAGACGCAAATTTTAGCTAGTTACTGGATAACCCAACCTCAACATGAGATAGAGGAGGTGGATTGAACTTATTCAAGAGTACGATTTTGATATCAAGTACCGACATGGGAAGGACAATGTAGTTGCAGATGGACTCAGTCGTAAGTGTCTCCTAAAAGCTATCTCTATACCCAATAATCCTATTCTAGAAAGGATCAGAGAAGCTTCTTCAAATGACCCAGAGTATTTGCGACTGTTAACACAGATTCAACAAGGCGAAGGACCAAAAGTAACTTCTAGACTGGCTAAAGACTACAGACTATTCTCTTCAAGGGGAATTTCTTTATCTTGGTCAAAGACTTTATATACCTAAGGATCCAGCAGTAAAGAACGCAATTTTATTTGAGGCTCATGATAGCCTGACCTCTGGACACCCAAGGTATGCAAAAACCTTGAATGCAGTCAGAAGAAGTTATTTTTGGCCAACAATGAAAGGTGATGTTCTTCGTTATGTGAAGCAGTGTTTATCTTGTCAGCAAATTAAAGCCAAACAAATCAAGCTTCCCGGGGAACTCAAACCTCTTGATATACCGCAAATGAAATGGGAGTGTATCAGTATGGATTTTGTCACCGGATTACCTTCTGGCGGAGGCTACGATTCTGTATTTGTGGTTGTCGATATGCTCACTAAGGTGGCTCACTTGATACCTGTCAAGACGACCTATAGTGCTTCTGACATTAGTAGGGTTTTCATCAAGGAAATATTTAGACTTCACGGTTTACCAAGAAGAATCGTCAGTGATAGAGATGCGAAGTTTACTTCAAAGTTTTGGACTTCTCTTTTTCAAGCAATTGGAACTCAGCTATGCTTCAGTACAACATATCATCCTCAGACTGACAGACAGACTAAAAGGGTGAACCAAGTAACTAAAGATATTCTTAGAGTTTACTGTTCACAAGAGCCAAGGAAATGGATTCAATATCTTCCTTTAGTAGAATATGCTCATAATTCTTTTGATCATAGAAGCATAGGAATTTCACCATTCAAGGCACTCTATGGACAAGAGTGTATAGCTCCAATGAAATTTTCTGATCCAACTATTAAAGTGGAGGCATCAAAGAAAATGTTAGAAGACATGGAAGCACAGACTAGAGCAATTCGCAAGGATATTCAAGCAACTCAGGACAGACAGAAGCATTATGCAGACAAGAAAAGATCTAAAAGAACTTTTAAGTTAGGGGATAAAGTATTTCTTAGGGTTAGACTCAAGAGGAGTAATCTATCCTTGGGAAAATTCAAGAAGCTTAGCCCAAGATACTGTGGACCTTAGAGATTGTAAAGGTTGTAATTGACCAAGCTTAGAAGTTGCAATTACCCTCAAACCTTAAAGTTCATGACAGTTTTCATCTGAGTTTGCTTAAACACTATATTCCCAATCCCGATCATCTTGTCGACGCAGAACAAGTTGTTATTCCTACTCAAGGTGTTCTCGAGATACAACCTGATTATATCATTGAGACGCGGGAAAGAAAACTAAGGAATAGGAACATCATCCAACATCTAGTCAAGTGGAAGGATTTTCCAGAAGAAGACGCAACGTGGGAAGATCAACTAACACTTCAAAAGGATTACCGAGACTTACCCTTGAGATGAGGGCATCTCAATTCTTTCACTTTGGGTAGAATGTAAGGTCTCTACCTGCCCTAGAAGAGGGTTACCTATGTAAAATTTTAAGTCTAATTATCACTTTGGCAAAAGATGCTATTTTTAACAGGTTTCAGTGATCATATTTTTTTTATGTTGTGATCCTGGTAGAACTTTTAATTCTAGTCAAATTCAATTTTTGTGAAAAATTTTCAAAAATAGAAAGTTTTTGACCCCCGGCATGGTCTAGGGTCGGCCGGCTCGTCAAACTCTGCACCGACCCAGATTTCCTTAAAAATAGGGTCTCAAAACTGGAAGCTACTATTTATGGCAGGTAGTAGTATCTGTTACCTTGCAGGTCTGTCTCGAGTTAGCAAGTTTCTGAATTGAATTTAGGTTAGTATAGATCAAGTTAGCCTAAGGTTAGCATTTCCTAAGGTATGTGTATGGCATGTATGAGGATGTGCATGCATGGGTGTGCATGGGCATGTAACCCCATCATGTATGGCCATGGGTCATGTGTATAGGTAGTCTTGTGCCAAGTGTTGGGTCAAGTATGGGAGTGTGGCATGGAGGCTAAGTATGGACTAGAGAGGTGTATCACTTAATTAGGTAAAAGGGGACACCTCTGGTGGTTAGTGAGAGGTTTGTGACACCTCTAATTCTTCTTTTGGCAAGAGGGGGCGAGCAAGGGAGGTATGGGCAAGCCTTGGCCATCAAGAAACCCCCAACAGCCTATATAAGGAGCATTTCCACCCAATTTTACACACAATTCCCAAGACAGTGCAAGGAAGTGATGCTGCCAGATCAATATTTTGTGAAGCCTTTCTACATCACATAACACACAAAGGAGGTCTCAATCAAGGGTGATTTGATTATAATTATGTTAATCCTATTGCTATGTATCCTCTTTTCTCTAGAGGATTCCTATGTCGAGCTTAATTATGCTAGCTAGCTACAACATTAAATAATCTATTCTCTGTTGTATGTGGGGTATTGTCAATGGTTTCCATCCATTGATTGTATTTCCATTGTTGGGTTAAGGAGCACCTTGCTCCTTAAAGATAGTTAAGTGCCAGTTATGCATGTTGTGCATAGTTATGTTGTAAAGCTCTTCACCTATGATTCTCTAAGATATGGTGAGAATTTTTGTGCATCTAGATCGAGGATTAATCAAGGGATTAAACCCTTGATATGCCCATGAAATTAGGACATGAATGTGAGACTTCTTGCATACAAAAGAAGATGTACAACTAGGGTATTGTGTTGCATTAGCAAATTGTGTCTGGCTTTGTTGAAATTAATCATCTATTATATTGGGTATTTGAATGGTTATAGTCTACCATTGTATGTTATAATGATGCATCTAATTAGTACATTAATATTGATCTCATGTTGCATACGAGGGAAGTTTAGGCCACACAAAGACTCTGTGTGAGTGCGGGGTGGAAAGTGGGGGCTTAGCTTAAGTTGCCAAAGCCTACGAGATGGGTGGTGCCGATTAGTCTGGAACTCTCTGCCCTACGCAATAGAGTACGTCATTAGATAGATCATTACGCCAGAGCGGAAGGAACTCGGTGTACATGACTCTGAAAATTATGGGGAAAAAGGAATTGAGGTTACTTCTCCTCTTGGAAAATGAGAATAGGACCGATAGTACAAAATTACACTTCCCCTGTGGGGCGGAGCTAGACTCCTTTTTCACTGGTGGCTTGGACTCAACTCACTAAGTGACAAGAGACCATCCACTGGTCTTCTTTTTCTTCTTAGACAATTTTTGTTTGCGTCCGCGCATAGGATCTAGCGACCGTCAGGTGTCCTCCAGTTTTGTCATGGTGAGACGGGGAGGAGACCTCACAAACAGGAACAATAGTTAGAATAGAGAAATGTGCTTCTAGACCTATCTAAACACGGGACCAAAAGGAGAGATGGTTGTGTCTCAATAGGGGTCCAAAAGGAGATGGTCTATCAAAGAGCAATGTACAATAAGTGCTTCTAGACTTACCTTAACAGAGGACCAATAGGAGAGATGGTTATATCTCAATAGGGGTCCAAAAGGAAGTAGTCTATCAAAGAGAAATGTGCATCTAATGGAGCTTAAAATACCTTAGGGTTAGCTTCATTAAAGACCTCCAATGGTCTGTGTTAAAAGTCCTTTGACCTTAGGCAAGCTAGGGCTGAGCTTGAGGTAGGAACCCGACCTAAAATTACCTTTGACCTTAGGCAAGCTAGGGTTGATATTGAGGTGGGAACCCGACCTAAACTTTCCTTTGACCTTAGGCAAGCTAGGGCTAAGCTTGAGGTGGGAACTCCACCTAAGGTCCTTGTCATGCTTGATAACTAAGGTACTTGAGGTACTTGTCATACTTAATGAGGAAGGTGCTTGAGTCAAAAAGAGACCCTACAAACTTAATGAGGAAGTTGCTTGAGAAGCTTCCTATGTATGGGGGGGGTAAGGTGCTTGAGTCAAAAAGAGACCCTACAAACTTAATGAGGAAGTTTCTTGAGAAGCTTTGTATGTAGGAAAGTCCCAAAGTTAGGGGAATCTTTGACATAACCTTCCACTCACCCAAAGGGCATCCCTTTTCTAAAAGGGCACATGGGACACATGTCAGACTCTCACTAATCTTAACCACATGGTGTGCTTGAATGCTATTGGTTGGGCTAAAGAGGGGTCCAATGAGCTTCTAGTTTCATCCAACAAGTATCTAGATATTTTCAAGCTCTCTCTCTCTCTCTCTAAGAGGTAAGGAGGACAATTGTCAAAAGACTACCCATGTACTTGACTACATGCTGCATGTGATTGGCTAGGGGGAGAGGGGTCCAATGAGATTGCAACATGTGGAAAAGTTGCAACTCACTCCAAGCAAGCAATGGGGTTGCTGGGGGGGATATACACCACACACACACACTTATTTTGTGGATTCATTCTCACTTGGTGAAAGTAGAGGAGCTCCACCTCCTTCTCCAAGCTTGTGAGAAGTAAGAGCCTACACCAACACTCTTGGATATGGAATGAAAATCCAACCAAGAGCCATGCTTCAATGCTTAAGCTTTTCATCTTCTCCATCTTCATTATTATGCTATTATGTATGCTAGCAAGAAGAGTGATGATAAGTGAGGAACTATTTTTTCTTCTTCCTCTTCCCTACCCTCATTCCTCGCTAACTCTCTCCACCTTTGAAGGTGTTTGAGGCCTTGGGATTGAGGCTTGGGATAGTTAATGCTTTCTACAAAGTTTATGTTATGCTTGTAATACATGAAGCTTTCCATCTTCATTGCATCACCTAGGTCACAAGGAACACAAAGATTGTATTGTACCAAGTCTCTCTTGATGTGAGAAACTATAATACAAATGCCTATTAGAGGGGGGACCGGCTCCATATGAATCTAGTCCTCAACTATTGTCATGTTCTCTAAACTCTCTCTCTTGCAAAAGTATTGTTCATGCAAAGTTAACTAAGTACCATGTTTATGCTGCTACCATCAATTAAATTCACCCACTATGCTCACAAAGTAATCTCTCAAAATTGCTTCACCTAATTTTCTCATTCCGCTACTTTCAAAGTTCATAGGCCATTTCCAATACAAAATACGTCTCTACTCCTCAAAGAGTAGGTTGAATACCTCTATGTCCCGCATAGGGAGGAGCATGGGATTCATACATAAGTTTCTCACGAAGGGAATGGGGAACACATAGCCTATTGTTGTGGAGAAGATAAACATCCTGCAAGGTGCATGGTTCCTCTTTCTTCCACAAAGCAAGGGCTTATATTATGTCTCTAGAGTCAGGTTCAGTAGCATACTCATCTATCATAGAGGGAAAATCATTATGAGTAGCTTTTGGTCGTTGTGAAAGTGCATGGGCCACTATTGATATGAAGTTGTGAGTATAGACAGGGTCAAACAAGATGAAGGCATCATGCTCTCTTACCTTCCCCAAGTATAGGAAAGTGATGATCCTTTGCAATGAACATCCTCTTTTGGATCTTCGATGGTGGAAGCCCTAGGAGTCTCATTGTGAGAATTCTTCTTGGGGCAAGAATGATAGTCATGTCCTTGCTCCCCACACTTGAAACACTTATGGTCCTTGCAAAAATCTTTAAGCTCTTCAGGAGTGAGTTTGTTTTTGCCTTTGTAAACTCCCTTCTCCTTGGACCGATTTTTGTTGTTGTTATTGGAAGTGCCTTGAGAAGAATTTTGAGCATTGGTTTTCCCCTTTGCATCATTTTTGTCTTTGTTTTCCATGGGCTTGACATTCTTTCTAGCCCCTTGATGGAAATTGATGCATGAAGCAACCATGGTGTGATGGGTTACTTTGGTGATAGACCCAGGCCATTGATAGTTGATGTATTCGACCATCTCTTCAGGTAATCCTGCACAAATTGCTTCTTTTTCTCGGTAAGGTCTTTCTTTTGAAAGACAGTAACCTTGAGATGTAAATCCCAAAACTTGTCTACATACTTGTGGATAGAGTCATGAGAAAGAATCTCAAGCTGCATCGTTCGGTGAGCACTTTTTCCTTGGCATCGCTTGCAAGGAATTGCTTCATGATGGAAACTTGTAGAGTTTTCCATGTCTTTGGGGCTTTGCCGTTGCCACGAAGGCTAGCCCACCATTGACGAGCTGATTTTTGGAAGTGTATAGCTACATTGTGTAGCTTAAAGGACTCCATAAAGCCCTCATCTCCGAAGGCCACATCAAATTGCTGGATGAAGGCCGCATCAAATTGCTGGATGAAGGCCAACACTTTGTCAGTAGCACCAAAGGTTCCATCATAGGTGAGAAAAGAGATACCCTTTCCTCCCTCTTTGAAATCATTTAACTTTTGTGACCTTCACCATGCAGGGTATGATTTGTGATGTCCTCCTCGCCTGTATCCTCTAGGAGAATAGCCATAGCTTTCGTCGGAAGAGGAGGAAGGTGAAGAAGAAGGAGAATATAGTGACGTCATTCTTGCCCTTTTCTTCCTTTGTTTCTTCTCTTGCCTTTTGGAGTGACAAGGAGAAGGACTGTGTGTATATCTTTTCCTCTTGGGAGGAGTGGGCGATCGTCTAGACCGCCGTCTTCGTGGAGCCACATCTTTAGAGGAACTTAATGTTTCATTGCTTTCTTGCTCTTTGGATTCCTCCTCTTGTATGGGAGAGAGTCTTCTTTTGGGGGTCTCTTCAAGAGGCCTCCTAAGCTCTCTCTCCTCTTGGAGAGGAAGGGAAATTCCATAAGAGCGAAGTCATTGAGTAACTTCGGCTTGCAAAGCAGGGTTTCCCATAGGTTGTTGCAACCTAGTTACGAGATAATCCACAAACATGGGGGCATCATCAGTAACACCTTCATGTGCAAAATCAAAGCTATCAATGTTTATTCTACTCTCTTGGTTATTGTCAACCATGTTAACAAAATTTTTGTACGTACTTAGTGTATGCTTTGGCAATGAAAAACCTTAGTTGCCACTCCTCTTAGCCTTTGAAAATTGGCTCTTAAGTATCTACACCCATGGCTCAAAAGTGGTTAATTATAGAGATTAGTGGAGTAGGTCTAACATAGCAGAGTTGCCAAGGGCTAGCTCCTTTCAGACTTCTTATGGCTCAATAATGATAAACCTATAGGAAAGTCTAAAAAGACTCCATTATTAAGTCCAAAGCTCCTAAGGTGTGTACCATATCCCACATAGTGCACTCAACAAAACCCATAATAGATCACAGTTCCACTTACCCTAATATAATTAACAAAACCAACCATTTAGAGGCTACTTAAGGAACTCTCTTCTTAAGCAAGAAAAGAGAAACTAAATGTTGTGATACCAATGTAATGGAATTGGCCTATTAACTTGAGAGTAGCAAAAATTAGAGAGGGTACATTTGAGAAATTACTTTGTGAGCATAGAGGGTGGACCTAGTTGAAGTTAGCAACATAAACATAGCATTTAGTTAACTTGGCATGAACAACAATTTTGCAAGAGAGAGAATTTAGAGAACATGACAACAGTTGAGGACCATATTTATATGAAGCCGCGTCTCCCCTCCAATAGGCATTTGTATTATGATTTCTCAACACATCAAGAGAAGCTTGTTACAATACAATCTTTGTGTTCCTTGTGACATAGGTGATGCAATGAAGATGGAAAGTTCATGCATCATGAGCATAACATAAACTTTGAGGAAAGCATTAACTATTCCAAGCCTCAGTCCCAAGACGTCAAACACCTTCAAAGGTGGAGAGAGCTAGCAGGGAATAAGGGCAGGGAAGAGGAAGAAGAAACATTTCATAGGAGAAAGAAATAGTTCCTCACTTACTATGGGCTTCTAATCACTCTTCTGGGTAGCATACATAATAGCATAGTAATGAAGATGGATAAGATGGCAACCTTAAGTATTGAAGCATGGCTCTTGGTTGGATTTGCACTCCATAGCCAAGAGTGCTGGTGTAGGCTCTCAACCTCTCTACTTGCTTGGAGAAGGAGAGGGAGCTCTTGTGCTTTGCACTTCACACAATACAAGTGTGTGCGAGTGTGTGGGGGAGAGTATACTCCCTAAGAAAGCCCCTAGCTTCCTTGGTCGACCCCCCCTTGTAGATCATGCTTGAAGCTCATTGGACCCCTCTAGGCCTAGCCAATCACAAGCAGGAGGTAAATCAAGTAACAAGGGTAGCCTTGGGACAAGTGCCCCCTTTCCCTTTGAGAGAGAGGACTTGATAAATGCAAAGAAATTAATTAAATCTTCTAAATTATCATTGGACACCTTGGATGGCCAACCAATAGGCTTTAGGCACACCATGAGGGCAACATGAGGAGGAACTTGACAAGTGTCCCTTTTGCTTTCTTTGTATCGAGCATGCCTTGTGTGAGTGAGTGAGTGAGTGTGTGTGTGTGTGTGTTCTCTATCATCACCCCTCTTGTAGGGCTCTCCCCCTCCTTGTAGGGATTGGTATTGACTTTTGCACACCTCAAGACACTCAACCTTGGGCCAAGTTCTCACCACAATCTTGGCCCTTAAGCCCTGATGCATGGTTTTTAGGACCCCTTCTGAAGATGCAATAAAGGCACAGTCAGTTGTTGGGGAGATGAGGATACTCTAGTCCAAGGGATCTTGAAAGAGAAGAAAAATCTACTTCACAAGCACCAAAGAGTGAAAAGTGCCATGGATAGAAGATACGTGGTAACGAGCTCTTATGCATGTCTACAACCTATATCTTACAGAATAGCCCATTCTAGGTGTGAATTTCTAGTGAAATTTACACGAGGATGTTCGTGTGAACTCACAGCACAGCATACTTCGTTTTCACTTTTTTACCGACAGTAAATATTTTTTACCTACAGTAAATATTTTTCACCTACATGGTAAATACAAATCACTTTTACCTACAATAACCTTTTTTACCCATGGTAAATATTTTTTACTGCACCATAAGTATTTGGTAGGTAACAGTTCACCGTTACTAGAAGCAGTGATTGGGCATCAACAATGCAGTTGCAGGAGGAGAAAAGGAGAAAATCTTATGGTAAAGGTGAGTCAACAGGGATAAAGACTTTTGAGTTGAAAAGAGACATGCTGATTTTTTCAAAGAACACATGTCAAAAGAAGCCATGGTTGAGGATTTTTTGAGAATTTGATATTCAAGAGGACCTAGCAGGTCCCCCCCTGACATGTGCAGAACCTCCAGTTTCAACAGCCACCTTACCTGCTCTTAAATGTTGGTCAAGGCCTTATCCCCATGTGTCACAATCAGAAAAATCAGCATTTACCCTCCCCTCTCACATCACTCTAGAGAATATCTTGATGGTGACATATCAGGTGACCTCAATCTATTGACCACCGTAAGCAAAAAGTAACCCCAATCAGCGGATTTAAGCATGTTTATCCCTAATCCTAAACCCTCTCAGAAACCTATATAAGGAGGCCTTCTCTCACTCAAAACCAACACTTCACCCACTTCACCAAGCAATGAAGCTATGACAACATTGCTCACAACGAGGAGCTATGGATGGAGCTCTACTCTCTCTCCCTCTCTCTCCCTCTAGTATGCTACATTACTAGCCCTAAAACCTAAATAAGGAGTCTTCTCTCATGCTCCATGGCCACCATCCTCGCCATCATTCTCTAAGGTATTGATGTGTTGCGAGTAGGATCATACCTACTTGCTGGGTTGATTGTTTTTGACAAGGGATTATGCCATCCTTGGCTTGCTTCTCTATATCCTTGTTATGTATGATCAGATGCCGTTGTATTGTTAAGCTGATGTCTTGTGTATATATATGCTACATAAGGTCCCTAAGATTCGTTTCTATGTGTTTTGTCATATGTTTTGATGCCATCATAATGCCAGAAGTCTCACTTGCCTATGTGCACTATGTGTGAGGTCCCTAAACCTCTTAATTTAGGGTGGTGCCCCCTTTGTTTTGTTCTTTGCTTGTTTGCATGAGGCGTGGTTTGTGGAGTGTGCACAAGTACAGAGGCCACCCGATTGCACTGCTCTTTTTTCCGCTATCATTTTGGTGCCCCCACGGAGGAGGGCTACACAGAACTTCAGTCCACAAGCAATGAAGATGTGCAATCTACAACATGGAAGAATGGCGTGAGGAGTTTGCAAATTGGAGAACAGAAGAGGAGGAGGCTTTAGAGGCCTTAAAAGCTTTCATCGAGGTCTTGTTACCACGTTGCAGTGTCATTGAAATTCAAGAAGTAAGTTCTTCTACATGCCTTGTTCGTGATCGTCCCCGACGAAGGAGAGTGAGAATAAGAGCTTGATATACCTCTCCTCTCAACCTATGAGTGCTCCAGAAACCTCCAACGCACACGAGCTTGAAATATTCTACATCAACATACACGAAGGTATTGTGACACACATTAAGGGAAGAGAAAGCATCACCAGACCTCTCTTTCGTGAGGAGCCGACTAAGAGGAGGAAGATCACCTCTACACGTAAGTGGCCCAAGGCCGCAGCGCGTGCTCAAGCGTAAGGTAACATTTGGCTTAATCTCATTAATAAGGGATTACATGACCACTACAGGCAAGAAAAAGGCTAGTGAGCAACCAACTTCAACCTCCAACTTGCAACCACGACTCTCACCCCTAAATCCTCCTGAAGCAAAGAGGCGAAGGCTTGCCTACAAGATTGCCGCCCGTCTGCGAGTGCTCCCAGTGCACTTTGTGAATCCAGACACCACCAATCCCAAGCCAACCTCCTGTCCGCGTGAAGATCACTTTGGATATTGTCCAAAGTGCTTTGGAGACCGGGTGAAAAGCCTCCCTGCCCTACCTTTGCTGCTAATTTTCAAGAAGTTATCTCAATCTAAGGAAACTATCTTAGTTGATGATGTGCTGCACATTAATGGTGTCACTTTCATTTGTCATGTTGATTATGGTAATAGCATCCAATTGTTGCTTGCTAAAAGGCTCAGCATTGTACAAAGTGTTGCCATCACGCCTCACGTCTTCACAGATGCATCAGGAAGAGTCGAAGTGATCCAAGGTGCTGACCTTCTATGGCTGATCAGGCTCCTTGGTCCCAAGGTGGTGCAACTAAGCTAGGCTCTTGTATTTAAGTATGGATGCCAATAATGAGAATGATGATCCCCGCATGTTTTCTTTCCATTTTGTGCGACATATCCGTGTGAATATTTGTATTGATAGAAAAATCTTTTATCAGCAAAGAATAGCCCTGTTGTTTGGAGCCGAGAGACTTGGGGAAATCTTGCGCTCTCCTCATCCTGTCATTCTACCCTTACTAGACTATTACCATTCCTTTGATGTGTCGATCTTCATCCTATTTTGAGCTAAGTTGTGCTAAAGCTCCAAATTGTAATTACCATACTCTATTTTAAAATAAATTGGAGTTGTTTGTGTAATTGTTTACTCTCTCACTTATGGCCTTCCCTAATTTTTATGGTAAGCCTGGGGAGGTTGCTCCAGACTTTTTGGATAATTTGGAAATGGCCTTTCTGGTATCGGGAAGGGATGACGAAGCTACTAAGTTAAGGGCCTTTCCTTTGGTCTTGAGGGAAGGTGCAAAATTATGGTATCAAACTTTGGCACCTGAAGAAAGAAGAGACTGGGAGTCCTTAAAGATGGCCTTCATCGAAGAATTTCGCTGCTATGAGCCTCCAGAGGAGATATGGAGACAGCTCTTAGAGCTACGCCAAACATCACCCAATGACTATAGAAGCTATGAAGGAAAGTTTTCCAACCTGTGGGAGAAATGGTGTGCATCACTAGGTGAAGGAGAAAGGGCGCTAGAATGCCTAAAGAAGGACTGTTTCCTGGCAAGGATTTACCCCATCCTTCGAGAAAAGGTAAAAGGTAAATTTCCAGATACCTTTGATAAAGCTATGACTTATGCAAGGGAGAAGGATAGGAAGTTAAAATTCCAAGCTCAACTACAAGGGGGAATGGAGCCTCCACCGCTAGCTCAACCTACGGCAAGGGTAGTAGCAGGGACAAGAGCAACAGACCAAGAGTCCTCTCAACAAGAATTACTTCAACAAATCACCAATCAACTAGAGAGCCTGTCCATCAATCTAGTTCAAGGTGTAAGGGCTCCCCAGCCAAGAAATGAACGAAATAGACAAGAAGGACAAAGGCAAGCACGTGAGTACATTTGCTACAACTGTGGAGAGGTAGGTCACGGCATGTATTATTGCCCCCATCCACGACGCTATCAAGGAAATGGTAATTAAAGACGGCCTCCTCGCCAGCAAGTCACTCCTCCTCGAGCTAGGCCACTAAATGGACAAAATGCACACGTGGCTCCACCAATCCAAATATTGAGACCCCCTCCTCCACCACCACAAGCACTAGCAGAGATCCCTCCACTACCATCGGGAGGGGAGGACAGGGCTGTCTTTGTCATAAGTCTTGACAATGGTAAGGATAAAGGGAAAGAAAAAATGGAGGAAGCTGTTGCCATGCCAATAAAGAGAGTTAGGAGACAAAGAACTGATGAAATGGAAGCTTCAGAGCCGGGTAAAGGAAATGAGGGTTCCTCCCAAGTGATAGGAGACAAGAAAAGGAAGATTAGGTCAAGGAGGCACATAGGAGTAGAAGACTTTCCACTTGGGTTAGGATCCATACCTTACGATCTGGTAGCCAAAGATTTCATGGCAGCAACTCCTCCACCTTTCCCCAAAGATGCGTAGAACCTGGTCTAAGATGGTCAGCACCAGGAGGGCTAAGGCAAAGTCAGTTGGGTCTATTAGTGCAAGAGGCATGAAGGATATCGTGCCAGTCATTGATGCAGAGATTAAGAGTCAGCGAGTCTCCAATGTGTACGTAGATGGTGGAGCCGAGATTTGTGTTATGACAGAGAAATTAATGCACAGGTTGGGTTTGGAAGTAAACGAGCAAACTTCCTTACAAGCTAAGATGTCAAATAATGTAAGGGTGCCTTGTGTGGGAAAGGTTAATGGAGTGAAGGTTTCAGCTTTTGGTGTGGCAATCTCAATTGATGCTTATGTGATCCCAACTAAGGGGGAGGGCTATCTGCTAATCCTTGGAAGACCTTGGCTTATGGCTATGAAAGCTAGGCAAGATTGGGAGACAGGTTCCCTTGAGTTGCGACCAAATCATAAGGTAGGTGGCAAGCAACAAAAAATTGTGTATGACATGAAGCAAGGTAGACAACAAGACCTAGAGATGGAGACTTCTATGGATGAATGGAGCACAAGCAGCTGCTCTTCATCTGAGGATGAGTCATCTGAGGAGGATGCTAGCTCTTTGGAAGTCATGGGTATAATACTGCGAAACCCAGAAGGAGAAGGTGGTCAAGACTCTCTAAACAAGGAAGAAGCCACAGGCTTAGAGGAGATGCTAGCTAAGGACCTACTAGAAGAAGAGAGAGAACCCTATTTGCAGGTACTAAAGAAGCATGCTGGCCTCTTTATAACTGATTACGAGCACATTAAAGGAGTGACGGTAACCCAACACCATATCCAATTAAAGGAAGGTGCCAAACCAGTGGTGCAAAGGCTAAGGAGATTAGGGCTAGTGCAACAAGATGCACTCTTAAAAGAAGTAAAAAGATTACTCAAGGCAGGATTTATCTACCCAGTGGAAGATTCTGAGTGGGTGTCTCCAGTTGTGGTAGCACCAAAGAAAATGGGGAAGTGGAGGGTATGTGTGGATTACAAGCCTCTAAACGCAGCCACAAAAAGGGACCATTTTCCTTTGCCTTTTCAAGATGAAATACTAAATGAAGTGGTTGGTCATGAAAGGTACACAGTGTGTGATGGGTACTCAGGCTACTTCCAAATCAGAATTGCAGATGAAGACCAAAGAAAGACTACCTTCATAACACCTTGGGGGTGTTTTGCTTATAGAGTTATGCCTTTTGGTTTAACTAATGCCCCAGATACTTTCCAGAGGTTTATGAACTTGGTGTTTCAACCTTACTTTGGTAAGTCCATACGAGTCTTCATTGATGATTTTTGCATTTACAGCTCTAGGGAAGTACATCTGTCCAAGGTTGATGAAGGTTTCACCCGTCTGGCCCAATTGGGTGGGCAATTGAATAAAGACAAGTGCCACATAGGTGAGAGCAAGGTTTTATATTATGTTTGGTTCGATATTAGGTTGGTTTGATATTAGGTTTTATGACATGTGTGGCAGTGTTTGTTACTCGTACAATTTATTGACAGCAGCCAGCATAAAGACAAGCTGGAACTACAGTACATCACTATCTATGAGAAGCATCGGTGCTTATGTATCACCATCAACTATATTGAGTTGTTGTTTGCTCTTCTTAAAACACCTATTCAAAGGATGATTGGTCTTTCCACGGTGAATACAGGATTTTTGGTGAAGCAGTCCTTGGTTTGATGATTGTTGTGACCACAAATTGCACAAGGTCTAGTGCTAGTAGTTGGTCTGGTTGAAGTTGCAGTCAAAGTGCAACCACTTTGTACATATGTAGTGGAAACTATGGAAAAATTGGCATGTGATACTCATTTTTGTTACCATATACATGTGGTAGTGATGTGTGTGAACACACTAGGACCGCCGGGGCATTTTTTCCCTCTTTAGGAGGTTTTTTCCCCCGTGCATTATATATACGCCCATCACTCTAGGGCTATCTAT
Organism: Adiantum capillus-veneris; assembly: GCF_014529385.1. Taxonomy (NCBI): domain Eukaryota; kingdom Viridiplantae; phylum Streptophyta; class Polypodiopsida; order Polypodiales; family Pteridaceae; genus Adiantum; species Adiantum capillus-veneris. Next base: position 73,256,480 of record NC_140951.1, on the reverse strand, counting down.
CTTTCCATTGCACACTAAGTATCACACTCTCTATTGTGTGCCTTGAGCTTCCTTCGTCTTCTCCAAGCTGTGTGCATTTTCTTACAACCCTAATTCCAACAATTGGTACCAGAGCAGGTTGCATCCTCCCGGGATTAATCGCTAGCAACTCCAGCACATGTCTGCTCATTTTGTTTGATTTTAGTGAGCTTTGGCGAGTGTTCTCAGATTTTTGATTCGGACTCATTTTGGACTTTGTTTCCACTACAGGTAGTACTGCACAGGCTATTTTGTCATTTTGTGCAAAATTTCTATCAGTGCCCATTTTTGCATAACAGGTGCCTTACAGTCTTCTACAGTTTGTGCTAGATAGCATGTGCTGTTCCAACTTTGTTTATCCTCTTTTTAGGCAGTCGTTAGATTGGGTGCAACATTTACCATGGCTAACAACAACACACGTGTTCAAGATGTTTGCTTCTGAGGACATATTGGATGGGACAATTATACTATGTGGGCATACATGATGCAACATGTTCTTGTGTCAACGGGCATCTAAAATATTATGCAGGGCATTGATGTATGTCATGGTTCTGAGGATGCAGGTGATGTTGAGGATCTGGCAGGTCTTGCTCCAAGGATTGCTGCTATTAGAGTTGTTTTGCCTACGGTAGAACAATCTCGTTGGGATGTAAAGGATGTGCAGGCTCATGGAGTGATTGCATTGTTTGTGAAGCACACCATTGTTCCTCACATTCGTCAGCAAAATCTGCAAAACAGCTTGGGATATTTGGCTAGTCTTTATGCAAGTCGCAATGAGGCTAAAATTTCTTTGCTGCATAAAGAGCTGGAGTCGAAGATTATGCATGAGGAAGATTATATGGACACTTTCCTTGCTAGTGTCAAGGATATCAATGAGAAACTTATTTTTACAGGTGAAGTCATTTCAGACAGTTTCCTTATGCAGACTATTCTTGATGCCTTACCAGATTAATAACAGACTTTTGCTAGTACTTGGAGACTGATGACCCAAGGAAATCCTGAAGTTGTCCAGTTTGATGCATTATGTACATTGTTGTTGCAAGAGTCACTTTCCACAAAAAAAAAAGGACTAGGCAGCATGCAGTTGAATAGGCTTTTATTGCTTCTCAAAGAAAGGGTGGTAACAGCAATGCAGCCACTTCTTATGGTTCTGTTGTGAGTGGAAAAACTTCTGTTCCTAATGCTTCTATTGGCAGCAATTCGTCTGGAAATTCTGGTGATAAGGGCAAAAAGAAGATGCATTGCCATTATTGTAAAGCTAATGATGACTTGATGAAGCAGTGTCCTAAGTTAACAATGCCTCTTATCCAATTCAGGGAATTGAAAAGATTGTGCTTACTATTGCAAATGGCAGTTCTTTCACACTTGTTGATGCACTTTATGTACCTGGGATCAAGAAGAATCTTTTGTATGTATCTACACTTGCTAGACTTGGATTTGTAGTCAAATTTGTGAATGATAGATGTACAATTCATGATCTCAGTTTTGGTGATGAAATTGTTGCGTCTGGGCTTTTGTGTCGTGGTCTGTATAAGCTCACTTTGTATGAAAAGTGTGGACAAAATTTTGCAAATGCAGTTTCTGATTCAAGGGCTATTTTAGATGCAAAACATTGGCATGCACATTTTAATCATCTTAATTTTGCCATTTTCCTACGTTTGCAGAAATCTAGTATGGTTGCTTCTTTGCCGCCTCTTGAAGCACCTGCCAAACATTTTTGTGAAGGCTATATTTTGGGTAAGATGCAACGTTCAAAGTTTCCAAAGGATGGTTCAATTAGGGCCACATGGAGATTGCAGCTTGTGCATAGTGATGTTTGTGGGCCCATGCAAACTCCTTCCTTGGGCAATTACCTTTACTTTGTGACTTTCATTGATGATTACTCCAAGCATGCATGGGTATTTCCCCTTAAAGTGAAGTCCAAAGTTTTTTATGTGCTTCAAACAATTTTTGGCTATGGCTGAAAATGTCTCGAAATGTACTATGGGAATCCTCCGTTCCGATCGAGGGGGGCAATATATGTCTCATGAATTAAATGCATTTTTGGCTAGTCGTGGGATAAAACACCGATGTACAGTGCCTTATACACCTCAGCAAAATGGTGTTGTTGAGAGGAAAAACAGGTCACTTATGGAAATGGCACAATGTATGGTCAAAAGTCAAACTTTGCCGCATTCTTTTTGGCTTGAGGCCATCATGTGTGCCACTTATGTACTAAACACGTGTCCTATGAAAGCTTTGCAGGCTATTAATCCATATGAAGCAGGGCATGATAGAAAGCCTTCTATTGAGCACATGTGTGTTTTTGGTTGTTTGGCATATTCTTTGGTGCCACAAACACAACACAAAAAATTGGATGATAAGGCTATCAAATGTATTTTGGTCGGTTATAGTGCTGAAAGCAAAGGTTACAAGTTGTATCATCCGCAAACAAAGCATATTCTGGTTTCACGAGATGTAGTTTTTGTGAAGATTCTGTTCAACCCTTGCTTTCATGTACTAGAGACAATAATGTAAGCTCACAGGACATTTATGACACTTTGTTTCCTCTTTTTAGTGGTGGAAATACGAATTTAAACTCCAATGAGGCAAATGTACAGCCTATGGGGGTTTCTGAAAATGTTACAGATGAGCCTATTACTGATGCAAATGTACATGATGTACTTGATGAGGAAAGGGTTGAAAATGAGCAGGCTAGAGGTATGCCAAAATGGCTGGTGCATATGTTTCGTGACAGTAAATTAGATGCACTTTTGTCTAGTTGTACTCGTTCAGGATCTTGCCATGCACCTTATGTATCAGATTGTTATGCTTTGGCTGTGTCTAGCTTACATGATATTGAGGAACCTTTGTCTTTTGATGAAACACAGAATTCAAAAAATTGGATGGTTGCCATGCAATTAGAATATGATGTACTTATAGAAAATGACACATGGACTTTATGTGATTTGCCTCCTGGCAAAAAGTCCATTGGTACAAAGTGGGTTTACAAGTGGAAACGCAAGTCAGATGGTGAGATCGATCGCCATAAGGCTCAACTTGTTGCGAAGGGTTATGCAAAGCAAAAAGGCATAGATTATGAAGAGACTTTTGTTGCCACTTGTTGTATGACTACTGTGTGTTTTCTATGTGCATTGGCAGCTCATTTTGGTTGGGATGTACATCAATCAAACATTATTACTGCTTTCTTGAATGGTGACATATTTGAGGAACTTTATGTAGCACAGCCTCGCGGTTTTGTCAAGAAAGGACAAGAGGACAAAGTGTGTAGATGTAAGAAGGCTTTGTGTGGGTTGAAGCAATCTCCTTGTGCTTGGTATGAGAAAGTTGACACTCATTTGGTCAAACAAGACTTTCGTAATAGTCCAATAGAAAGTACATTGTATGTAAAGAGTGAGGGTGATGTACTTCTCATTGTGGTTCTTTATGTCGATAATTTGCTGATCACAGGACCAAATGAGAGACATATTGCTGAATTTAAGGCTGATTTGAATGCTACTTTCAAGATGAAAGATTTGGGGCTGTTGCATCATTGTACTTGGGTATACAATTTAAGCAGTGTGATGGTGGTATTGCCTTGTGTTAGAAAAGTTACATAGAGACATTGCTATGTAAGTTTGGACTTGAGGATTGCAAACCTATTGCCACTCCCATGGAAACAAGTTTGAAATTGAGTCTTCATGACGCTGGTGATCCTTCTGATGTCACTCTTTAATTGTTGTTGGATGCCTCATTTATGTATGCAACACAAGGACGGATATTTAGTTTGCAGTCTCATATGTTAACAAATTTACACATAGCCCAGGGTCTAAGCACTGGCAGGTTGTGAAGAGGATTTTTTGCTACCTTAGTGACACTTTACATCTTGGCTTGTTTTATCCCAAGGAGGGATCATTGCCACCAGACTTACATGCTTTTTTGGACTCAAATTGGGCTGGTTGTTTAGACACGCGAGTGTCCACAAGTGGTTTTGGTTTCATGCTTATCAGTCCATGTATATCATGGTTGAACAGGAAGCAACCTTTGAGTTGTGAGGCTGATTATAGGGCAGTCTTCACGTCTACAATTGCGTGTGTATGTCTCAAACGCCTTATGGATGATTTGGGTGTTGGACAAGACACTGCCAACACTATCTACACTAACAGTCAGAGCGTATTGGCAATTGCGAGGAACCCAGTTTTTCATGCTCGCACAAAGCACATTGAGGTGCATAACGACTATGTCAGGGAGAGGCTTTCAGCAGGAGAGATCAGCTTGGCTTAATATGTGCCAACACAAGACAACCTTGCAGATCTTTTCACAAAGGCATTGTTCTATGAGAAGCTCGAAGCTTTCCGCAAAGCTTTGGGCTTACTCTCATTTGTGGACTGATCATGTCCTCAGGGCATGGCACTTCCCTTTACTCATGTGCTAGCTCTCGTTCACCGCATCAATCAAGGGGGGATTTATTACCATATACATGTGGTAGTGATGTGTGTGAACACACTAGGACTGCCGGGGAAACTTTTCTCTCTTTAGGAGGTTTTTTCTCCCGTGCATTGTATATATGCCCATCACTTTAGGGCTATCTATCTTTCCATTGAACACTAAGTAACACACTCTCTATTGTGTGCCTTGAGCTTCCTTTGTCTTCTCTAAGCTATGTGTGTTTCCTTGCAACCCTAATGCCAACAATTTCTCTTCTTTCTTCAATGAATTAACAATACCATCCAAAGAAGGCAGTGGATCCTTCTCCTTTAAAATAGTTACAATTTGACACAATTATGTAGGTAAGCTATTAAGGAAAACATCTATAAGGTCTTCATATGGCCAGGGGCCTCAACATAAATCAAATGAGTTTGGATTCTCTTCAATCTGTTAGCTAAAGATGCAATATTTTCATCATCACGCATGGTAAGAGAATATAAATCCATTTTTAGGCTCATTTTGTATTACTTTGCTTTGGCACCAAAAACTTTCTCTAATTCCGTGTAAGTAGCACTCGAGGATTGAACGTCATCCAAATAGTGAATAAATTAATCTTCTAGAGAAGTTAGAATAATACATAATGCTTTCTCATCCTTTTGTTGTTGCTCAAAAGATATTACTCTAGTAACTGCAATCGATGTGCCTGCTTTGTCTGTTGAAAGAGGTTTCATGAAACTCCACAAATTTTTCCACATAGGCTAGCCTTTTATCTTTATTTTCCAAGTGTGGAAGCCATATCCATTGAACTTGTCAAATTTTGATACCATATTGAAGTCTTCAAGAAGCTCTTGGTGACAAAGCCTATTGCCAACCACTTGTGAGAATTCACCACCATCGCTTAAGCAAAAGCTCTACAATCGCCGTTGATATTTCTTCACATGGACAGCGTTTTGGAATGCTCTAGTTTTCAAAAGCACCATGGATGGAAACATTTTGATATGCTGGCTCAGAGAGGCTCTAGGGTTTGTTGCTACCCCTACAGTGTTTTAGAATGCCCAGATGTCCCTTGCCACCTGTAGCAATTTTGCATGTGTTTTGAGAGGTTATGCGTAGACAGCTTTGCCTCCTTGTAGACATATCATTTCAAAACGCCACAGCACAACATGTTGCCTGCTACTACAATTGCCCCATCAACAAAACCATACCGTCTTATAATGGAATTGGCCTATTAACTTGAGAGTAGCAGCAATTAGAGAGAGTAACTTTTGTGAAATTACTTTGTGAGCATAGTGGGTGAGTATAATTGATGATAGAAACATAAATATAGCATTTAGTTAACTTGGCATGAACAATAATTTTGCAAGAGGATAATTTAGAGAACATGATAATAGTTGAGGACCGGATTTATGTGGAGCCGGTCCCCCCTTGAATACGCATTTGTACTATGATTTCCCGAGGGATTCACTCTATATACAAAACGGGACGCTGGTGCAGCCAAAGTGTGTCGACTCTAGAAGGTGGCATGGACAAATGTGTGTAGGCAAGCAGAAGCATAGCAAAGGACTGAAGCAGCTAAAAAGATCTGGGAATGGCAGGTGGCAGCGGACATGTATGCATGATGAGGCTTATAGGCCAGGGAATGCTCCATAATGGGCTAATTGGGGTAGTAGGTGAAGGAGATTCAGAGTGCAACTTTTGGGTCCAAAAATGAAGATCTTGAAGTACTGAAGGAATAGGTCCAGATGGCTCGTCAAACAGAGCCCTGGTGCTCAAGATATTGCGGTTTGAAGTTGAAGTGTGTAGCAGATCCCCAATGGACAGGGCAACCGGGGACAGGTGGCCCGGGCTGATGTGAGTGAATACATGTGTAGAGCTCGAGTAATGGAGCTTACCCGTCTTTTCAGATTGTGGATCGGAGCTATGGTTTGCAAGATATGGTCAGCTGAAGTTTATCTGGGGGCCAGGTCTGAGCCCACTTGACCGCATTGGAGAATGTGCCATCTGGCATCTTCTGAGCCTCGACAAAGTTCTAGAGCGGAGTGTACATTATAAGGAGCTAACAGGAAGAGACTGCATGCCAAACGCAGTCCGGAGCAAGAAGTTATGGAAGTCGGAAGCTGAGCTACCTTTGCCCAAAATTGTTTGCAGTTGATTTTTTCCATTTCTGAAGGCCTAGATTCGAGGATGCTGAGAAGTCAAAGTGCAGGTATAGAGAGTGTGATTGTATCCGGGAAGATGGAGTTTTGGTCGGTGTTTGCAGCTTGGCAATAGGAGGTGGGAGCAGAGAATGGGAACCTGGCAAAGGCAGGCAAAAAACAAAGTTTTTTGTTAAAAAAACAAAGGGATTTTTCAAAGCCTTGAGGCTTGGGGCTCTTTAAGGCCGCCATGTGGCCGGGGTGGAGATCCCACATGCGAGGTGAGTAGCCGATGAGACGGGGTATAAAGGCAGGGCCGTGGGCTCTCCATAAGCACACAAGAGGTGTGAGGGGAGCTCCCCTCCCCCTAGCTATGGCGTCCGTGGGTCGGCGCTGCGCGCGGCGCGGTTTGGTTGTCGACGGTGATTTTGGGCGAGGATGGGCGATGGTGGCACCCGCATGGTAGTGCGGTGATTGATTTGGTGATGATGTGGCATCCTGTAAGGGGCGGTGCCTGCGCCAAGGGCCAAAACTTTTGGGTAAAGGGGTGTACCCCCCACCCCAATAGCGACATCGCTATTGCCTTGAAAGGGAGGGGTCTCGCTGGCAGGAGGTGCCGACAAGCAATTGAAATGCAAGGCTAAGGGTAAGGAAAAAGTCAAGAGAGGAGGAAGTCCGGCCGGCCAAAGGGAAAGGGCCAAGCTGGTCGGGCAAGTCTGGCGGACAAAAAAGCCCAATGTGCACACCATGCAAAGCTTTCCAAAGTAAACTAGGCCAAGTGTTCGCAATGCATAAAAATTCTAAAAGAAGTTCCAAATGAAGTGCACGACATGGAAGACTCACCCATTTTTTCTTTTTTGGGACTCCTAGGCACACCCCTATAAAAGGAGATTTTTGTTCATTTTTTAGGGTCTTTTGACCAGTTGGATTTTTTGTCTGTGTGTGTGATTGGAAGCTTTGAGCTTGTGTGCTGCTAATCTTGCCATTGAAGCTGCATACATTGGTTGTACTACTCTCTATGCAATAATACCACTCGTTTAGCCCCCGTCTCTTGTGTTGCTTCTCCCCATCCCCCTCCTTTTCTCTCGCTCTTCATGTATTGGCCATTGCTTGTAGAGGGTTTGCCTACAGTTTGCGAGGTGCTACCAAGAGAGCAGATTAGGAGTGTTTTGTGAGTCGGAAAGGGTGAGTTAAGCAGTGTGGGTGAATTTGTGTTGTGGGTGTTTTTTGCAAGGTGTGAGATAGTTGTTTTGTATGCTAAAGCGGAGTTGTTAGTGCAAATAAGCCAATTTGAAGGTGTTTTTTGAGAGGTTAGGGGTGCTGTGGAATCCCTGGGCTTCAGAGAGGCAAGTATTTTGTGTGCTGGGTGTGTTCCCTATTCCCCCTCTCCAACGCCACCTGCGGCGAGCGGACAACTTTGATAAAACCCCTATATACGACTCATATTAGGAAATATGACCCCTCTTTCTACGCTTATACAACAATCAATGAAGAAAAATATCATACCCGTATCTTATATATAGAATTTAGGTCTCGCATGATCTAACAATGTGTAGCATAGTGATTGACAACGTACTAAGAAACCCCTTCTGTTGATAACTATATGTACCCTCAATGTGTCTTAGTTTGACTTTCAAACTATGTGCCCAATCAACTTGCACTCTGGCTATCCATCCAATTTTGACCCATGTAGATTACTCAAAAAACATGGTTATAAAGTTGTGTTAGGTTCTCCGTGTAAACTTGCATCTATACAAAATCTTTATAGCTTTCATCCCTCACCAAATGAACTATAGTCAGAAAACAAGCAATTGATACAAAGGAGTGTTAGTTCTTATATGTATCTTTGTAGCTATTGACTCACAAGTTCAAGGGCATACTCTTTTGGGAAACCATGATTTTGAAGCACAAAAACTTCCTCTCATTTTTTTTTTCTTAACCCCCCCCAAAAAATAAAAAAATAAAAAAATAAAATTGATAACCCCCTCCCTTATTTTTAAGCTTGGGAAATAAATTATTGGGGGCCTGCCCCTAACTTATACACTTATGTAACTTGTAAAAAACCCCCCTCGATTGCACTTAAGTGATGCGGTAAGTTTTCCATGGTGAATCCCCCGGGTATGATTTCTCCATCAAGAGAGACTTATTACAATACAATCTTTGTGTTCTTTGTGACCTAGGTGATGCAATGAAGATGGAAAGCTTCATGCATCACAAGCATAATATAATCAGAGAATGAGGGTAGGAAAGAGGAAGAATAAACATTTCATAGGAGAAAGAACTAGTTCCTTACTTATCATCACTCTTCTTGCTAACATACATAATTGCATAGTAATGAAGATGGAAAAGATGGCAAGATTAAGCATTGAAGCATGGCTCTTGGTTGGATATGCATTCCATAGCCAAGAGTGTTGGTGTAGGCTCTCAACCTCTCTACTTGCTTGGAGAAGGAGAAGGAGCTCTTGCACTTTGCACTTCACACAATGAGAATGTGTGTGAGTGTGTGAGTGTGTGGGAGATTACACCCCCTAAGCAGGCCCCTCTACTTGATTTGGTCGACCCCCCCTTGTAGCTCATGCTTGAAGCTCATTAGATCCCTTTAGGCCTAGCCAATCACAAGCAGGAGGTAAATCAAGTAACAAGGGTAGCCTTGGGACAAGTGTCCCCCTTTCCCGTTTGAGACAGAGGACTTGATAAATGTAAAAACAATTAATTAAATCTTCTAATTTATCATTGGACCCCTTGGGTGGCCAACCAATAGGCTTCATGCACACCATGAGGGCAACATGAGGAGGAACTTGACAAGTGACCCTTTTGCTTTCTTTGTACCAAGCATGCCTTGTGTGAGTGTGTGTGTGTTCTCTCTCATCCCCCCCCCCCCTTGTAGGGTTCGCCCCCTCCTTGTAGGGATTAGCTTTGACTTTTGTGCCACCTCATGCTCCTCAACTTTGCGCCTAGTTCTCACCACAAACTTGGCCCTTAAGCCCCTCAAGATTGGGTTGGGTTCTTACCTCAAGTACAGCCCTAGCATCTCAAGCATGACAACGTGTGCTAGCATTTAACGAGCGATGAAAAGCGAGTGAGGGACAAAAAGCAAGCGACAAGTAGTGAGTATCCTGGGCCTATGGATTGATTATCAAACCCTTCAATTGATTACGACAAGAAAATGCACATTACTTTATACAAGTACAAAGTTTTACCTTATATATTCATTATTGAATTCCTTGGCACATGTAAGTGACAATACAAGATTTTTGTTTGATCAAAACTCACAATAGGTAGTACCAACGTTGGAATAAGGCCGAATCAAAGAAGATCCCTCTGGCACTGAAAAGGAAAAGGGTGTTTGATATCAAATTAAACTTAAAATATGGGTGAAGTGGCACATGGAGTAGAGAGGTGGGTGAGATTTCGTTTTGAATTGAAAAGGACAAATGGGGAGCCCCAAGATAGTCGACGCGCAGAAGGTGTAGTGAGATGGCGGGGCATGGGGAAGCTGTGCGAGTTGAGGTGGCAGCGTAGGTGGTAGGAGGCCGCGAGATCAGAGGGGGGTCAAGAAACGTGCAAGCGGGGAAGGATCCATTTCTCTTTGTCACTGTGTCTCAAGTGGCAAAGCCGATTTGCTGCCCATGCCCTGCATTTCTCACCAGCTATGTCCGTATGCCTTGATTGTGAAGAATTACGATTTAGTGTCGGGAGTAGACAGTGATGATGCGATCACAGGCAGATGCTCTTCGAAGCTTTGTGGAGAGTCTCTCTCTCTCTCTCTCTCTCTCTCTGCTGCAGCAACAACAACAAATCCATGCAGAGCAGTTAGGAGACATCCCTCTCGTCTGCAACCTAATGTGTGTGGGCACCCCTGGGGGGGTGTTTTGGGGCGGGCGGGCGCGGGGGGGGGGGGGGGGGGGGGGGGGTGTTTTCGGTTCTTGCCAAGGGCCAGGACAGCTTTGAGCAAAAATTCGAGAAGGGGGCATTTGGGAAGATTCGTGTTATTAAAACAATACAGACTGAGTAGATATTTTGAATTCAAGAAAAGTGCATAGCCTAGCATCAAGCTCATGTTTAGCCCTAAGGGACCGCACAATACACCAATAGGTGACAAAGCTTTAGCTCGAGGTGAGGCAAAGCCCACTCTATCCACCATTAGCTATCATGACTGCAATAATTACCCGATTCCACTCATCTATATTCTTCTTTTTTCCTATGGTAATTATCACTTCCTTGACTTTTTGGATAACATCATTGAAGTTAGCCAGTGAAAGGTTGTTCTTGAATACCTTGCAATTCTTGGTCTTCCAAACGTGCTGAAAGAATCAAATCTGAATATTTGAGTGCATATTAAAATCACTTGCTTCTCAACACCTTCCCTCCAAGGAATAGATCACCCTTGTGAAATCCAATCTTCCAGGTCTTTTGGATCCATTTTCATATCTTGCCTTCCAGAGCTCTAATCACTGGTCACTCCTGGAAGAGGTGACGGGGGTTCTTACTGGCCATTTTGCACCCTGAGCACATATCTGGTTCAGCACCTCTAGCTAAGATCTTATCGCAGAGCACTCGACAACAACTTGTTGGAAATAGTTGGAAAGAATAAGACAAACTGGCTACCCAAGAAGTGACACTACAATCTTAAAGGCCGCTCTAACTATCATGTAATTAAAGTTAAGAAAGCATAAAATTAATGTCCATTGATGTAAAATGAAGCATCAACAACAAGAGAAACAACAAGGTTACATAGGATTAGTTCCAATAAAGATGCTGCAACATGATGTAAAGATTTTTTTGACATAGCCCACATAGGGCTTGTACATTTCATAATCCTGAATATTTTATAGTACAGTACTTGAGAATAAATTGGAACAATTTTCTTATGTGTAAAACAATTAACTACCATCCAAAAGAAGTTTTCAATTGTTATTGCATGCCCATCTACATTGCTAGATATTTAATGCGTTCTCACATGCATGGGTGTTTATCATATAGAACTCAACATTTCCCCCATGAGACTATGATCTAATCACACCGAAGATGAAGCTCATAATAACTACTTGACAATGTGGAACCTTTATTCTTATTAGGTTTTAGCCACTAAGTTGTCACAATAATTTTCATTAGTGAGTATCTTAGTAGATCCTTTTGGGAAAAGGAAATGAAAGGCAAAGGCTTGTGACAAGTCAGGATGAGCATGAAGCAGTTTGAACTGATATACAACACTTGGTAGCAGTTGATCAAATGAAAATCAAGCAAGAGTTTACGGATAGGAGGTAGGGATTGGGACATGGCCAAGGCACAAGACATGCACAAGACAGATGGAAGCATTGGCACACCCTAGGAAGGGGAGGCTCACAGACATTGCTTTTTATAAACAGGAAAGACAACCGTTCAAATACTGACGGCTTTTGGGCTAGCTGGACAACAAAACAATGATAGAGTGGAAAAATGATTCACCAAAGCTTGACCTAGTTGAAAACGTTGAGAGATTTCTAGTTTTCTATTACAAGGCAACATTACATGCAAATGGAATCTATAGAGATTCTAGATAATGGGAGAAGAGTAGCCCAAAGCCATTAACACGGAGTGCTTTTAAAATAGATCTTAAAATTTCCCTTGGGGAAAAAACAAAACGTGGAAACATTTATTCACACTAACTCGGAGACAATAATCACATTAAAGAGTGCTTTCAAAACAAATATTAGCATCATCCTTTATTGTGTGTGTGTGTGTGGGGGGGGTGGGGGGGGGGGGGGGAGAGGGGGGACGGACTAGAGCCTCATGGTTGAGCTCAGAACCCGTCACTATAAAGAATTTCATTGAGTTGACCTAGTTCGATGCCACAATCTTGTCGCTACCAACACGATCTTAGACATATTAAAAAAAATGAAGTGCTACTACTCCAGGCCTCGGCTCCATTCTCACTTATGTGCAATAGCTGGCAACTACCTACCTCGTGCATCTCCTACCCCATGCGCTCTGCCCCTGATCGACTTCTATCCCCCACGTGCTACGTGCACGCGTGCGTGCACACACACAAAACAAAACAAAACGAGAAAAGCTACAAAGCCTACGGATATCTACAAGCCCTCAAGCACATATGAACATGACAATGGCTTGTATGTGAAAAAAATGTTCAAAGAAATGGAAAATTACCAAAATACCCCTCTAATTTGTGGAAATTCTCGAAATACTCCTAAGAGTTGCGAGAGTAAATTTCTCCAAAAATAGAAAATTTTGTAGCTTTTTATAAGAAGACTGATTGTCTATCATACAACATGCTAAAACTAGAATTTGAGGGCTGTGGAGATGAATTGCTTCATTATTCTTCAACATAATTGCCTTTTTTTGCGAGGTATTTTGTGACAAATTACATGCTAAGCACTCAAAAATAGATCTCAATTATAAAAAAGAAATAAAAATTAGAAAATCTTGAACAATCCAACAAAAATAGATACAAGGGTATTTTGGGAATTTTCACAAATTAGAGGGGTATTTTGGTAATTTTCCCTTTTAAAAATACGACATTTCTCTTCATCGGCACTAAATATTCCATGCATTGTGAGGCGGTCTCTGTTCACACGTTTGCAAGCTGGCGGCATCCATGCCTTGCTAGAGTAGAGAGAGAGAGAGAGAGAGAGAGAGAGAGAGAGAGAGAGAGAGAGAGAGAGAGAGAGAGAGAGAGAGAGAGAGATACTTGCCCCTCATGTACTCGTAAGAAAGAGTAGGGTCGATATGCAGCACAGAGCAGGCACAGAGAGTCGGTGTTATGAGTGTTTGGAGGGAAAATGCCCCTTATGATATCACTCCACCAGTAATAACGGACCGGCCTCTCTCTACATCCATTGTGCAACATGATCCGCTGGTGGGCATCATAGTTGATGCTAGTTAATGTACCCTCATCCATGTTTTTGGCGATTGACAATTGGTAGGTCGAGTCATCTTTGCACACCAGGTCTAAGTGAGAAGGTAAGGGGCGCACATAAGCAGAGGAAGGGTGGTCATGTTGTAATAGGCCCTTGCCTAATGCAATGGTTGCTAATGTGGTTGCTCTCTCTCGCCTCCATCTCTGCTCCTATCTCTTCCATGCCACTAGAATACATCTCCAAATAGTTTGCGAGCATGAATTTATGCACAATTCTCACCAGTGCATTTCAACTAGCATTTCCAAACGCTACTTAGAAAGGTCTGGTGAAAAATGCACATCGTCTCTTCCAATCTTGCTGCCTTTTATATTGTTTATTTGGGTATTTGTTCTACTGTGGATGCTCTCTTTGTGGAACCAAATCTTCCAAAGGGTTTGGAGACTCACTTCGTTCTTTTCAGATGCTCCTTCCTCTTCTCTCACCGGAAAGAGTCTTCTTTTGGAAGTCTCACCGAGACGCTTCCTAAGTGCTCTCTCTTCTTGGGGAGTTTGGAAAATCCCATGGGTACAAAGTTGTTGGACAAATTCATCTTGTAGAGCGGGGTTGCCCATGGCTTGTTGTAGCATGCTGACAAGATAATTCACAAGCATAGGGGCATGACTAGTAGCACCTTCATGTGAAAAATCAAAGCCATCAATATTCATTCTACTCTCTTTATTATTATCAGCCATGCTAACAAAATTTAGGTGTATGCTAACTTAGTCTTTGGTAACTTAAAAAACTCTTGTAAAGTAGTAAAACCTCTCCTCTTAAGCAAGAAAAGAGAAACCAATAGATTTGATACCAATGTAGCAAAATTGAGCTAGTAACATTGATTGTAGCAAAATTGAATATGAGCATAATTTCATAAGAGAATTCCTAATGAAGATAGAGAGGGGGAGCTTTATTGAAGATAACAATATAAACATTACACCTAGTTAGCTTGGCATGAAGAATACTTGTAAAAGAGAGAGAATTAGAGAATTTGACAGCACTTGAGGACGGTATTTACTTGGAGTCCCCCCTCTAAAAGGCTTTTGTATTATATGTTCTCCCATAAAGAGAGACTTGTACAATACATTCTTTGTGTTCCTTGAGACCTTGTTGATGCCATGAATATGGACACCTTCACACACCAATATTATGCCCAAAAAAATAATTAAACTACTTGCAATAGACATGAACTTGTCTTGGACCTCAATCCCAAGACCTGAAACACCTTCAAAAGTGAAGAGAGATGGAAAGGAGTGAGGAAAGTGAAGAGGAAGAAGATGCTACATACAAAAAAGAAGTATTATCCTTACATATCATCACTCTTAGAGCATAGCTCAGCATAGTAATGACAGATTGAGAAGATGATGAGCATGCTTTGATGCTTGACTCTTGCTTGGATTTGGATTCCATAGCCAAGAGATGTTGGTGTAGGCTCTCTACTTCTCAATCTTGGAGAAGGAAATGAATTTTTGTTTAACACACAGTGAGTGTGTGTGTGTGTGTGTGTGTGTGTGTGTGTGTGAGAGGGCTCGTGGGATGAGAGAGAGAGAGAGAGAGAGAGAGAGAGAGAGAGAGAGAGAGAGAGAGAGAGAGAGAGATCAACCTTCCTTCCTCACTCTAGCTCAAAGTCCATTGGCCCAAGCTTGGGGTTAATCGATGAAAGGCCAAGGTCAAATCAAGCAAGAGGTGTAGCATTTAGACAAGTGTCCTTCTTCCCCCTTGAGAGAGAGCTTGATTTATTAAATTAATTGAAGCTAAATTCTTATTGGCTCTCTAGGTCAATTGGCCAATAGGAATTAAGCTTGGACATGGTCTGCTCAATTCTCATTCGATCCCTTGATAGTAGTGTCCAATAGGAATAAAAGGAATTGTAATCTTATTGGTCCTTTCTATGGGTTTTCCATAAAGTTTAAGCTTAACTCTCATTAGTCCTTTCCATAGGCCATCCACTAATAGAATTCTGAGCATCTCTCATGCTCCGAGATGTAGGGATCGCTTTCTCCTTTGTAGGACTCTTGGGGTGTGTTGTGTGTTCTCTCTCATGCTTCTAGATGTAGGGCTCGCCCCTTGCTTTTGTAGGACTTATGTTGACTTTTTGGCTCAAGCACCTTAAGTAGGCCAAAATCCTACCTAGAGGTTCTAGGTCTATGGACTTTTAACATTAGCCTTTGGAGGCTTTAATGAAGCTTAGCCTAAGGTCTTTTAAAGCTCCATTCAATGTACATTTCTCTTTGGTAAACGTTTCTCCATTTGGACCCTTATTCAGATAAGCTTATCTCTCCTCTTGGTCGCCTACGAAGAATGGGTCTAGCAGCACATATCCATATCCTAATTCTTGTTCCCATTTAACTTCCCATATTAAATGATCAGTCCAATATGAGATAATCATTTGGGATAGGTAGATATTAGATTTTATGATAGTTTTGAATGCTTCCTTAATCGAGGAATAGCTTTTTGTGGCAGGAGTATGATAGCTTTTGTAGTTGTATTTTAGTACCTCTACGGCTATCAGACTCCATCTAGAGTGGGTCCACATATGGATATCGTAACAACAAGATGTTACCTCATGTTTGAGAATTTTTTTGTATTTCTTTATTTATTGTATTTATTTTCTACGTTACATTGCCTTGCTGCTCATTGGACGCGTTTCCTTTTGTCTCTCTTCAATATGGCCCCCTAAAGACCTCCAAAATCTCCTAATGTGAGTGGATTGAAAATTGCAATGTCATGATTAAAAAGGGACTATACCCAAGAGGAAGCAGTCTCGACCATTGGAATATGCTATGCTCTCTTGCTTAGCACCTATACATATGCATAAACACACACACACACACACACACACACACACACACACACACACACACATACACACACACACACACACACACACACTTAGCACCTATACATATGCATAAACACACACACACATATGTAGCTACACATATATATACATAACTACATAACTTTATCTCTTCCTCTTTCTATCTCTCTTTTTCTCTCCCTCATTGTTATCTATCTATCCCTCTTTCTCTCTCTCTCTCTCTCTCTCTCTCTCTCCATCCTTCTCTATTTCCCTCTATCTCTCACCCTTTTTCTCTCTATCACTCTCTCTATCTATCTTTATCCCAACTATACCTCTTTCCCTCTCTCTCTCTCTCTCTCTCTCTCTCTCTCTCTCTCTCTCTCTCTCTCTCTCTCTCTCTCTCTCTCTCTCTCTTTCTCTCCATCTCTCTATCTCTTTCTCTTTTTCCCTCATTATTTTATAGAACCTTGTATAAGAAAATTTGTATAGTTGAAGATGAGAAAATATAGATGGCACAATGACTAAAGAAGAGTAGCTTACATGAAATATACAAGAGCACTACCCAATAATTCTTTAGCAATTCTTTCTTAGAAACACTGCCAAGTATTTGCTTTCCATTGTGGCTATGGCTCCAATCATAGCCTGGCTTTAATGACAAGTCACTTTGGTTGAAAGTCTATATGTGGTTGCATCCACTCAAAGCAACTAAGGGAAGAGCAGCACACTTGGTCTATATATGCAAAAGAATAGGCGTATATTTTTCTTGCCACAATCATGTTGGACATATTCTGCATGGACGTGTTGAAAGAAACTCATCAAAAGCCTAGGTTTATGACTGAAATTCTTGCCTACAATGGTGGAGGTGGTAGAAAATAGTGGAAAAGATAAAGCATGATAGTAAAATAATGGAAAATTGGTTATCAAGCATGCTGGAAAAGCAAGAAGTTTTGGAGAATGAGATGGAGAACATGTACAACATGCTGATGTATTTTGCTGTTGTTTGGTTCAAATTAGTTATGATGAGACTGATGCAAGTTAGTTGGATGATGACTCATATGGGAATTGTTGCTCAGATTGCAAAACTTGGATATTGAGCTTGCGGACATGACAAATGCCATGAATGTGGTTTCCAAGTGAAATTAGCAAAGACCTCAAGAGGGTAATGAAGCTAGAGGCGACATGGACACTGATAACATGTGGGATAAGCTATACCATGATGAAGAAGTGACGTGATGTTACTAGGTAGTCAAGCTGATGTAAATGCATTGAAAGGGTATGACATGCGAGTGAAGGAGGTGGAATTGGTTGGCCTAGGTTATCAAAGTATGAGCAAGATACATGGAAAAAGAGTTGGCTTGGTTGTAGCATGCATAGTGTGGATACATGAATTGGTGGCTAGATGTAAACATGTATCAAGTTGTTGCAACAAATAGATGCGGAACTAAAATTATGGCGGAGATGGAGAGAATGATGGGGATTCTCTTGAATGCATCAAGTTAGACCCTTGAAGAAGATTAAAGGTGGTATGTAGAGTCATGAAAAACTATTGGTGATGCAAGACATGTGGGATTAGCACATTGTATGCAAAAGTTGGTGAAGCAAGGATTCTACAAGAAGGTGTAGAGCTCCTTATGGATGAAAATCTGATTGCTTGTGTGTTGAGGACCTAAGGGAATCGGACTCGTTGGCAACATTAAAAGATGCAAGGCAGGTGTGTTGAATGAGTGTGGAAGAAGCTTTGAGATATTTGAAGGCATGTAACATAGGTATGTTGGTGGCTTCAAAAAGAAGTGTGCTACCAAAAGATAATAAGGGAGTAGACATCTACTTTACATGGCTCCAATGCAGTGGAATGAAAGAGATGTATGTAAGGCTTATCAAGGGTCACAGATGTTCAATGTTGGCAAAGGATCCTTGGGTAAGTGCCACTTCTTGCAAAGTGTGTGTGGTTAATGTATTTTTTCCATGAATGACTTATGGGAGCTTTTTTTCTTTTGAAATTAGATGGATTTTTAATTAGTCATCTCCTTTTTTAGCAAATTCTATATATTCAACAACATTGGAAACTTGTACTAGTACCTCCAAAAGAGTCATTTGTAAGCTCCTAATCAATGGCTTGGAAAACTTGACTCCAATGCAATGCAGACCATAAGTATGGATTGGTCTAAAGTCAACAATGTTCAAATACTTACTCTTGGAAGAGGTAGAGTGCTCATATGGCAAATCAGATATGGATATAAAAGGATCACATTGTATTTAGCTTTTGATACTGTATATCTTTGTGTTTAGGTCTGATTTGCAGAAGTGATATATCACAAAAATCAATAACATGGAAATTCGTGGGGTATGATGTCTACAATATTTAAATGCTCAAGAATTAGGGAGATATAATCAATGACTTAGTGGATGTTGTAGACCAAGAAACAACCAAACCAAGATGGATATTAAAGTGTGAAACCAAACCTTAACAACCAAGAATCAATTAAAGGTGTTTGTTGAAGTTACAACAAATAAAGGTGCCACAAATGAAAGGCAAGAGGAAGGGGCCAAAAAGGTGGAGCAATAGAATAAAAGGGAGAAACCCTTCATCATGGTGGTGGGAACGAGGCCTAAGAGCCTAGCTCTGTTCCCATGTACAAAACACTTATGTAGACAATTCATATGCCAAGCAAGTGGTCTCATGTACTTGATTAATGCAATACACACTTTACTATCCTACAATCTTCATCTCTTTGAGTGCTCTTCTCTTTGCCATTGTTTGTAAGTACTTTATGTTGTCATTCATTAGTGGTTAATTGTGTGTAATTTTCTTGAAATAATAAAGTTTTTTCCATTTTCTAGGCTCCACAAAAATTTGTTTCAAGGCTCATATTGGCAAGAAACTCTTGTCATTGACATATTCTAGTACATAACTTGATGTCAACAGTGGCTAGAGAATGGTTGGTCACAAGGCACCATAAAACTAAGGGAAGGTCGTTATTGGTATTTCTAGATAAAGGACATCTAAATCTAAAATGTGGAAATGACACATGTGGTTGCTAGTAGTACAATCAACCTTTATAGACATTAGCAAGAGAATGGGGTATATGAGGACCTCTTTATTTGGCACTTTAAGAAAGTACTAACAACTGAATCAATCTTTGACCAAAGGCTAGAATGGTGGGATATTTTAGCACTAGTCTTAGGACGTATATATGAAAGTTCCTTGGGCCAAGCTAGTGATAGCCTTTAGGACATATTCACAAAAGTCCCTTGGATCAGGCTAGTGGCTTGGGAGACTAAAGCAGCTTATGTGGTAGATTTTGTTAATTTGACATAACTTTTGTATACAATATGAAATACTCATGGAATATAATTTTTATATGTGAAAAATATGATAACACTCATATTTGACTTCAAAAGACACAAAACAAGGAACTTTCCTAATGATAGAAGTCTATGCATTAAGTTGCAATTTATTGACTGCCATCAATATTTATTGAGATATTCTAGAAGCTTCACAATTGTATTACATACTTGAAAAGAAATTTTCAAATTAATTTGAGCCTACTAGAGAAATATATGACCTACATTTATGATTTAGTAAAATTTTCTACAATTTGACAGTTTGTCCTTAAAGATGTACATGGAAATTTGTTAAGTATAGAGCCTAATCTACCCTTGTAATTATTATTCTTAAAAAGCACATTTGTATGGACCTCATTATAAGGAAAAGACATCATGCATGAGAAAAATCCCTCGTTGGAAAACCAAAAATCAATCTCCACTCTCTAGCCTTGTTTGAGACCAGGGTTCGTCGGAATATCTTAGTCAGATAGTGGCCAAGAAATTGCTAGTAGAGTGATGGCCGATGGGCAGTGATCAATGGTAGGTGGAAAGTTATGTACCAAAATATCACGTGCAAGGGGTTTGTTGAGTCCCACAAAGGCTCAAGGAAGCTCGTGCACCATGGCACAAGTTTGAACTCTATGCTACATTTTTGGGGTCGCAAAGAGGTCTTTTTCTCCTTCTCTGTATCTCTATCCCCTCTATCTCTCTTTCCCTCTGTCTCTCCCTCTTTCTCTCTATCTCTCACCCTCTCTCTATCTCTTCCTCTCTCCCCCCTCTCTCTCTCTCTCTCTCTCTCTCTCTCTCTCTATCTATCTATCTATCTATCTTTCTATCTCTATCTCTCCCTATTTCTCTCTTTCCTCTATCCCTCTCTATTCATATGTCTCTTTCTATCTCTCTCTACCTCTACTGATTGCCCTTTCTTTCCTCTCTCTCTTTCTCTCTTTATTTATCTATCTCTCTCTTTCAATTAGGAGAAATATGAGCTTCAAAAGGGCCTTGTAAGGATTTCTAATTTTAAGGGTTTAAGGCTAAAAATGTGTGTGGTTAAGGGGGTAAGGGCAATGGTTGAGGGTAGCTTTATAGGATTTTATTTAGGCTCTCATAGGCTTTTTTTAGACTTAAATAGAGACTAGTGGGGGGGAGATAGCTACACTCTCTCTCTACCTTCTTAGATATGCCAAGGGAGAGTGGGGATATGACAATACCTACCCCCCCCCATCCACATACTTACCACATCATAAAAAACGTGCATAACCTAAGCCCAAAAAGTCACTTTTTAAAAAAAACTCTCAAATAGACCCCATTTCTACCTAAAACTACCCCCCAACACACACACACACACACATATATATATATACATAAAAATAAAGTTTCTTGGTCATTTTCTATTTGCGGGTCGCCACGATGGACGTCCATAGCATAGCTCTCATGCATCAACATAAAATATCAATACAAGGGAAGCGACCAGGATGAGGCATGGAAACTCACTAGGGTGTCAATCCTAATGAAGTGAACTTGATGAGATACAACTACTAACTCTGCAAACAAATCGTACGCACTAAAGCCAAGTAATCTGCCTATGTCCTTCTACACAACCCTACAGTCATCACGCCCGTTTACCATGCAAATTATATCGGATTCGCACAAAACTTGAAGGGAAGCTAGAGGGGACTATCCGGAGTATATCCTATCACTGTCACCCACAGCATTCTGGAGAGGTACAAAGATCACGATCGTTCGTCCCAAAGTCAGCAAAAATAGTGAACAAGTGATCCTAAAGGGTCGTTTTAGGGTCCCTAAAGCCTCTCCTAGGGTCAAAACAACATAAAATACACATATAAGCACTCAAAATAGCGATTTAAGGTCTCAAACACGTAGTCGAAAACCTACACCGAATCTTAAATGATTACACTTGAAAGGAGAGCAAAGTAAGAGGAACACAATGCAATAAACGAATCTGAATTCGGATTACCGTAGCCACAGTAGCAATGATTACAAGTTGGAGCAAGAAGAAGCTCTCAAACGTACGCTGTCTTCTCAGCTTGTGATAAAAAAGATGATTTTCAAACTCACAAAATTGACCTTTATAGTTTAGGTCTTTACAAATGGCTTGTTCGGCCAAAAGCTCCTAAACTTCTAACTGGCTCTCTAATATACAATTGTTCCCAGAAAAATAATCATAAATTCTTTTACAAGTTCTCGGCTTAGAGATGCTCTTTTACAAAAGAATTTTACAAGGGTTTCCCACAACAATGTGACTCCTTCTCTGGAAACCGCATCTTTGTCCGTCAAACACTCCCCCCTTCCTTATCCTTTCACGTCCTCGTGCAGGTTCAAAGCTTTGGTCGTTGATGGGGCTCCAAGGAGGCAAGTGTCGCTGAAAAGCTTTGCGTGCAGAGTACAGCCTCCAAGGCTTCTTGATGCTGTTTGAAAGGATTTTCACTTAAGGTGTGCTAGTATGCTACGTACCGTGCCTTGAGGTCCATTGCCATAGGATGAAAGATTCTTGAGTCGATTTCGAAAAAAACTGACGAAGGCCTCCTCGAATGTCTGCAAATAATGTGACGGTAGGTACATGAGTCTAGAGTACATTGCAATCAAGATATGTCGTGGTGGTGAGTCTTAGCAAATTCCAGCAAATTCCTCAATGCCCTTCTAAGAATATATTCCACGGGTGATCATCGCCTTCAGTGTCTTTGAACACCTGGATGCAGGTGACGATCATCCGGGCTATCTTTACCAGCATTTGACAAGCCACGTCGGGGACATCCCGCAGCAAGGTGATTGTCAAATTTAGAGTGTTAACTACATAGGCTACTGTTGGAGGATTTTGCGCTGTAAGGACTGGGTAGTTCAACTTTTGCTGCCTTGAGCCTTTCCATGTGGCAAACTCCTTCCATGTGCGTCTTCTAGCGACTGGGCAGAAAGTAGGATCTATTTGAATGTGCTGAGGAGCGTTGTGGTAGTTAGTTAGTGGCCGCTTGTCTAGCCACTTCTACCTCCATTTAGGGTGATCTTCGATGAGAGCCTGAGCTTCTTCATCTATCAGTGCTACACCTTCGTAATCCCCGTCTTTGTTCATGGCAGGGTCGGCCACATCTTCTCCTTCCATACGATTGCTTCGTGGCATATCAAGGGAAAAGGTAGGTACTCATGGCCAAACCCCTCCACCTGCTCTTCTGGCTGTAAGAACGCCAGGGCCGCTAACTCCATTATCTTCTTTTCGTATATCATGTAATCTTTTGCTGGTCCCTCTGGAATGTCCTTGATGATATGAGTTAGATCATCTCTTATGTCCCAATTTTCCTCTGTTGATCCTTGCTCTTGTTCTCCTTGGTGTGATGTTTCAGGCAAATCAGACATTTCTTGTCCTGTCAGCAGTTGCGGTTGCACTTGGGCTTCCTCTATTCTGATTTGCTATTGAGAAATCAGGTCTTCTTTTTCTTTCAGCAGTGTCTTGCTGATCTGCCTCTGTGTCTCTATTTCTGCTCTCGTCGTTGCCAATTGCTGCTCCAGCTCTTTCACCTTTTGCTCGTTGGCTGCCTTCTGGGCCATTATTCTTGATAAGAGCAACTGTCTTTGAAGTTTTTCTTGCTCTAGCTCTCCTTTCAACGTCGCTTGGGTGTTCTCTGCTATAGCATTGTCTGATGTGGAGACCAATGCTCCAACAAGTTCCTGGTTCGCCATCAAGGTTGTCAGAGTACTTTTGACAGTGATGTATGAACTATTAACCCTCTGAAACCTTGCACTTTCGTAAGCAAGATGCTCCGTTGCTTTCTTTACCCTTGTTGTCAAATCCTGGCATTCCTTTTCCTTGCTTTTCAACTCAGTCCTGACATCCACCAGGTCTCTGATCAGAGACTGAGCCTACTGTCGCTCAGCATCTCTTTCTTTCGTTGTGAGCTCCAGTTGTGCCCGCAGGCTCTCTAACTCCTCTTGCCCAGTTTTTTGCTTTTGTTGAGCCTCCTGTACCTGCTTTTCTTTTTCTCTCAGCACCACGTGCTGGCATTGGAATTGTTTTTCCAGATCTTGCAAGGTTTTTCTGTAATCAAAATCAGTCATAGCCTGACAGGCTTCTTGGTATCCTATTGCTTCAGGAGGCATAGACTCTTTTTGTGAGGATGAAGGAGGAGGAGATGGTGGTTTTTTGGTTGATGGAGAAGGAGGAGGAGGAGGAGATTTTGGCGAGGGAGGAGGTGGTGATTTAGGCGAGGGAGAAGGTGGTAATTTCTCCACTTCTTGTACATGCCTCTTTTTCGATGCATCTTCCCTTGGCTGTGAAGCAGACACGTCCGCTTTTATTTTCTTTAAAATCTTTATTATTCTTTGGCGAGTCAAATCCGTCGCCCGTTGTGCTTCCACATTCCTCTCTCTTTGAGTTTTCTTTAATTGCTCTGCTTGGTTCGTATCTTTAGCCACTTCTTTCTCCTTTGTTCCTTCAGTGGACTGAGAAGAAATGTCCACTTCTGCAGCCTTTTGTTCCGCTTCTAACCTTTGTTTTTCAGCTCGTATGTGAGCTGCATTTTCTATTCTTGCTTGTCTTTCCTTCTCGAATCTTCATTTTTCCGTTTGTTGTGTTGCAGCAACCCTTGACTTTCTGTCAGCCCACAACTTGGTCCTTCTTTCCTCAACTCTTTGTTGGGCCTCTGCATATGCTTTTTGAAGGTCAGACTGCAACACTGTACTTCTTTTCCTTCTTCTTCTCTCAAGCGGTGTGGTGGAGTCTTCCTCATCGCTTTCTTCAAATTCCGATGGTCCTTTGTCTTTTGACCCTTGAGAGTTTTCCTCGTCTTCAGTATCCATCTTTTCTTCATCACTCGAGCTTTTGTTGGATGCCTTGGCCAAGCGCGAGGATGTTGCGCTAGTAGTCGTCCTTACTGAGTGAGCAACCAAATTTGCTTCCTGAATCAAGGCCGTTTGAGAACTGGCCGTCGGCAGGTCTTCAATCATCCCCAAAGCTTGGTATGCTATTCTTGTTAGCATTGGCCCTACACTCATGTAGCTTTTGTTCTTTGCCGAGCTTTTCAAATTTGCTTCGATCAAGTTCTCCAAGATGTAAGAACCATAATTGCATCGGATGGTTCTGTTTTTAGCTGTTGTTAGAGCCATGACCACTGCAATGTGCAGGATCGGCTCGGTGTAGCGAGGAGGCTTTTGTACCCTGAAATGTTGAGAGATCAATCTCATTGGTAACTCCAGCTCACCGTATATCATGTCGCTGTACTTGTACTTGTTTCCTTTTGCTTTGATAAATGCCTTCTCGTTATCTAGTGACTTGGTCTTTTCCAGCAAGTCGTGTTGCCCTGGAAGGAAGTGCAAAGCTTCGTTGATGATTTCTTTGGTGATCTTTACTTTTACCTTTGAACCATCCTTGTCGGTGAGCATTGCTTGCCCGTCATACTGTATCGAGCTCATGAGCTCGTGGGCCCTCATGTAGTCTGTTCCCCATGGCTCCAATCTGAAAAACTGTTCCAAATGAACAGCCCGCATGGCTTCTGTGACCTCCGGACTTCGGTGGAGATTCCATATTTCCCGTGTATGATTGTCGTCTTTACCATATCACCATCAGCATCCCTAAACTTCGCGATGAAAATATGAGCATGGATTTGAGCTAGTGTTTCATCTGAGATGTGAGCTTTTTTGTTTGTAGAGAGCTCATCCACTTCATATGGTGCTACTGTCCACTACCTTGCTTGCTTTTGGCGAGGCATTCTGTGTCATTAGAATCACAAGCTGTCAAGATTTTCCTTTCGCAACAAGTAGCATTTAGACTTTTAGTAAAAAGCAGTTCAAAAGTTAAAACTGATCATAACTTGAACAAATCTCATCCATTCTTGTCTATATTTCACCAGTGAGACTAGGAAGACTAGAGCTATGACTGATTGAAATCTGAGCCAAATCTGGGCCTGAGGTACACCGATCACAATCGTAGTACAAAGGCCAAAATGAGATTTGATGAGTGGTTTGCTGATAGCTAAAGGGTCATTTTTGTCCACTCTGTCTTTTATTTGAACCACTTTTGAGTTTATAAGTTCCAATTTTGGGTTACAAGGGAGTTTTGGACTAGACTTTGATTTTTCATGGGTTTTTGATGTCCAAATGGCGTGAAGCTTGATGTGTGACTTGAACAAGATGTGTACAAGAGATCTATTAGGTTTTGGTCAAAATCTGATGGTGAGGTACACCGATCGCGATTGTAGTACCTAGGCTTTTTTTGGTGAAAACTGGATGGCTTTGGTCACCTATGACTGCCTAGCCCACTAATGATTTATTTTCAAGTTTGGACTTAAAATGAATAAATTAGAGAAATTTTTCATTGTTTGACCTTATTTTACTAAGTCTAACCATATTGAGTTTTCCTGATGAATTCTGGTTGGAGCCTGGAGTTTGATGTTAGTTTTGAGATTTTACTGCTTCCATGATGTGTTGCTATCATCAGCCTACTCCGCTGTCTGATTTTGACTTGATCAGACACTTTTTACCCCCTCTTGGGAGATTTTCCAGACTTGTGCATTTATCAGGCATTCTTTGGATACTAATGGGATAATTCTGCATCTCTAGGTCGCCTTTTAGTCTTTGACATTAGTTCGGCCAAATTCTTCCCTTGTCTGATCACTCGAGACTGAAATGGTCATCTCCGTCCTTGTGGAAGATTATGAGCTCCATTCAGGGTTTTCTACTACTGTGTTGACTCCTAGTCGGAGAGGTATGCCTATCAACCACCATCCGTCATAATTTTCAGTCGAATTTTGGTAGGTTCTTCTCGTTCCTGGCTCTCTGATCCTGACTCAAGGATGATGCTAGCCATTTGCAACGTTACTAGGTCGTATCCTTCATCGTCACAAAATTTTGTAGACGTGCATTCGTTAACACCTACATCCAAGGTCGACAATATTTGAGTCCACCCAAATGGTTGAATCGAATTCTTGCACTGGTGTTTTTGCAACATCTCTATAGCTGTGATCCTTCATGTTGATTTTCATTATTAGCTCCTCACGCCTTAGGTATATTTGGTCGTACCCCCAATCTTGTATCATTTTGAGTTGACGCATAAAAGGTCGCCCCAAAATAATGTCAAAGTTGTTCGTTTTCCCGAAGTCTACCACTGCAAAGGTGTGCTCATAGTTAATTCCATACGAAGTTACAACTATTTGGTCCAGGATTCTCTACATACCCATCTGCGAGTTGCAGTTTCATTCTCGTCTTTCTGAGAGCTGGACGGCCCCATTTCTCCCAGATTTGTTTTGTAGCAATCACAACTCCCACTCCACTATTTAGGATAGCTATTGTCTTTATATCCTGATATTCGACAGGTAAGGTTGTATTACCTTCCTCACCTTCACAGTAATCTCCGACCTTGTTTATGGGCACAGGTTGGGCTTTGGGTTGACCTTCCCGTTTGTTTTCTTCTACCGTAGAGTTTGTCTGAAGAGGGATCTTATTCCTTTGTTCTCCAAATGTTTTCGCATGTCTTCCCATAAGTGTGGTCGGACTCTCAAGAGTTCTGAAAGTGTGATTGTGCATGTTACAGGTGTCGATAGCATCTCTTGAAGACTTTTTGAGTCAATCATTTGTGGAACAGCTCTCATCTGGGATGAAACTAATCTTATCTCCGATTGTGCCTCGTGTTCACCTATAAATGAAGGCAGGGTTTTCAAGGATTGAGCTTTGCTTTCCATCAAAACCTCCATTCCTGCATCTCCATAAAGCGATTGTATATCTCCTGGATAAAATTCGTTGTCCATGTTAACCTCAGGAATTGGTGCAGACTGTAATGTCGCACTTCCGTTCTTTCTATTTATAATGGTTTCCCATAAGTGTTGTGGCCATGGTTCTTCCACTTCTGGAATTGGCATTATAGTCATTGACTTAGCATCATCAGTGGTGTTCGGCACCACTCGGTGATCCAACGACAATATAGTTTCAGGCCTGGGTCCGTTTACTTGTTCTGATTCATCGATCTTCAGTTTTTCTTGCTCTTTGTGAATCAGCACTTCTTGTTATGGGGTTCTAATCGCATTAGGTTCCATCAATGTCTGGGTTGTTTCAATGAGGTGTTTACACATTTCCAAACGCTTCGTTTCCACTTCTGGTTGAGGATAAGTCAACCATCTCTGCTCTAAGGTTTGGTTTGTTTTTAGCTTTGCTTCATACGCTTGTAATAGAGCATCTAAAGGCTCTAGCACTTTCTCGACCAAGACTGATTCCCCTGAGGATGCTTTCCTCGGCTTGTTGTTGTCGTCAAAAGTTTTACTATCTCTCTCTTGTTTTAGTTGCTCTTTTGCTTCATGTAATTCATTTTTCATGGCCATTTGGGTTTTTATCCTTCTTGTTTCATTCTGTCTCGTTTTGCCTTCCAAGATTTCCGCTGTGTTCTCACATATAAACTCTTGTTTTCTATGGTATTGACAACTCGACCTTTTCTTCCAATGGCTTGTTTTTCTCTAAGTCCTTGGCTTGGGCTCTGGTTACCGCATTGATTTGGATCATGGGTTCGGTTTTTGATCCACTGCTTGCACTTGGTAACACCCCCACAATATTCATAGTTGCTTTTCCTTTGTTGTCCAGATTCCTTGGGCAATTTGGGAGTATGTGATTCACACCACACACGTCACAAAACCCAAAAATTTTCACTCTTTGGCCCTTGAAAGGACAACTACACTCCCAATGATCTGAACTTCCATAGTTATAGCATGGTCTAATTGGTGGTTGATTTTGAGGAGGTGGTCCCATAGGTTGTCCCGCCCTATTAGGATATCCTCTTGGTTTGTAGTTCTGGTTCTCAATGAACATTAGTGTTCTTTCGTCCACCAAATATTGATCCCTCGAAGGTTGTGCCACATACGTTGGTGGTGCCATACCCTCTTTATTTCCCCACGTTTGATAGGCTTCGTCTGTGTACATCTGTGGTTCAGGTTCAGTTACGTAAGGCTCATTCAGTTCCTCGTAATAAGAAATTTGAGGTGTATTATTTGTTCCTAGTGATGATTTGTAAGGTTGAGCATACCTAATCATGGCCCTA
Source organism: Adiantum capillus-veneris (assembly GCF_014529385.1). Classification (NCBI taxonomy): domain Eukaryota; kingdom Viridiplantae; phylum Streptophyta; class Polypodiopsida; order Polypodiales; family Pteridaceae; genus Adiantum; species Adiantum capillus-veneris. The sequence continues at coordinate 73,227,872 of NC_140951.1, read as the reverse complement.
TTTTCCTGTGGTAAAGGAGGTTGTTGACCCAACACAGGTTGAGGTCTGTTTGCTCCTGCTACCATATTCACATTTGGCCCAACTTGATATCTTGGAGGAGGTGGCTGGGGTGGACCTGCTGGAGGTCCATACGGCCTTTCCCTCACATAGTTTTTGTTGTAAAAACACTCATCTGTGCCATGGTTTGTCCATTTTTGTTCTATGGCGCACCATTTCAGTACTCGTCCATTCGCAAGTGGTACTTTAGGCTGTTGTGTGCACCACGGCGTCAGGTGATCCCCCCCACATATGTCACATTTCCTCATATGAGACTGTCTCATCACCGGATTTGATCTCATATGTTGCTGCATTCTCTTCTTTACTTCCTCTATCATTTGGTCAGCTATCGGCATCAAAGAAGCCTGAGCATCTTTCTTGGTAGAGGGTTCACTCTTAATAGTAGATGAAGAGCCATTGGTTACTGAATCAGTATCCTCTGACACTTCCCCATATGCTTTGTAGTTATCCACAAGATATAACTCTTTCCTTGTAACCTGTTCAAATGTGCTACAGGCTTTCAAGTGAAGGTCCTTTTTCAAGGTTTCATTTCCAAGTCCTTCAATGAAGAGCACAAACAATCTCTCGTCCTGCGGTAATTCTCTTCCTGGGCACCTCTCGATGTATTGCTTGAATCTCAAGGATGCTTCCTTCATTTTTTCATTCTCCTTTTGTTTAAAAGCATATATGTGTGATACTGTATTATGCTTTATACCCCGTTTTGAGAATTCTTCTGCGAACTCCCTTAATACATGTTCAATATTCAGATAAGTTTCAGGGTTCAAAGGTTGAAACCATGTTAAGGCCGTCCCTTCCAAGGTCATCCCGAATCCCTCATATTGAGTATGGAAGTCAGTGATCTGCTCTGCTCTTAAGACTTGCTTGAAGAGCGACACATGGGCATTTTCCCTTGATCCGCTCTACTTATTTGGCATGCACTTCGCTACCTGGGATGGCCTCATCTGTCTATGGTCTGCGACCAATCTCAATGCTCCCGCGTCTCAACTTAATCATTCTCGTAAATCATGGATATCGTGGGTTGCTCTCGTTGGCTCCCCTACCACGAATCTACTACTAGGAGGCAAATGTGATGGTGTGGCTGCAATTTTCGGACCTACTGTGGTATGTGTAGAGATAGGAACCGCACTACCCCGATTCGTAGCCATTGATTCTCTAGAATGTAATGTTCCCATAAGGCTTGGCATGGAATACTGAGGTTGATTGAAAGAATCAGCTACATGAGACCTCTCTCCACCTGTTGCCATCGGGTTTGGCATGACAGTTGTAGGTGCTGGTCTCAGTGGGCTTGGAGTGACATAATAATGGTGGAGTAGTCCCCCAAAGTACGTATATCCTTCCAACTCCTTTTTATCAATTGCTGCGTATCGTCTTCCATATTTGTCGTATGCGAAGATTTTTGTTTCTGATCCCTCTGTGTAGGTGAAGACATAAAGTCTTTTCTGCTCTGTCAACTCTCTGATGTAGGGTTCCTCGCATCTATAATAGAGATCTTCCTCTCCATTATTATACTTGTATAACCCCACGTAGACGTTGTCTGTGTTGACTCTCAAAATTTTGTTTTCTCGCCTTAACCTAGCATTAGGGAGACTCATTGTTGGTACTTTCTCCTCAGGTTCCTCATCTACTTTGGCTTTCGTGCCCATCAATCCCCACTTGTCCACAATGTTCGGATTTACTAAGGTGCATTCCTCGGCAACGGTGCCAATGTTTGCGGGTCGCCGCGACGGACGTCCATAGCATAGCTCTCACGCATCAACATAACATATCAATACAAGGGAAGCGACCAGGATGAGGCATGGAAACTCACTAGGGTGTCAATCCTAATGAAGTGAACTCGATGAGATACAACTACTAACTCTGCAAGAAAATCATACGCACTAAAGCCAAGTAATTTACATATGTCCTTCTACACAACACTACAGTCATCACGCCCGTTTACCATGCAAATCATATCGGATTCGCATGAAACTTGAAGGGAAGCTATAGGGGACTATCATGAGCATATCATATCACTGTCACAGCATTTTGGAGAGGTACAGAGATCGTGATCGTTCATCCTAATGTCAGCAAAAACAGTGAACAGGTGATCCTAAAGGGTCATTTTAGGGTCCCTAAAGCCTCTCCTAGGGTCAAAACAACATAAAATACGCATATAAGGACTCAAAACAGCGATTTAAGGTCTCAAACACGTAGTCGAAAACCTACACCGAATCTTGAATGATTACACTTGAAAGGAAGAGCAAAGTAAGAGGAACACAATGCAATAAATGAATCTAAATTCGGATTACCGTAGCCACAATAGCAATGACTACAAGTTGGAGCAAGAAGAAGCTCTCAAACGTACGCTGTCTTCTCAATTTGTGATAAAAAAGATGATGTTCAAACTTACAAAATTGACCTTTATAGTTTAGGTCTTTACAAATGGCTTGTCAGGCCAAAAGCTCCTAAACTTCTAACTGGATCTCTAATATACAGTTGTTCCCAGAAAAATAATCATAAATTCTTTTACAAGTTCTCGGCTTAGAGATTCTCTCTTACAAAATAATTTTACAAGGGTTTCCCACAAAAATGTGACTCCTTCTCTAGAAACCGTAGCTTCCTCCGCCAAACATTTTCTTAATACAGCAGCTTGCAAACATATTTTTTGACTCTTTTTGAATTTCCCTCCAAATCTCCAACTCCCTACCCCCACCCCCCTCCTTCCTCCTACCCACATACAACTACTTCTCTCCATCCCTGCCACATCATCAAAACATTCATAATCCTAACCCAAAAAATAGTTTTTCAAAACTCTCAAAAAGATCCCATTTCCACTTAAAACTACCCTCCAACACATATATATACATTAAAAACATTTTTCATGGTTATTTCCTGAATACACTAGTTTTCTCTCTCCCCCTTTCTCTCTCTCACTTCACAACACTTCCTTGTTCCTCTCCCTCTCTCATACCTCTCCCTTACTTTTAGCACAGTCAACCATTTTAATCTCTCTCCTCCCCCTCTCATCGTGTAGCTCATCTCCTAATGTTAGCTCTTCAATCCTTTTTACGTAGGCCTAAGTTACATAATATACAACCCATAATCTCTGCCTTGGTCCCTCTCTACCTCCTTCATTCTATGCTAAACAAACCTATCTATCCATGCTATGGATCTAAATGACATTACAAACCTCCCATCCACAACACAATTGTCAATATAAAAAACAAAAAGCGTAAATATCCGGTTTTTAAAAGGGTTTGCACCCTCAAAGAACCATGACTTGCATAGAATACAACAATGCCGAAGACACCAATGTGGAGCTTTGGGTGGATGGTTGCCTCTACCCCAATGACCCTTTGGTTAATGTGTATCCAACATTAAATAGTCTCCCTACCTTCTTCTTGCAACATGTAGGTAGAGGGAAACAAGGTCTACTTGGCTACTACAAGTGGTTGTCCAATATCGGAGCTCATAGTGTACAATGGTGGATGCATCAACACCAAGTTCTCATTCATAACACTGCTAGTTTGCAACAGAGGATCATTCATGTGGAGAAAGAAGCACAAACTCTTCAACAACATGTGGAAGAGAAGGATGGTAAGATTGCAAAGCTTGAGGGTACCATATTGTGTTTGAAAGAGTGAGTGTGTACTCAAGGGTTGCCGATGGTGAGGCATCTTGTTGATTAACTCTCTTGAAGATAAGATCTTACAGTAGTTTCACTCATTCTTTGATAGTGCTATGCTCACTTGTCACAACCATTATGCTGGAAGTGGTCGGCATTACTTGTACTGGTGAAGTCTTTGGTACCCATCGATATATAATTTCCCTTGGTTGTTCCTTCAATTTTTTCTTGCGAACATTGGGTAGCTCGATCTTAGCTTTAGATTCTTGCTTAGGTTTCCATACCCATTTTTTTGTATGTGATTGCGGTTTTTGTTGCTGATGTGGGCAGGGTGGTGCCATAATAGGACTCTTCTTAGTGTGTATCAGTTTTCTAGGCACCCATATTTTTTTAGGATTGGTAGTGAGTTGGGTCTTGGGTACCCAAAATTGCATAGTTCCTTGCATGCTGGTGTTATGAGGATGGATGTGGTGTCAAAGAACGATCATCCGGCTTGAGTGCATACTATTTTCTTCTAGATTTGGAGTGCAGAGAGAAGATTTCCATTGTTCACGTCAATGAGCAAAAGGCACTCTTAGTTTTCTGCCCTTGAGAATTAATTCAAGAACCCCGCCATCCTAGTATTTGAGAGCTTTGTAGGTGCTCATCCAAGGAACTCCTATCACCAAATCTTCATTTATATGCTCATATGGAATGCAAATAAAGGTGTGTGGGAAAAAAAATCCATGCACAAAGAGGTTGAGATTGATTAGACCCAATGTTGGTGCTAGCTCTTTATGGCGGCCTTTGACTTGTGCTTCGCAATGTTCCAGCGGTTGGGTTGTTACTTTTTTGTACATTGTGTAGTTGATCGCATTAAGATGAGCACCTATATCACATAGTTTCTTGACTTTTAACCTATATCAGCTAGTTCCTTGTCCAATCCATCCATCCAGTAGTCATCGATTTCGACCTCATCATTTGACATGGGGTGGGATATGAAGGGTATTGAGGGGTAGAACTTGAGGGATCAGTTGTCTTGCCGCTTTCTACTTCAAAACTCAAATGCATGCTTCTTCTTGGGCTTCTTCAATCACATTATGTGTGGTTAATCCAGGAGACGGATTTGGGTTCAATGTTAATTGATTGAAGGATGGAATTAACCTTGGTAATTGCTTCTAGGGTGTCCTTGCCAGTGCACCATGGAGAGAGAGAGAGAGAGAGAGAGAGAGAGAGAGAGAGAGAGAGAGAGAGAGAGAGAGAGAGAGGAATCAAATGCATGCTTCTTCTTGGGCTTCTTCAATCACCTTTTGTGTGGTTAATCCAGGAGATGGATTCGGCTTCGATGTTAATTGATCGAAGGATGGCATTAACCTTGGCAATTGCTTCTTCTAGGGTGTCCTCGCCAGTACACCATGGGGAGAGAGAGAGAGAGAGAGAGAGAGAGAGAGAGAGAGAGAGAGAGAGAGAGAGAGAGAGAGAATCTCATTTAACATGTCTCTCATTAAAAGGGCAAGAAAGAGATTAAAAAATGGTTCTTTGTAGCAAAAGCAAAACTCTCTATAGAGAAGGCAAAATGTTGGGGAGAGAAATTATTCTCTCCAAATAAAAGGAAGATGAAGAGAGATTATTCTCTCACAAAGAAGGATGTCAATGTTTTGAAAGTTGGCACACAAAATGGTGTCAAAAGGTCCAACACAAGTTTTAAGCGTGGGGAAAGACAATCCTCCACCAATCATCAAGCAGGCATTTGGAATGCCTACTGAAATGTATGTTAGCATTAAGAGGTATGCTAGCATCTCGCTAGCATACAATGATATGACCAATTTTTCTAATTGGCATGCCATGAAAGATCCTGAGGACTCGATGTAACTTTTAAGGGGGAGGAAGATACCTCCATCGTAAAACCTTGACTAGAATAAAAATAGGCATCTAAAATGCCTAGTGAAGTGTATGCTAGCCATATATGTTGTTACCATATACATTTATAAGGTTAGTTGTTACTAACTATCTGGACTAATGGAAGCAAGACAAGGTCTATAGATTGACCCTCAATAAAGGTGTAAGTGTTGGAACCCCTATTGAGACATGCAAATATTGTTTGGTGACAATTTTGCATGGGAGTAGTGGAGGCGGGGAGAAATTTCAAGGTCCTCAAATCCTCCCTAGCCCCCAAAGAGTCTTTTTTCCCTTTATGTGGTCCCATAGGGTGTGAGAAACATTCTTGATTATGTGCATGGGATCTAAGAGATGTTATAATTTTATGTGCTTCCAATATGGAAGGCTTAAAAATATGGAGTACCTTGATATACCTTTTGGTGGAGTAGATGGTGTTGGATCAATATTGTAGTGTTCTTCCCAAATGGTTGCCCAGTCTAGCATTGTAAGCTTTAGAGGTGTCTTCCCATTTGTTGGAGCTTTGTATTTGTTATGACTTTGGGATAGGAAATGATGGTTTTTTTGATAGATTACCTTGTGTAAGGTATCGATGATGGCCCACGTGTAGGACATGCATTGTGATCCAATGTGGACAACCCCGCACTCATATCATATCATTAGAGAAATGCTTCAAAATTCATATGATAAATAAAGAGAGAAGAATGAACATAGCATACCAAAATTCTCTCCAAGGCTAGGATAGTCATACATGGTCCACCTAAGGATACCCTTGTAAGGTTTCCAGTTTTTGAAACCTTAAAGGTTGTATAAAGCTTAATCAAATTAATATGATTATTGAAAAAGCAATGTAGAATTGCCTGACCATAGCAAATATTGGTATTTTTGGAATCTTAAGCACAGCAAACCCCGGGCTAGAAATTTTCAAAATTGAATTCCGATAAAAACTGGCATAGTTATGACCCCTGGAAGTCTACACTGTGAATTGAGTAAAATAGGTAAAATTGAAGGGTTGCAATAATCATTTAAGCATAGACTTTATTAAAGGACTCCTAGATATTTACAAGATATTTACCAATTAAGCAAAAATAGGTCAAAATATAGCAGAATTGATATTTTAAAAGCTGGAAGGTAATGGGAGGGTCATTATTGACTTGCTAGAGACTCGTTTAGCAGTAGGCGGCATTTTTTGACCTGTAGGGGATTGCTTGAACTCCAAGCAACTGCCTTTTTCAGCCGCCGGAGAGCTTATGAGTGCCAGAAAACTATAAATTGGACCCCTAGCTTCACATTTTAGAGAGACTCGGAGCCTTGATACTCTCTCTCTCATCTAGAGAGAACACTACACACAAATCATTAGAGATTAATCTCTAATTGATTAACCTAAACGGTAATTAGACTAATCCTTCTTAATTAGCAAGGTTAGATTCAGCTATTTTATTAATAAATCAAAGATTAGACCTATGTATACTCATAAAACCTCTCTTAATTAATTAATCTCTGCTGATTATTGTAATTAAGCTTAGTAATATTAAGCTAATTAATTATTCTATCATATTAGGACTGAAATTAGCCAAATTAACAACGAATTAATGGTAAATATATTAATTAAGATTAAATTAAGTTGAGATAATTATCAAAGTTGCATTAGATATTCATTAAGCTAAAAAATTATCGTATAATTTTTTAGTAATCTCCCTAATTAGTTAGGAAAAATTACTCTATTTTTTGAGCAAATTAAATAGGGAAAACTAGTAAATTGATTGAATATGTTGTGATATATTTATTAGTGGTTAACTAGGTGTTAAGGAACCTGTGATAATTAGGAGAAGCTCAGACAATTAATCTAGCTAATTACTTTAGCAGAAATACTCCATTAGTTGAGCAATTTAAATAGGGGAAATTAGTAAATTGATTTCAAATATTGTGATATATTTATCAATGGTTAATTAGGTGTTAAGGAACCTGTGATAATTAGGAGAAGCTTAGATAATTAATCTAGCTAATAAATTTAGCAGAAATCCTCTATTTTTTGAGAAATTTAAATAGGGGAAATTAGTAAATTGATTTCAAATGCTATTATATATTTATCAGTGATTAATTATGTGTCCAAAAACCCGTGATAATTAGTAAGAGCTAAGATAATTAATCTAGATAATTACTTTAGCAGGAATACTCTGTTTTTTGAGAAATTTAAATAGGGGAAATTACTAAATTGCTTTGAAATACTGTGATATATTTATTAGTGGTTAATTAAGTGTGAAGAAACCTGTGATAATTAGGAGAAGCTCAAATAATTAGTCTAGCTAATTAATTTAGTAGAAATACTCTGTTTTTTGAGCAATTTAAATAGGGGAAATTAGTAAATTGATTTCAAATGCTGTGATATATTTATTAGTGCTTAATTAGGTGTTAAAAAACAAACCATAATTAGGAAAATCTCAGATAATTAATCTAGTTAATTACTTTAGTAGAAAAACTCTATTTTTAGAGAAAATTAAATAGGGAAAATTAGTAAAATGATTTCAAATTCTGTGAGATATTTATCAGTGGTTAAATAGGTGTTGACTAACCTCTGATAATTAAGAGAAGTTAAGATAATTAATCTAGATGATTATTTTAGCAGAAATACTCTGTTTTTTGGACAATTTAAATAGGGGAACTTAGCAAATAGGTTCAAATTGAATTGAGTTATTTATTAGAGGTTAATTAGATGTTAGGAAATCCATGATAATTATTCTAATCAAATATAATTAATTTAACTAATTATATTAGTGGAATTACACTGTGTTTAGGGGTAAATTAAAAAAGGAAATTAGTAAATCATGTGCTATAATTACATGCTATTCATCAGAGCTGTATTATAGGGTAAAGAAGCCATGATAATTATGCCAAGGTTAGAAAAGTAGTATAGATATTTATCTAAGTCAAATTATACTATTTGTAGCTAAAAACTAAAGAGAGAAATTAGTAAATCATGCTATGACTACATGCTATTTATCAGAGCTAGATTACATGATGAAAAGGCCATGATAATTATGACAAAGTTAGAAAATTAGTATAGATATTTATCTAAGTCAAAATATACTAATTTTGGTTAAAATTTCAAGGGGGAAATTAGTAAATCATGCTATATGATTACATTCTATTTATCACAGTTAGCTTACATGATAACAAGGTGGTGATAAATATGTCAAGGTTAAAAAAGTAGAATAAATATTTTTTTAAGTCAAATTATCCTAATTTTAGCTGAAAATTGAAGATGGAAATTATATAATTAAGTTGGAAAATAAAAATAAAATTACAAGAGGTCAAAAATATCCTTATCTACTAATGATAATTATACCATAGTTAATTAGTGAGGTTAGTAAATTATAATTGACCAAAAGTCCTATTTTTAGCAAATGATTAATTTAAAAAAATAGACTTTGTGGTTAAATTTTTTTAAAAAAATTATAGTAAGTGAAAACCTATGATATCAAGTTAAGGAAATGAAATCCTTAAGAGAATTAAATACAATAAATATTAAGCCCAAAATAAGTAGATTATTAGTTTAAACGTTGATGGGAAAATTAGGAAAAAGATATAGAAAATTATAAGAAAGTTAGGAGAGCTTAGAAAACCTTTAGGGAAGTGGTGGAAAAGGTTATCATGCCTATATAGACAAATAAGAACTTACTAGGTCAAGAATTTATCAATTAAGACTATAAATTTAACCTTGAATGGGTTACGGTTGAATACAAAGGTTAAGTTTATATTTTGAATTATTTACCTAATGATTAGACAACCTTTTTATAAGGATAAGAATTTATGGCACCAAAAAGAACCCGAGCAAATCCTACATCTGATGATGAGGACGTAGCTCCAAAACGAACTAGACGTCGCACGACGACGAAGTCGGGCCTAGTAGTAGGCCTACGGAGGAGAGTCTTCAGGCGCCAGCGCAGCAGCGAATGGCCAATCAATCCCAGGTGGGTGTCCCATTATTCAATTAAGTCTTTAATTAGTTTAAGTTCTTTATAAATTAGCATTGCATACGTAAGAAGGATAAGCTGGCTGAAAACGGAAAGTAACTTCCAACGTGCATTTGTTTATAATGTAGGAAAGATTGTTTGGGTTAAAACTGGTTAAATTAGGAAAGATATGTTTGATCATCCTTAAGACAGCTTGTCTCAAGACACCTCTAACTCCTTGTTATATTTTGATGATAATGATTGGCTTTCCAGCCACGGATAAGTCGGTTACCCCCATGAACGTTGAGTTTCTACTATGTGTCATGTCTTGATGTTTCTACATAAGTTAAGATACCATTTTTTATCCTAGGGGAGCCGCTCGGTTGTATGGGCAACTGGTTTTGGTGTATGGGCACCCGGAACCTTGGGTGGGGGTTTATCCACTCCGGATTTGAATAAGGAATGGGTGCTGTTTTTCACCCTTAGGTGGTCTTGAGACAAGAAGAGTACTAGTCATGGTTATTATGGACAATGTTTTGATTGACAGTACCATGTCTTAAGTTTAAAGATGTCTGTTTTCTAAAAGAATGCTTTCAATGTTGTCTTTAATAATTCATTGAAGGAATTACTGTGACGGAACGTAAAAGAAACCATTGTTTTAAATGTTGAAACAACGTGATAGTAATTAGAAATTAAATGAATCATGTGTGAGTGCGGGGTGGTAAGTGGGGATTAACAAAGGTTGTCAATCAAGGAAGGGTGGACCTGATTAGTCAGGTAACTATCCATCCCTGCACACTAAAACGTTTAGAAAACTTCTTCACTTGGAAGAGGAGTCCACCAGCGGCTATGCCCTCACATTTGTTAGGGGAAAAAAAGCGTTGGTTGAGGATACCTTAGCCCAATTGTGGCAGTTATAGGGCCGAAATAGTTTTTTCGGACTTTTAATACGTTGTCCCATTTTCGCTGCGAGACAGAACTAGGTCTTCTTCTAAGGCTATAAACCCAAGCTATTGTCAATGGTAAAGGTCTATTCCTTGAATTTTTCTTGTTTAGAGACTCTGATTTTTATCAGACCTAGAGACCTGTCAAGGATCCCATCCCGATCTTGGTGTAGTCGGGATTGGGAATATTACAAGTGGTATCAGAGCGTGTATTAATTAAAGTCTTGGACCTAGGGAAAAGTTTAAGGTGTTAAGTTGAAATAAGTGATCTTTGACTAATTCAATTAAAAACGTATTTAATTGAAAAGAGGGAGTGGAAGGAAGAGAGAGAATTATCCCTACCCTTGCAGGAAAATTTCCATTAGGCCTACTTCAAATTCTTGGATTTCAACATTAGGTTTATGAGGGCTTGCCTATCCCGAGACTATTCAATGCGAAAAAGCGTGATGAAATGGCTGGATAGTAGATTTTCTCCTTCCACTTGGAAAATCAAGTGGTCAGGATCTGGTGGAATTTTCTTCATTGATGCGGGAGAATTAGAAGGTTTAGAACTAAATATGAAGAAACTCAAATGGACCGAAGATCTTCAAGTGGTTGAAGTATACTTTTTCATTGGGATGGAGAATTCAGAAGAAACCCTTGTAATAGATGATGTCCAAGTATCGCAAAATCAGTGGGTGTTTGATCAGGTGTCTAAAGTAATCTACCCAGGTAGAATTAGGCCCATAGGTGTAGGCCCTAGTTTTAATGGACCAAAAGATGTTGTATATTTTGATCCTATATCTGATCCACCCATAGTCCACAAGATTCTAGTATAGGGTTGTCGTCACCCTTGTACATAGTAGGACCTTAATGGATTGTATTAACTCTTGTACATACTATGGTTCTTATGGGTATGCTATAAGCAGTTTTGTTTATGGTTTGGTAATTGTCTTCATCCTGTGTGCAAAAGTTTGAGTATGAGGCTATCAAAATGAACAAGTTCTTTGGTCTATGCCAACTGGGAATTTCATTAGAGGAGTACTACACCAAGTTCATGTCTTTACGATGCTATGCTCCCCAGATGACCATGGAGCAACAAATTGCCTATTTCTGTCAAGGCCTCAACAACCCCTCAGTACACGTCTCGAAGCCATGAGGCCTACATCAATACACGATGCCCTTCTCAGGGCTAAGCCTCTTGCAGCCGAAGGAACCAACTCTATAAGGAACTATAATGGATTTAATAACTTTAGGGGAAGAGCCAGGGGAACTTTCAACCAAGGATACCAACAACGTGGACTAGCTGTAGTAGTAAACCTGGAGCAGACCTTCCCAAACGTTAGGTGCTATGGATGCAATCAAATAGAAATAACTGTCCTGAAGAGAAAAACCCTCGAACTACTGCTAGAACCATTCCTCAAAATCAAGGAGATAATATAAGAGGAGGTAGAAATGGAAGATGAGGTAGAGGAAGAGCACGAGGAACCGGATCTTATGCAATCATAGGAGAACCAACCTTATGAATAAGAAAGATAAAAGAGCCACTCGCTTGGCCATAGTTAGCAATCTTAGAGCTTTGTAAACCACTATAAATCAATAATGTAAAAACTTGAGTTACTTATATATTATAATGGAATACATGATTTTCTTCTCCAAAATTACTTAATGAATCTAAAGTTAAGTTGGTATTTAATCAAAAAATTAAGGGTTGATCTAGCAAATGAGACAGAATTTCTCGATAGTATGAAAAGAATTTGAATCTTGAGATTGAGATAGTTATTAAGCAACCAACTCACATTCCTTGTGCACACGATAACCTTCCTTGGAAAATGACCTGGATATGAAAGTATTAAGGTAACGAGACTAATAGAAGACGAAAAGAACTCTTGGTATGATACTTCTTAAAACCCTTTACATATTGTTGGTCAACCAGGTTAGAGCACAGAGGGGGTACCTCTGGTGCAATGGTGGGAGCTTGTGCCGAACGCAGATTGCTCAGAATGGCAAGAACACGCCGAGCACGTTCAGATTGGCAAAGCTAAAATACATGATACTTGTCGAACGTTGATTGCTCTGAATGGTCAGTTAGACCGAGCGCGTTCATGTTGACAAGGTGGATATATGGATCTTTATGGAATGGAATTAACCTGGTTTTTGAGATGATACAAATGGTTTGTAAAGGTTTCTAAGATGGGCTCAACACTAAGAGTTTCTTGAGGAAAAATTGGCTAGCAAGTAACTCCAACGAGAAACTAGAAAGAACTCTTAGAATAATCAGTAACATTTGGTAAAGTGGAAAGGTTATCCCTTCAAAGATGCCACTTGGGGGGGATGAATTTCTCTTCTCAAAGACTTTCCCAATTTCGGTTGAGATGAGGACATCTCAAATTCTTAAGTTGGGGTGATTGTAGGGTAAAACCCCCAATTTAAGGTCACCTAAGGGGCATTGCAAATTGTTGCCAGCATACTCCACCATTTTCACGTTGGATGTGTGCAATTGGAAGAGCTCATCAATGCCTACCTACAGTAAAAATATCGCCCACAAACGGTGCTTCGACGACGACGCGCAATAACGTCGAAGATTTTATGTGTAACAAAAATGGACGTGAGTTAAAAGCCACACCAATGGGGTATTATGAGACATGGCAGCTGAACCTGGATCCAACGGCTATGATTTAAAGTTGAGCTGAGCTAACTACCTCGCCACAAGGCCACTTGTGTCCCAATATTGGACCTTTACAATTTTAAACTTGGGGGGTCCAGGGTCCCATTAGAGGGGGCCGGTTTTTTATTGGCCCCTTTACCCTAAGGTTTCCAGTTTATGAAACCTTAAAGGTTGTATAAAGCTTAATCAAATTAATATGATTATTGAAAAAGCAATGTAGAATTACCCGACCATGGCAAATATTGGTATTTTTAGAATCTTAAGCACAACAAACCCCGGGCTAGAAATTTTCAGAATTGAATTCCGATAAAAACTGGCATAGTTATGACCCCTAGAAGTTTACACAGTGAATTGAGTAAAATAGGTAAAATTGAAGGGTTGCAGTAATCATTTAAGCATAGACTTTATTAAAGGTCTCTTAGATATTTACAAGATATTTACCAATTAAGCAAAAATAGGTCAAAATATAGCAAATTGATATTTTAAAAGCTGGCAGGTAATGGGAGCACCATCACTGACCTGCCAGGGACTCATTTAGCAGCACGGGGCATTTTTTGACCTATAGGGGACTGCTTGAACTGCAAGCAACTGCCTTTTTCAGTCGGTGAGAGCTTATGAGTGCCAGAAAACTATAAATAGGACCCCTAGCTTCACATTTTAGAGAGACTCGGAGCCTTGATACTCTCTCTCTCATCTAGAGAGAACACTACGTAGAAATCATTAGAGATTAATCTCTAATTGATTAACCTAAATGGTAATTAGCCTAATCCTTCTTAATTAGCAAGGTTAGATTAAGCTATTTTGTTAATAAATCAAAGATTAGGCCTATATATACTCATAAAATCTCTCTTAATTAACTAATCTCTGCTGATTATTATAATTAAGCTTAGTAATATTAAGCTAATTAATTATCCTATCATATTAGGGCTAAAATTAGCCAAATTAACAATGAATTAATAGTAAATATATTAATTAAGCTTAGATTAAGTTGAGGTAATTATCAGAGTTGCATTAGATAGTCATTAAGCTAGGAAAATTATCGTATAGTTGTTTTAGTAATTTTCCTAATTAATTAGGCAGAATTACTCTATTTTTTGAGCAAATTAAATAGGGAAAATTAGTAAATTGATTGAATATGCTGTGATATATTTATTAGTGGTTAACTAGGTGTTAAGAAACCCGTGACAATTAGGAGAATCTCAGAAAATTAATCTAGCTAATTACTTTAGCAGAAATACTCCATTATTCGAGCAATTTAAATATGGGAAATTAGTAAATTGATTTCAAATGTTGTGATATATTTATCAGTGGTTAATTAGGTGTTAAGTAACTCGTGATAATTAGGAGAATCTTAGATAATTAATCTAGCTAATATCTTTACAAGAAATACTTTGGCAGGAATACTCTGTTTTTTGAGAAATTTATATAGGGAAAATTAGTAAATTGATTTGTAATGCTGTGATATATTTATTAGTGGTTAAGTAATGGTTAAGAAACCTGTGATAATTAGGAGAAGCTCAGATAATTAATCTAGCTAATTACTTTAGCAGAAATACTTTGTTTTTTTGAGCAATTTAAATATGGGAAATTAGTAAAATGATTTCAAATGCTGTGATTTATTTATTAGTGCTTAATTAGGTGTTAATAAATCCGTGATAATTAGGAAAATCTCAAATAATTAATCTAGCTAATTACTTTAGTAGAAAAACTCTATTTTTACAAAAAAGTAAATAGGAAAAATTAGTAAAATGATTTCAAATTTTGTGAGATATTTATCAGTGGTTAAATAGGTGTTGAGTAACTTGTGATAATTAGGAGAAGTTAAGATATTTAATCTAGCTAATTATTTTAGAAGAAATACTCTGTTTTTGGACAATTTAAATAGGGGAAATTAGCAAATAGGTTCAAATTGAATTAAGTTATTTATTAGAGGTTCATTGGATGTTAGGAAATCCATGATAATTATGATAATTTTAGATAATTAGTTTAACTAATTATATTAGTGGAATTACACTATGTTTAGGGATAAATTAAAGGGGGAAATTAGTAAATCATGTGCTATAGATACATGCTATTTATCAGAGCTGTATTATAGGGCAAAAAGGCTGTGATAATTATTTCAAGGTTAGAAAGGTAGTATAGATATTTATTTAAATCAAATTATACTATTTCTAGTTAGAAACTAAAGAGGGAAATTAGTAAATCATGTTATATGATTACATGCTATTTATGAGAGCTAGATTACATGATGAAAAGGCCGTGATAATTATGAAAAAGTTAAAAAATTAGTATAGATATTTATCTAAGTCAAAATATACTAATTTTGTTTAAAATTTCAAGGGGGAAATTAGTAAATCATACTATATGATTACATTCTATTTATCACAGTTAGCTTACATGATAAAGAGGCGGTGATAAACATGTCAAGGTTAGAAAAGAAGAATAAATATTTATTCAAGTCAAATTATCTAAATTTAGCTAAAAATTGAAGATGGAAATTATATAATTAAGTTGGAAAATAATAAAATAATTACTAGAGGTAAAAAATATCCTTATCTACTTGTGGTAATTATACCATAGTTAATTAGTGAGGTTAGTAAATTATAATTGACCAAAAGTCCTATTTTTAGCAAATGATTAATTAAAATAAATAGACTTTGAAAAATTATAGTAAGTGTAAACCTATGATATCAAGTTAAGGAAATGAAATCCTTAAGAGAATTAAATACAATAAATATTAAGCCCAAAATAAGTAGATTATTAGCTTAAAAGTTGATGGGAAAATTAGGAAAAATATATAGAAAATTATAAGAAAGTTAAGAGAGCTTAAAAAACCCTTAGGGAAGCGGTGGAAAAGTTATTATGCCTATATAGACAAATAAGAACTTACTAGGTCAAGAATTTATCAATTAAGACTATAAATTTAACCTTGGATGGGTTACGGTTGAATAGAAAGGTTAAGTGTAGATTTTGAATTATTTACCTAATGATTAGACGACCTTTTTATAAGGATAAGAATTTATGACACCAAAAAGAACCCGAGAAAATCCTACATCTGATGATGAGGACGTAGCTCCAAAACGAACTAGAGCGTCGTACGACGACGAAGCCGGGCCTAGTAGGCCTACGGAGGAGAGTCTTCAGGCGCCAGCGCAGCAGCAAACGGCCAATCAATCCCAGGTGGGTGTCCCATTATTCAATTAAGTCTTTAATTAGTTTAAGTTCTTTTATAAGTTAGCATTGCATACGTAAGAAGGATAAACTGGCTGAAAATGGAAAGTAGCTTCCAACGTGCATTTGTTTATAATGTAGGAAAGTTTGTTTGGGTTAAAACTGGTTGAATTAGGAAAGATATGTTTGATCATCCTTAAGATAGCTTGTCTCAAGACACCTTCGACTCCTTATTATATTTTGATGATAATGATTGGATTTCCAGCCACGGATAAGTCGGTTACCCCCATGAACGTTGAGTTTCTACTCTGTGTCATGTCTTGATGTTTCTACATAAGTTAGGATACCAATTTTTATCCTAGGGGAGCCGCCCGGTTGTATGGGCAACTGGTTTTGGTATATGGACACCCGGAACCTTTGGTGGGGGTTTATCCACTCCGGATTTGAATAAGGAATGGGTGCCGTTTTTCACCCTTAGGTGGTCTTGAGACAAGAAGAGTACTAGTCGTGGTTATTATGGACAATGTTTTGATTGACAGTACCTTGTCTTAAGTTTAAAGATGTTTGTTTTCTAAAAGAATGCTTTCAATGTTGTCTTTAATAATTGATTGAAGGAAATACTGTGACGGAACTTAAAAGAAACAATTGTTTTAAATGTTGAAACAACGTGATAGTAATTAGAAATTAAATGAATCATGTGTGAGTGCGGGGTGGTAAGTGGGGATTGACTAAGGTTGTCAATCAAGGAAGGGTGGACCTGATTAGTCAGGTAACTATCCATCCCTGCGCACTAAAACGTTTAGAAAACTTCTTCACTTGGAAGAGGAGTCCACCAACGGCTGTGCCCTCACATCTGTTAGGGGGAAAAAAGCGTTGGTTGAGGATACCTTAGCCCAATTGTGGCAGTTATAGGGCCGAAATAGTTTTTCGGACTTTTAATACGTTGTCCCATTTCCGCTGCGAGACAAGACTAGGTCTTCTTCTAAGGCTATAGACCCAAGCCATTGTCAATGGTAAAGGTCTATTCCTTGGATTTTTCTTGTTTAGAGACTCTGATTTTTATCAGACCTAGAGACCTGTCAAGGATCCCATCCCGATCTTGGTATTGGTGGGTTGGGGATCTTACAACCCCTAACAATGGACTCTCTCCTCTCCTTTGGAAGTAAAAAATTCACAATGGGGATGTCCTTCCACAACTCCTCAATGAGGAGCTCAAGGTAGATATCAATATTTTGCACCTTTTACTTCCCTATCACAATCAAAAAGAGAAGCATATTTCGCTTCTTGGTAGTCTCCCATACTGGAATATTGTAGTTGATGATCACCACGGGCCAAGTGCTCCATGATGTAGACTTGGTGTCAAAGGGATTGACACCATCTTTTGTCAATCCAAGCCTCAAGTGTCGAGGCTCTAGTCCAAACTTGGGCCAATGAGTCTTGATGTGCCTCCATGCAGGTGAATCGGTAAGGACACGCATAATGATCCCATCATTTGAGCGATGGTTGGTGTCCCATGTGAGAAGCTCCAATGTAGATCTGCTTTTAAACATGTGTTGAATCCAAGGGATAAGTGAAAAAATCCTCAATACCTTGTAGGGTAGGTGAGCCTCGCTCACACCGGTCTTGTAGCATGATTCTCTGCACACAAGACATCATGAAGAATGTGCATGTTCATTGCAATATAGTATGCAATCGTTGATGCATGCATAGATGCGCTCATGCTTCATGCTAAGTGCGATGGCATATGACCTCGCTCATCAATGATCCAAAGGCATGTGGTGATTTGTAGGAAGCATTTTGCTCATCAAACTACAATGAAACAAAAAATTATTACAGATGCAAGGGGGGGCAGCAAGAGGGTGCAATTTGCAAAAACCATAAATAGAACTTACATGAGAGGTGCATCTACATTTGCATTGCTCCAATAAAACTTCTTTTGCAAGTTGAGGATCTCAAATGATGCTCGAAGCACCGAGTACTGGGAACCATCGTAAAAAGGTGTTTGGGTGCTCAATAGAAATACGTCCTCCATTACCTGTGCCCGTTTAGTGTAGGGTCTACAATACTCCTTGCACATGTTGGCTTCATGTGCCAACAACTCATCCACCATGTCAAACATGTGCTTGTCCTCAAACTCAAAGTGCCCCTAAGACATGTGCGGAGGCTCTGTCAAAGTAGATCAGTGCCACAATCACCTCTTGCCATGCCTTCCCTCAGTAGCTCTTGCCATTGTCTTTTAGCCTTGTGTGTCTCTCTACCACCACCAAACATAGACCAATGGAGAGAATCCTCAAGCAATGGGGGGGAGGTCTCCCATCTCCTACAACACTTTTTTGAGAGATTCAAAGCCCTTCAATCTCCACATGCTCCAAGGCAATGTGCCTCAAGCAAAGGATTGCCCTTTTTCGTGCAAGGACAAGTTAGTATGTTCTTCAACCATCGATCATGCTGGGGGCCGTCTGGGGGACCACGATCATCCCAATCACCCTACAGATGCGTAAAAGAGAGATATGTTGATTCAGAGTCTATTAAAAATCACATGTGCTCTAAAAAATAAACAATTAGTAGAATAGGTATCAACTAGATTTTCAATAGGAAAAAAGAGAGAAAATATTTAAAGAAAGTACAATGAGTAGGAAAAGAGAGCAAAGTTTAAAAACATTAACAATGGTACTTAAAATATAATTTTAAAAATTTCATGAGTAAGAAAAGAAAGAGAATCTAAAAAATAATATAAAATGGTACTAAAGGTGGTGGAAAGTTAGAGAGGGGGTTGCAAAAGTTTGCAACATCAGATACTTTTTTGGATGTGGATAATCACGTTCACACCTAGTACTCTCTTCCTCTCCGTCTCTCACTCTTAAGCTCTCTCTCTCTCTCTCTCTCTCTCTCTTACACACACACACAATCACTCTTTGGTGGAGCGCTACATTATCTGCCTTTGGAGGGCAAAGGGTGGATCGTGAGAGGAAAGGGTGGATTTCAAGAAGACTTGATCGTGCAAGGGCTCTACACAAGAGGATCGCAAGAAGATCCATCCACGAACAAAATGCAAGAGGTAAGCTTCTATACAACCCCCCCACCCTATTGTCTTAAACACACGCACATTAGAATAGATAGATTTAAAGCTTTCATACCTCTTGCAAATTTGGAGTCTATGTTTGCTTCCTTGCCCTCACTTTGCTTCCTTGCTTGCTTGAGTTCTTAGTTGCACTCACTTTGATTGCTTGTTGTGAGGGTGTGATTAGCTTGTAGGTGTTTGCTGGCTTGCTTTTTTGGTGTGTGATTAAGAAAAGAGTAAAATAAGAGAGAAGAAAAGAGATTAGCATAGATTTAATGTTAATGTTAAGTTAGTGCTAACGTGGATAGGAAAAATAAATGAGAGGATTTTTCTTTTGTGTGTTTAATGTTATGATAGTGTTAAATTAGAGTAAAAAATGTCCTATCTAAAACATGTGGTATACAAAAAAGAAAAAAATAAATAAAAGAAGGGTAAAAAAGTTAAACATTAAACAAAAGACCTTTAAAAAATAAGTTTAAAAGCATTAGAAAAATATGAACTCCAAAAGGGCCCTTTAGCTTAAGGGGTGATTAAGCATGGACCAACAGGAAGAGGGTGGTGGCCACAACTATAGCCTCAGAACAATAGGGTAGGAGGCGCCATAAGGGCCTATTTTTTCGCCTCATCATAGCTTTGTCCCTAGAAAGAGAGAGAAGGGGGTGGGGGGGTTGCTTTCCCTCCATTTCATGAGTGTCCATAAAGTAACCCTAAAATTTCAAATATTTTTGACATTCTCTAAATCTCACGTTTCAATCCCCAAAAGCTCCCCTAACCAAATACATGGTCAAAAATCTATTTTCTTTCACCAAAATATGCATTTCTTAGCCATTACCCTCCATTCTACCTCCTCCTCCTCCTCCTCCTCTCTCACTCTCTCTCTCTCTCTCTCTCTCTCTCTCTCTCCTTCTCTCCTCTCCAAGATTTCCATAGTTGCAGCACATATGGAAGCTTTCTATAGTTTCTCATGCATTTTTTCTCCAAAGTCACCATTTTCTCTAAGCACACACACACTCTCTACATGATTTCCCATTTTCATCTACACCTCCACTATCCTCTCTTCTGAAGATCTCCATGGCTATAGCACTTTTGGAGACTTTTCCAAGCACCTCTTCTACCCTTTCTTCTACCACTTCATAGCCCATCATCTACAAGCTATCCATGGCTATGGCTGCTACATTGGGGTAAACGTCTCGAACCCTCTCTTCTAACCTTTCAACTACACCTTCTTAGCTCATCATCTCTACGCTTCCCATGGTTGGAGCACCTACAAAAACTCTATCAACTACCTCTTGTCTCCTTGCCATGGTTGTAGTATTGCACTCCAAATTTCTCCATTGAAGGTTTAATCCTCTGTATCTCCCTCTCTCCAAAAACATTAACTTTTTCCTCCATCTCTAGCTCAATCAAAACCACCATCAAATCCTCTAACTGTAGCCCCTTCCTCTTTGTAGCAATGTCATACTCTACTACTCATAGCAAGCCAAAAGATGAGGTAGAAAGGGTTGTCTTGTACAACACCAATGATTCTAATGGGGAGTGAATGCCTCAAGTGTTCAGCAAAGGTTCTTGGGTCTTCATGAAACCTGTAGCCACGAGGACTCATCATGTTCAAAATTGTGGCAACTTGGATCAACATTGGAAAGGGAGGCTGCTGGGTTCGAAGACCATAGGATGAATGGATGATGGTTGTTGTTCAACACATGTATTCAATGCCTAATCTGAATTTGGGGAACACTAATCCAAGAATTTTTCCACCTAACTGTAAGTTGCTTCTTTTTGTTGTTGCAATAGACATATGCATTGAGTTAACCTATGTGTTCAAGTATGTTGGTATGTTTATTTTGGCCCATTTGATGTCTGTGTAGTTATATTTTAAACTTGGTAAGCAACAATAATTAAGAAGTCTCTTTGGAACCTTTCAAGCTTTTCATGTTGACATTGGTGCCATGATGCTTCTCGATGTGAAACCATCAAATCTACTGCAAAGTGGAATCTTCTTCTACTCACATACATATTTAGTGTCCACCTTTGAGCATGGTTATGGTAAGATTAGTGGAATCGACATGCCATCGCTTCTTAGCGTGAAGTGGTTGCAGCCTGATATTTGTTCCATCTTATCCAAAAAGGAGAAGATGGTTTTTGACATTATTTTCTTGTTGAATTTTGGGAAGGCTTTGAGGTCTTTAGGTCTAAGTTGGTGTTGTACCATGCATTTTTTTGTGCATTTATTTAAGGCCCTACCAATCAATGTCACACCCACTATGTCTATATGCAAGAATGTGTCTTTTGAAGCATTACAACCCTTGTTAGGAGAGAATTGGGGATTTATAGAGGGTATCCATCAGGGAGATAGATATCGATGCAAGCTAGGGGCTTCAGGTATTGGGATATGGTCCTTAAACTTTTCACAACTTTGTATATACACTTCCACTACGAGCAATGGATGTGTAAGACTGGGAAATGGACACCTCTACAAATCCTTGAAGTAATCTTGTGACATTTGACTCATATTACAATGCCAAATGATGTCTCTAAAAATGTACAAGTTAATGATCGTAGTTGTTGACACATCTACCTTGGTCACTTCAAAGATTGCACTTGCAAAGCAGGCAAGCATCACGGAGGAGGAGTTCTTGGCAACCCAAGCCAAGGGTGTAGAAAATCAACAACCTCTTCCTCTTCCTGTTGATTCACTTGACTTTGATGCCCCAAAAATTGTTGATGAGAGGAGATCATCCCTCAACCTTTAACTCACACCAACTATGGACGACGACAGAGAGGCTGCATGCGGTAATTGTCTTCCTTGTGTAATTGGCCATCCCAATTTATTTTCCTAACACAAAATATTGTAGGATCTTTTGGACATGGATGTGTGGGTAGCTCGCAAGGGGGGGTGACACAAATTTTTTGTCCCACAAGCAATGCTTGCAAACTACTTCAAAGAACTATTCATGGGTGACATTTGCATTATCCACAAGGACTTCTCCCCTAATGGACATTTTTCTTTGTGGGTCCTGAAGGCTGTCAAAACAAGCTCTTGTGCTTGTCTACTATACCTTAGACTATGCATGTAATTTTTATTGTACAAAAATCTCTTGCAATGGCCACTTTTGGCACAGGTTTTTGCAGCAAGGTCTTAGCCCGTGTAGCTATCAATCAAGCTTTAGGAGTGGAAGATCCACAAGCCATAGCGACCTCAATCCTAACTTCCATCATACCTAATGTTGAAGTAAGACGCAAGGAAGTTGCATAGTCCTTCCTAACAAAAAACCTATAATCAACGCCTTTTGTAATTTCATATATCAATATAGTATCAGTTCCACATGTACTTTCCTATCTTGACTTACAATTTGGTGTAAATACATGGATTTCAGTGAAATGTAATTTTCTAGTTCTGAATGGACAAATTTATTGTGAGTTTTCTTTGCTGTCTTGAATCTTTAGAGACATGGTGTTCATTGGATCAATTTAAAAGGTATGCTTGTGCAAATGCTTTGTGGGTCAGTATCTATCTATTGTGATGATGTCGAGGGTCCCAACTTGCCAAACGGAGGAATTAGTGTATAGGCAAGTACCTACCACTTTAATGTGTCATTAGCTTTCAAATGGTATTGTAAATGCCAATGTTGTGGTGGATATGTCCCAAAAACTACAAAAAACCCCTATCCACAAGGCACTAATTTTGGGCAAAACAAGTGCACTTGTGCTGTCCAAAATTGATGTCTTGTGGACAGGAGTTTTTAACATTGTGCCAAAACAAGCATATTTGGTGCCTTCCGTATGTCAATCAAAGGCATTTTGGTTGTCTCTCAGTCTTCCACAAGTACAAAAGGTTGAGAAGGCATTGGTAGAAAATAATTGTCAATGAATACTTTGTTGGGTCTCATTTACCATTTGAAATGCACACATCATATTTGTTTTGGCCTTGGAGGTGCAAAAGGTCCCTATCCACAAGGCAATGATTTTGGGCAAAACAAAAGCATTTTTGACCAAAATTGGCACCTTGTGGACGGGGGTTTTTTGCACCTCAAGCACCAAAACAGATATGATGTTTGCCTTTCAAATGGAATTTGAAGCCTATTGTGAAGGTTTTGTAGCACTAGCCAACAAAATACTCATCCACACCTCCCCCCCTCCCCATCTCCCCATCCGCGTTCAATGGCATGGTGTGAAAGAACCACCTGGCAATGTACAAAAGACCTATTTTAAAAAAAACACAAATTAAATACAAAGAACTTAAATGACAAAAGAAGCGACACATTGAAAAATGAGTAACCATCATTTCATTTCCAAATTTGAAGTCATTACAAATCCATTGCAAAAAGGTGTTGTTGTACATATTACTAGCTACAAGCTCCCTTGTATCCAACAGGCTAGTGCCAAATCTTTTTTCATTACAATTACATGTTTGGCACGGATGGTACACAAGTTAGTATCCTCAAATAAACCCACCAGGTATGCCTCTGCGGCTTCTTCAATCCTTCGAGGCCGATGGGCTGCATGCGTAAGTCAATGTTGTAGCTTTGTAGACTCTTCCTGCATGTCCATGCAAAAGGATCCCTTTGGATGAGAAGTTCCATAGAATTTTGATAATGTTGAATCTCAACAAAGGCTCTGCTAAAATGGCGCACTCTATGAGGTTTCCTATGCAGTGCTGCTTGCCCATCTTGCTGTCGTTGGTCCGGTTACTTGTAAAATGTTGTTTTATGGTAGCACTTGGGGGGTGGGGCTGCATCCTCTGGGACAAAATTGTTGTCACTAAACTCCTCTTCTTGAGGTCTTAACAATAAAAATATGACACTCATCCTCTCCAGCCTTTGTTGCTTCACAATTTGGCACTCATCAATCTTGAGAACAAACACCAACTTAGTTCCCACACTGCAAGAGAAGAAAGGCAATACATGAAGGTCATACAATGACAATGAAAGGGAAACTTCACATGATTCTTTCCTCACCATTAGAAGGTAGTGCATAAAAGACAACCATTGCTTGTTGAAGTCTCTTCAAATTGACAAAAATATTGTTTGACATAGAGTAAGGAAACCCCTTGTGAATATTATCTACAAAATTCCTTGCATTGTTAGCTGGCACTGGGAATACATTCTCAGTGACTCCTCATCCCCTCAAAGCATCCTTGAGAAGGCCATTTAGTGCAGTGTAACCCTTTGTACTAATGCCAATCTCATCACATGCCTTCTACACATCAACATCACTCACGAGATTAGAAAACTTACGCATCACCTCCTTGGTTACAACATCATTAATATGTTTTCCTCTCAATGCGCATAGGAGTGCTATGGCATCTACCTTCTTAAGGTGACTACTAAGCAAATGGATGGAATCCTCTTGGTTTTGGCTACTACATGTCTCTTGGATGAAATTTTTGCAATGAGAATAAAAAACAAAACAATCACCATAGAAGCGACTTCATACATATAGGAAATACGATAGGGTATTCCAAAATGCACCTTGTAGCTGTAACTCTTCTCTTTTGAGCACCACCTTTGGGAGAAAGAGTATCTATGTCTTAGAAGCTCCTCTTATTCTCCCTTGCACCTAAAGGAATTGTCATCTATCCATCTTTGATACATGTTAATCTCAACGATAACATAGTTCTCTGCTTCTCATTGAATTGAGTGTAATCTAGCTCTGTGTTTTTGCATTGTGAAACCTCGTTATTTATACGTGATCTTGCCTCAAGTATAATTGGATGGATCCAGTCTTTTCCCTGCTTATATAGCCTTTTGGCTATTAGCACCAATGAGAGAGATTCCTCAATGAGTGATTGATGCCATTCAATCCGTAGAGAACCAATGGTAAGCATTGGTACCACATGTTTTCTCCACCTCAATGATTGATGGCTGACATTCAACCTTTAGAGAACCAATGGTGAGCAATGGTATCACATGTTAGCTCCACTTCAGTACCATTGGGATGTTGAACAAATACAAATCAAGTAAGTCATTGTCAACCCACAGGTGCTTCCCCATGTATCAATTGCAAAAAATGGTCTACCCTATGATGAATAGTCCCTTTCTTGACCACTACAATGAAATCAAACTCTAGCAATGTTATGAATCATCAAACGATGTGGCCAGTATTGCATGGGTTTTTCACTAAATACAATAGTGCCCTATGATCTACAAAGAATAAAATTTGTTTGCAAGAAGGTGATGTCTAAAATTTTTGATTGAATAGATCATTTTCAAGCCTTCTCCTTTTGTGGTTGTGTAATTTTTCTCCGCTCTATTGATCTGTCTATTGGAGTAACAGATTGGGAAATCTATATTTCTCTCTCCACTTTGAGCTAAGATGCATTTTTCAGGTTTTAATTAAATGCGATAAGTTCTACACTTCTCAAAGATTTTTTTCAAGTGTTCTACATATTTGTTTCTATGGAGAGAATGCACACAGATGCAATTCATATAAATATCCAATAATTGACTTAGATATTCCTTGAATGCACAACTCATCATCCCTTAGAATATGGTAGGTGTATTGGTTAAGCCAAATGGCATTACTCGATAAGCAAATATGTCCCATTCTATTGCAAAGGCCATTTTGTGCTAATCCTCAAGCTTAATGGTGAGCTAGTTACAACCCAAAAATCCATCAAGAAAGTTGTAAGATTCCTTGCCCAAGACTCTCTCAATTACATGATCTGTGATTGGCAAGGAATAGTTATCTCTGATTGTGGCAAAATTCAACTCTTTAAATTGATAAACTCCACTTCCTTAAGCATGTCTATCTCCTCTTTGATTTTCTTCGTGCATGTTTCATTATAGGTATAGGGAAGTTTTTTGTGCGTCTTAGAATCACTCTTAAGGAGTATCGTATGTTGGCATATGCTCAAATCTACCCCTTAAGATTCTTGTACAACCAAGAAAACACATCGCTATAATGCTTGAGAGAATCTATCAAAAGCTACTCTTTCTCTTCAGTGAGATTGTGGCTATGTAAGGTGGTATTGATTCTTCCCCTGGTTTAGCAAGATCAATTCTCTCTGCATTCTCAGGCCCATCATATGATGTTACCAGTTCTTTAGGCTCTTGCATTGGTTGCTCAACCACAATATGTCGGTCTTGAATTCTGTACTTTTTGTAATGAGAGAGTGAATCAAGATTTTCAGTGTTCCAACCCTCCTTGCTCTCCATTTTTATTGTCTAGACCTCTTAATGTTCGTTTCAACTTTTGATATTCACTTTTTTGTTTGGTTTTGGACATCTTTGTTGATGTTTCTATCGAGTCCTTTGTTTGCTTCTTGCTTGGTTTCTTTGAATGTGCTCAAAAATTTGTCTATGTCAGGTTTTTTGGCTATTTTGTCTCGAACAAAGTCATCTTCTCCCACAAGCATAAGATATTGTGTTTTGGGCATCAACTCTGGCATGATTTCTCAAACTTGTTTTTTTTGTTTTTTTGTTCGTTTTGTTTGATATTTCTTTTGTCTCCTCATTTTTTGGTTAGAAAACTCATAGAAGATCTGCTCATCCAATTTTGGTACAATTTTGTTTTTTGAGCCACTCAAAAGCTCGTCCTCAATATCGTTTCCAAAATCATCGCTTCTTGAATCATGGAATTTTTCCTCGTCGTTATCAATGAGGAATCTCAAATCTCGAGCGAGATTTTCCGAGCAATCCCTAAAACGAGCAAGACTAGCTAAGCCACACTATACAAACGACCACAAATTTCTGACAGAAAAAACCCCTTGAACAAGGGTTTGGTAGAATTTTTCCTTTGATGGGCTAAAAAGGACGTTAAAGTGTCCTTTTTGGTACCAAACTAGTGTTAAGGGGAGGATCACATAAGATCTACGATTTCTCAATACTACTCTGGAGCTTGTGAGCCTTGATGTAGTCCCATACTCGCTTGAGGGCATCGGGCCTCGTGGTCTCCGAGGTTTGCAAGATGGGAGTGAGGATAGAGGAGACCCTATGTAGAGGATTTGAGCGCCACCTTTGGGCTCGGGCTTGGGCTCGGGCTTGGGGTTGGTCTTGTGAGTGGTTTTGAGTTCAACCTTGAGCACTTTCTTGCTCATCTATTCATCAACTCATGAAAAAAATTGAGTAGTCACATGACCCATCCGCAACCACTAAGGTGGGGAACATGTTAAATCCATCTGTCAAGCATAGCACATCTCTCTCCACCATAATGCCAATAATATCAACAAGTATAGCCCACACATACAGTTACAAAACATATAGCAAAAACTTTTGAGCATGCAAATTCTAACACAAGTTACAACTTTCGCACTAAACTTGTTGTTATTACCTGAATCAACAGGTGCTACCCGACCTATGGCAACCTCACCAAAATCTGAATCAAGCACCTCTCCGTCACACCTTCGTCGCTACCTTCAATGTAAACTGATGAGATAGCCAGACAACCAATGAATGTTTGAATCATTGACCCGACAAATTATAGGAGATCGCATTTAAGAGAAGGTATCATCAATTGCCACCAAAATATACAGACCGCTATCATCGTGTGGAAGAAGCATTTCCCTGGCACATTGAAGAGCTGAATAGAATAGTGACTGCAAGGGGATCTATCTCGGAGACTCTAAATATGTCTTAAGAAGCCTAAGTGAAATCATTTCTTTCAATAACTGAATTTCAAGTGGGTGGCCATGTATTCCCATGCGGCGATCTATCATGTGGTGAGACAACCAGGTAGTTTTGAAAAAAACATTGAACAAATCGAATGTTCATGCTTGCTGATGAAGTCATGCAAAGTGCCAACAGACAAATTTAAGTGTGTGCAGTGGTATAAGTTTTACCATTAATCCACATGTCCTAGATGCCTGAAATTACCCCTGAATGCAATTCCATAGCATGCCACAACGCATCTTCTTAAGAGCTGGATATCTCTCTCCTCAAAATGGGCTTCCTCGATGACCCTTTTACTCGTCAAGAGAATACTGTCATCCAAACTGGTGTTTCCCGTCTCTTAACATGGCAGATGACCTTCTTGGCTCCTCGCGAGCTTGTGCACGCTGCCTTCTAGGTGCAGTGACCTCAGATTGCAATGGATCAACTACAGACTCGTGCCGGGATTGCAAGCAGATTTGGTGCTGCAAATATATGTGCTCTACATCCTCCTCAACTCTAGAAATTCTCTGAAAGAGCACGTGCCGGCGCGCGCTCTTTGAGAGATTTTTTTTACTTGGTGAGCCCAAGGTTCTTTTTGCAGCAGACAGCAGCCACCACGTGGCAATAGATTTAGATTTAAAAAAAACATCATTACCATGAAAAGCTCTAAAAAAAACTCCCCGCGAAAAGCTACCAACTGAATAAAATAAAAAAACCACTTTGCATTGCTCAATTGCTCTCATACAGAAGCAGTTCGATATTCTCCGCAAGCAGGTTCTCAAGAAGCAGCTAGGAGCTTTGTCTGCAGGTTTGTCCCCATCGCCATATTCATCCCATTAGGGTTTCGTGAGAGTGGGCGACAACAATGTCCCTCAAGCTACAGAAGAGCCTTGCGACTAGCATACTAGAGTGTGGGAAGCGCAAGGTCTGGCTCGATCCCAATGACGTCAAGGAAATCTCTATGGCCAATTCATGGAAAAATATCATTCGAAAACCAACCAGGGTACACTCGCGGGCAAGAGCAAAGCATACTTTGGAGGCTAAAAAAAAAGTCCGTCATTCAGGATATGGTAAGAGGTAGGGTACCAGGGAGGCCAGGCTACCCTCTAAAGTCTGGTTGAGGCGGATGCGAGTGCTTCGCTTGCTGAGAAAGTACCGGGAGGCTAAGAAAATTGACAAGCATATGTACCATGATATGTATATGAAGGTCAAGGGTAACGTGTTCAAAAATAAGTGTGTGCTCATGGAGAGTATTCACAAGTCTAAAGTTGAGAAGGCTCACGAGAAGACACTGTCTGATTAGTTTGAAGCCTGTAGAGCTAAGGGAAAAGCTATCAGGGCCGAGTGAGAAAGTGCCAAGAGGGAAGAGTGCTTGGCACAGGTATTGAGTACTAAAGCACTAGCCATCCCTACAGCTGCCCCTGAGGCCACCAAGAAGTCCAAGAAGTGAGAAACATAGCAAGATTTAGTTAAGAGCTATGACTCGTTGATACTTAAATAGAAACCTTGGACCTTTGAGTTTGTGTGATGAGATACAGTTTTGAGCGACATAGCAAGATTTAGCCAAGATTTGTGACTCGTTAGTACTTAGATAGAAACCTTGGACCTTTGAGCTTGTGTAATGAGATACAGTTTTTGCTTTACTCTTGAGTTTCCACAATGATAGCATCAATTGTTTGAAAAGAGATTTGACAGTCTAAAAATTACCTCTTAAACAACATTTTGCAAAAATCGGTTTCTCATTGACTACTTATAGTAGATGATAAATAAAGGCTTTCAAATATGATATTTAACAATCAAGATGGTATTTGCTATCAATATGGGTTGATAAGTTTGAAAAATATAATTTCTTTAGGAAGTTATAGAGTTTTACCTCCATAAATTCTCATTGTAGAAATTATCATATATCTTTTTCTATAGTATATATTTTGACGTGAAAAAAATGGTGTACTTTTTTCACCTCATAACCTATGCACACAATGAGCAAGAGCTAAAAATTCAATTGTTAGCTTATAAATATAAATGTCAAAAGTTGATGAAAAAGCAAGGTGTCATGTAAAAAGGGTGCCCTTGTATGAAGATCACAACCTTGTAGTACGGGCATGGCAAGACAACATGGAAGGGACGATTGGTGTATAAATGAACTAATGAGGTGAAATAAATTGCTATCAAATTCATGTGGCTAAGAGGTGGAAGGATGCACATGCTCTCAAGTAACAAAGGATGACTTAAGCATTAAGTAAAGGTCTATAGCTCTTATTAGTCTATCAATCTTACTTCATGCTCAAACATGTAAAGCCCAAGCAAGAAAAATCCAAGCCAAAGAAGAGCATAAGCAGAGGAGATTACAGTTAGATAAATAGAGATTGAGCCAGAAGATAATATTTTCAAATATTGTGTTTATTGTTTTAAAAGTAAACTTTGATCTTTTCGAATTTAGGAGGTAGTCTATCCATTGAAAACTCTTTTTGTTGTAGTTGCATCATTATATAACAAACAATAAATATTCTATTGATAATAAAATTCACTATATTGCGTGTACAAACACTTGCTCGGGTTTGTCTTTTCTCGGAAAAACTCGCTCGGTGTGTGGTAAGACTCGTTATCAATTAGATCTTGAACAAAAACTTCTTCCACTGTTTGTTTACAATTGATTATTTCATTGGTCCCTGTTGTTTCCATTTTATCTTCTGGACTCAAGATAGCACTTACCATCTGGAAGGGCATGATGTCCTAACCATCTTTATCACAAAACGTCACAGTGGTTACCTCTTTTACTTTCTCCCATCCAAAGAGTTCAAACAACTCCTCTAGAAATGACTCTTTCACATAATAGTTATCTTTTATTGAGCTCTCTAGGATGCAATCCTCCCTTTTCATGCTTCCATACTCAGATGCATCCAAATATGTGCATCTTTCATTAATCAAGCAGGTAATTGTGTTCCTAAATCTGTAGTTACACCAAGTTCTTCCACTAGGGTTTGGTTTACGTCCATGTAACTATGGTCCTTCGTGCTAATTTTGGTTTTGATACTCTTATGCTCCAAAATAGAGATGGTCGTAACCTCAATTTTGAACCATTTTTGGTTGACGCATAAATGGGTGCTCCAAAAATGGTTTCTCACTCAATTGTCCCCACAAATGTGGTCTAATTTTCAGAAGTTCAGGGAGAGTAATGGTGCATCTTATAGGAGAAGACATCAAATCATGTAAGCTCTTTGTATATGTCGTCTATGGAATCCAATCCCATTGAGATGGTATGATTCTCACTTCAATTTTTGTCTTGAAAGAATGGTAATGTCCTTAAGTTGCTGGTTTACTCACCACATATACTTATATCCCTCCATTTCCATACAGTGACTAAATATCCCCTTGATAAATTTCATGATCCATGTTGACCTCAAGGATTGGTGCTAACAGCAACGTGGCACTTTCATCCTTTTTGTTTATTATTGTCTCCCAAAGTGATTGTGTCCATGCCTCGTCCATTTTAGGAATTGACCGCATTTCAAGCGATTCAGTCTCATCCATTGTGTTCGCAGCAACCCTCATATCCAATGGTCCTTCCTTTTCCACTATTTTTGGGATGATCATGTTTTCTGGATTCTTAGCGTAGTGTTTGATTAGGTGATCCCATCCGCAATCGTCACAGAATCCACAGATTTTGATTTGTTTTCCCATGTTGTTTTTTAAGCACTTGTGTTTACCTTCTCTAGCATGTGCATTACTTGCTCATGGGTTTTCAAGGTTTCTGGTTGTATTAAATCCTGAACAGTTTCTATGAGCTTTTTGCACATCTTCTTTCATTTGGTTTTAATTTCAGTATGTGGATAGGTCAGCAATCTTTGTTCCAAATTTTGGTTGTTCTTTAATCTCTTCTTGTAGGCCTGCAACATAGTATCTAAATGCTCATTTACCTTTATACTAAGACTGATCCACCTCATATAGTCTTTGACTCTTCTAACCCCCTTGCATTTTCTTTGCTCTCCTATTCATGTTTGAGTTGTTCCTTTGTTTGGATTAAATCCGTTTCTAAGGCTGTCTTTTCCCCCTTGCATTTTCTTTGCTCTCCTATTCACGTTTGAGTTGTTCCTTGAGTTGTTCCTTTATTTGGGTTAATTCCGTTTCTAAGGCTATCTTTTCCCTTAGCCTTTTTGCTTTCATTCTGTCTCATTCATATTTCCATGATTTTTGTTGAGTTCTAACTGATCATCAACCCGTTTTCAAATTCAGTTTGTTCCGGAAGTTTCAACTCATCCGCCAATGGCTGATTTTGGGTTGCTTCTTAAGCTTGAGCTCTAGTCACCACTTTGACTGGAACTATTAGCTCTAACTCCAAATCCCTTGAGCACGGTAAAATTCCAATGACATTGATGGTTGCTTTCTCCAGATTGTTAGGATTCTTAGCACAATGTTGAAATAAGTGATCCTTCCCACACCCCTCACCAAATTCAAAGATTTTTGTTTGTTGACCCTTACATGGACAACCTCGTGCCCAATGGTCACTCAATATTCAAAGCATGGGTCTTTTGGCTAGGCAATTGGTGGTGCCCCCATTGGATAGCCTGTCCTAGGCAGATATCCTCTAGGCTTGTAGTTTTGGTTTGCTATGAACATAAGCATATTTTCATCCATCGTGAATTTATTTTTGGCAATTTGAGCCACATATAAATGGTTTGTAGCTTCATCAAATCTAGCCCAAAATGGACTATCTTTAGTAGCATAAGCTACACCCTCAGGTTCTCTCACATGGGATATTCCAGGTTCCTCATAGTAAACGCGTGGTGGCATCATTGGTTGACTTTTGAGTGACTTGATCGGTTGTGTGTACAGCACAATGGTCTTATTTTCATGAGTTAAAGGTGGCTTCTCCCTCACATTGGGTTCTTGATACCTATAATAGAGCATTTGATCTTTGTTATCATACTTATATAAACCAACATGGGTATTGTCTGTGTTGACACTGACGGCCAGTTTTCGAAACCGGGACCGCGAGAACCAAACCCCAAGAAGGGGAGAGCATATTACCAAGAAAAAAAACGACAAAAAACAATATTTTTAAACATTCACCGCCCCTCTAGGCTTAACCACTGGCAGGACCCCACCAATTTGGCCACATCTCTCCATTATCGCCTGAAGACAGAGCCCTCTCTCTCCCTCCTGCTCGGCTCCGCCAACTGTCTCTCTCTTTCACTTACCCTACTTCTGCATCACCTGGCCCAATGGGCGCATAAAAACACACTGCCACTATCCATATTCCACGGGCGGGCCGCCATGCATGGACAAGAGTTCTCTCTCTCTCTTGCATTATTTATACATACACACTTTCGTATATTTTTTTAATCCGCTCTGTCTTACCTCCTCGCCTGTCTTTCTTCCATTGGTGGGCCGTCATAACTCACCCCTCCCTCTTCCTTCTCGTCCACACTCCCTAGACCTCACTCCCCCCTACCTCTCTCTCCCTCTTATTTTCCCCCTTCAGTCTCTCCCTTGCCCGCTGCTCATCTCCACCCCCCCCCCCAATCCCGTTGACCTTACCCCCCCCCCCTTCCCTCGCTCTCTGTCGGCGTCCATGAGCTGGCCTGAGCTCTCTCTCTCTCTCTCTCTCTCTCTCTCTCTCTCTCTCTCTCTCTCTCTCTCTCTCTCTCTCTCTCTCTCTCTCTCTCTCTCTCTCTCTCTCTCTCTGTTCAAGCCCACGAGGATGCAGTTCACAGGACCGCTCATTTCTCCCCCTTATCAAGTCACACACACACTACCCCCCCCCCATACCATCATCCCCTCCTCGTCTCTGTTAGATACAGTGCCGCCACAATCCATCTCGCACTCTCTGTGTTCAGGCCCGCAGGTAGAGCCATTCATCTCTCTATCTCTCTCAACTCTCTCTCTCTCTCTCTCTCTCTCTCTCTCTCTCTCTCTCTCTCTCTCTCTCTCTCACTCACTCACGCTCTGTGTATTAGATGCCGCTAGCACGTAAAATTTAAAAAAACAATATATATATATATATATATATATATAAGTAGATATATATACTTTCTCTTGCTCCCGTTCACACACACACACACACTTATACACACACACACAACCCCAAATCATACGCAAACACATTCAAACAATACTTTTTATAATAAAAAAATACACACATTACATACGTAAACTCACACTCACACACTCACATATATATACACACACCTATGCGCACTCCTTATCCACACATACACATGCACGCCATACGCACCCACCAAAAATAAACCAACGAAGGAATCGACATCAGACGGCCAAAAAGAAAGACGGCCAAGTCGCACGCCGCCAACATCGGAACAAGAAAAGACATCGAAGCATGCCCCGGCCGACCCCGAAAATGACGAATGCACTACACCGATGCACCAGCTAGGCCGCCATTCACCGGCATGGCATCCACGACGTCCTCTTTAGTAAAACATTTAGGTTGTCATCAATTTTTCCCAGTTTTAAACCAAATCTTGTAAAAATCCCAACTTGTAAATTATCACCTCTCTCTAGGTGATGGCCGCAAAGGCCCACCTAGCTAGAGGTTTTCTTTTATAATATTTCCCAAGACAAAGCAAGGGTCAACCATCCATGGCCCACTGCCTTGCTTTGTCTCCCCTGATTAGAACCCTAATCTAATCAGATTACCCTAATCTAAAGCTGCCAGCACCAATAAAGGGCACCGAGTGGTCACTATCAAAGGGCATTTGATTTGGGGAGATTGACAAGAGATTATGAGAGATTGGGGGGTGTGCAATTTCATCAGAGGTAAGCACTTGGTAGTATTTTGGTGGGAGGGATTGGCAACATTGGCATCATGAGAGAGAGGACTTAGTGTAGCAATTTTCTTTGGGAACTTGCACTATGGAAAGAAGCTATGTCTACATCTCGACTCCAATGGTCAACACATACACTCATGTTAGCAAGGTCTCCGTGTCTGTGAGTCATCTCTAGAGAATGCACTAGTAGGCTCACTATCTCTCCCTCTATCTCTCTATCACCATGATTGCCACCTTGCCGGAATAAGATTGCTATAAATATTGCAAGAAAATAGTTATCCCTCACACCCCGAGGGTTTTCATCACTTGTCATATTCTCTCTCTCTCTCTCTCTCTCTCTCTCTCTCTCTCTCTCTCTCTCTCTCTCTCTCTCTCTCTCTCTCTCTCTCTCTCTCTCCTAGCCGCTCAAAGCTAGGTGGTGCCCCCTGTTCACTTCATCTTGACCGGCTTGCGACGTGCATCGGCTCCCGGCATTTTTTGAGGCCGTCGGGGTCCGTGTCGTGCTTTGCGCTCGTCATTTGGTGCCCCCATGGAGGAGGGCTTCTCGAAAACCTTTTTTTTACAATGCTAAAAAAACGCACATCATTAATCATGGACGAATGGCTGAAAGAATTCTCCAACTGGAGAATGGAAGAGGAGGAGACTAAAGTGGTACTAACCGCCTTCATTGAAGTACTACTACCAGGTTGTAGTGTCGTCAGTATTCAAGAGGTAAGCTCCCCATCTCGTGTTGCTCGTTCTAACCACAAATTGAGAGCATCACGTGAGAAGTCTATGAAGTGCCATCACTGCTGTCAACCAAAGCACACTGTCAATGAGTGCTAGCAATGAAGGTAGAAAAGGGGCTGAAATCATCTACATCGACATTCAGTCCGAGGAGGTCGTCCATATCAAGGGAGGAAAGAAAACGATAAGGCCTCTCTTTCCTAAGGAAATGGCAATCAAAGGTATAACCTCTACTCCAAAGTGGCCAAAAGGGGCTGCTCGAGCCAAAGGTAAGGAAGGGCTAAGCCAGTCTGGAAACACGTGACCCCAAAGAAAGAAGCATCTGGTCACGCGAGTGCTTCAAGTTCGAAAATCCAGGTCGTACCCAGTTTGCCAAAAAGAAGGTCATCTGAAGCTAAGCGGCGGAAGGTCGCCTATCGATTCGCACGGCGCATGCGAGTACTGCCAGTTTATTTCGACAATCTTGAAGCAGAAGTGGTAAGAAGGTTTCCATGCCCTAAAGAGGAGTGGTTTGGTTATTGCTCTCGCTATTTTGGAGGACGGGTAGAGGGTCTTCCTCCTCTCCTCGTACAGCTCATCCTGAAGAAACTCTCCACCACGGGTGAAACCCAATGGGATGGAGACGAGTTACAACGGAATGGAGTGGATTTCATGCAACGTGCCGACTATGGTAATTACCTGCAGAGCTCTGCTAGCTAAAAGGCTAGGAGTAGTGAGACGCGTCGCCATCACCCCGTACGTGCTGAGTGACGAAGGAAAAGGAGAGCCTATGAAAGGCGACGACCTCCTGTGGATGTTCCGACTCATCAACATCGGCATGGTAAGAGTATAAGTAAGTGCTCCACCCTTTGTGCATAATGGAAAACGGGCGAACAGCGTTCCCGCTTGGATTTTTGCAACACATGCATGTGAATATTTTTATGTAGATAGGAAAATCTTCTACCAACAAAAGATTGTGTATTTGTTTGGTGCTGCGGTGCTAGGAGAATCCTTAGCTCCCCAATCCCTATCATTCTCCCCATAGTGGATTACCACCACTCCTTCAATGTTTCCATCTTTATCCTGTTTTAATCTATCTAGCCAACCCTGTAAAAAGCCTCTATGAGCCGCTAATGTCATTAATCTTATTATTAAAAAAAATTGTAATTTCCTGAGTTACTACCATGGAAAGTGTTTCTTTCCCCACGTTCAGTGGAAAGAAGGGAAAAGACATCACCACCGACTTTGTGGATGATTTTTGACATCGCTTTTGTGGTTTCCAACAAGGATGACGATGCCTCACGGCTACAAATTTTTCCTCTATTGATGAAAGTAGAGGCCAAGTCTTGGTACAATGCTTTGCCCCAAGCTACCAAAAATGCATGGGATGTACTATGTGCTACCTTTGTGAAGAGGTTTGGGGGAGGCACAACCTCAGAGAAGTTATGGCATGCTGACGAAATTAAAGCAGGGAAGTCTGCTAGAGTATGCCACTTACGAGTCCAACTTTGTGGATTTGTGGGAGTGATGGGTTTCCTCACTGGAGGAAGGTGAAGGAGCACCTAATTTCCTGAAAAAGGACCATTTCATTGTTGGCCTGTGGTCGCCGCTTAAGGAGAAGGTGAAGGGGAGGTTCCTTGCAATGTATGAGTTGGCAGTGGAAGTAGCCTGCCTTAAAGACAAGAAGTTGCGCATGCAAGCAAGAGTCAACGAGTCAAAGGAATCGAGCTCAGTCCGACTAACCCCAGTGACTGCAACAGTCATTCATAGAGCCCAACCACAAGAGGCATTAGAAGAGTAGCAAGACCTGCTGAGTCGCATCACTACCCAACTTGAGAGTTTATCCGTGCATCTGGTGCAGCAAGGGCATGCACCTGTCAGACATCCAAATCAAGGAAGAGGACAATGAAGGTAAAACCAAGAGTCCCACTGCTATAATTGCGAGGAAGACAACCACGGCATGTACTACTGCCCACATCCAAGAAGGCAGAATTTCAATAGAGGAGGAAGACAGAATCAGATCTCTCCTCCAAGGGCAAGACCGTGCCACCACCCAGGAAACTAGGGCTGATTCCACCGGTCCAAATCCTTTGACCACCTGTACAACAACCACCATCACAACCTCTTATTCCACCGCTACCCCCACCACCTGCTGTAAACCAAGCAGTGAGTGTTATTAGCTTGGGAGCTAAAGGGAAGGCAAAGGTAGAAGAACCAGTTTGAGAGAAGCACAAAGGGAAAGCAAAAGTAGAAGAAGTGGATGCCATGGGAGTGAAGCGTGCCAGGCATGAAGAAGCCTCTCAAAAAGAAGAGAAAATGAAAGCAAAAGGCGAGTCTAGCAAGCAGACATCTAATCCTCAACGAAAGATTGACATCGTGGATTTTTTAATAGGTGAGTATGCTAAACCATATGACTTAGTTCAGGATGTATTAATGCAGGGCCCAAAGATAACTTTGGCCCCAATTACTCCATCTTGCACCAAGGATGAGGAGGCAATGACGAAGATGGTAAGTACAAGAAGATCAAGACCAAGGATAGCTGGGGCTATCTCTGGGAGGGACCTTGACGACATCTTGCCAACCATGGATTCCCACATCAAGGGGCAACGTATCTCAAACCTCTACATAGATGGTGGCGTACAGATATGCGTCATGAGTGAGAAAATGATGAACCATCTAGGCCTAGAGGTGAGTAGGCCGGCACCCTGCTGAGCCAAAATGGCAAATAACATAAGAGTGAAATGCGTGGGCATTGTGAATGCGGTCAAAGTAAAGACATTCAATACAGAAGTGGAGGTAGACATTTTTTTCATGCCACACAAAGGGGAGAGCTACCTATCCTTCTTGGAAGACCCTGGCTCATGGCTATGGAAGCTAAGAAAGACTGGAGTACCAGAATGATTCAGATGGACGCGAAAGGGAAGTCCATATTCTACGACATCAGGACTGGGAAGCATCGCAACATGATCTTAGAGGCTACAGAAGATGAGTCCACCAGTGACTACTAGTCCACCTCATGAGAAGAGACAACAACAACTGAAGAGAATGACAGTAGCATCAAAGTGATGGGGGTCATCCTTAAAGACCCAAAAGATTGACACAATCTGAAGCACCACCAACAAACCAAGAGGTACCATCAAGTACGCAATCCTCAGAGGATACAAGTAGGTTACATCGGATGCTCTCCAATGAGTTAACTGATGAAGAGAGGAATGAATATGTCTCCATGCTAGGTAACTTCACCACATTGTTCATTGATGGTTATGATAAGATCACGGGAATCACAGTAGTACAACACCGCATAAGACTCAAGGAAGGAAGTAAACCCATAGTGCAAAAGCTCAGAAGACTTGGGGTAATCCAACAAGAGGCACTACTCAAAGAAGCAAGGAATTTGCTACAGGTAGGTTTCATTTATCCTATCGAAGACTCTGAATGGGTCTCTCCAATGGTAGTCACACCAAAGAAGAATGGCAAGTGGAGAGTCTGTGTGGACTATAAACTTCTCAATGCAGCCACAAAGAGGGATCACTTTTCCCTCCCATTCCAAGATGAAATTCTCAATGAAGTGGCAGGTCATGAGCACTACACAGTATGTGATGGCTACTTAGGATACTTTCAAATTATTATTGCAGAAGAAGACCAGAAAAAGACAACTTTCATAACACCTTGGGGGTGCTTTGCTTACAGAGTGATTCCTTTTGGCCTCACCAACGCTTCGGCCACTTTCCAGCGCTATGTGACTTTTGTCTTCCAACCATACTTTGGAACGTCCATATAGGTTTTCATAGATGATTTTTGCATCTATAGTTTGAGCAAAGTCTATGATGGCCTGACCAGGCTGCAAACCTTGGGTGGCCATCTCAACGTGGATAAGTGTCACATTGGTGAAAGCAAAGTCACTCTCCTTGGACATGTAATTTCAAAAAAAGGGATTGAGGCTAACCCTAGCAATATTCAAGCTTTGGTATCTTTGTCATCACCCACCACAGCTAAGCAGTTGGTCTCTTTCCTTCAGAAGGTAAGATACTTAAGCAGGTTCATTCACTTGCTATCTCAAGTGGTTCTCCCTCTACAACAAGTCACCCAGAGGGATGTCTTCTCATGGAGTGAAGAAAATGAGCAGCAATTCACCGAGGTGAAGCAAATCTTAGCAACACTTCCCACCATTTCACCCCCCAGATGGGACGAGCCATTTTATGTAAACCCCAGTGTAGGAAGTGATACACTTGGAGACGTACTAATGCAAAAGGACCCCCAAACTTCCTTCATGCGTCCTATCTACTTCTCTAGTCGTGTTGATGGGGGCTTTTCACAAGCCAAGCTCCCATACCCCTCTTCTCTCGTCCCCACCCCATGGAAACCCCCTCTTAGGGAGGGAGTGATAAAAGGCATTGGAAAAAGTAAGAAAAAAATAAAGTATGATTATGTAAATATATGAGAAAGGTAAAATAGGCCACCTCATGCCTGTGGGGCAGCCCATCCCAACCTTGCCTCCTTTTTCTTCATTGTTGCCCCATCGTGTGTCCCTTTTCCTCTCCTCCACTCAAAAGGTCAACCCCCTCTCTCTTCCCCTTGTCCTTTCTCCATTCTCTCTCCCCTCAAGCTACCCCACCTCTCACCAATAATGCATTCTAACTCACCAATAATGCACCCTAACTCACATGCAACTTACCCTATCTTCCAAAATAGTATAGCCCACCCCCTCTTTCTCTCTCCTATCATATCCCATGATCCAAATATCCCCCTCTCTCTCTAAAGGGCGCCATGTCTCTTGTCTTGTAGCTAAATAACCTCCCCCACACTCACACACACTCAGTTTCACTGAAAAAGGTGTCCACAGACCCATCCCCACCCGGTGGTTACCTGATTTTTCTTGTGTTCACACACATCTGCACACAGATTCACCTCTAAACACACTCCTCTCTCTCCCCTCTTGTAATTACTTTATTCTCCATGTCACCTCTCATTTTCCATTCATCCATCTCTCTCTCTCTTAGTCTCTCTCTCATGAGACTGCTGTTCTGGCACATATACACACAGCCAGACAAGTGGGGCCCACAGTCACATGGCCTATGTAGATAATGATTTCTTCATTTCTAAATTCTAGAATTTCTCCCCCCTTCTCCCCTATATAAAGAGGGGTCACCATCACACTAAAACACACACACCATCACCAAAGAGTACACTATGCACTGTGTGTGCCTAGTGCACACACACACACCCACACCATCACCATCACCGCAATCACCATGCTCGTCTTGAGCATGACCTCTACACCCTTGGGCTATGGAAGATGAAGGGAAACTAAATGAAGGATGATGGCCATAACCCTCGTGCGAGTCTTCGCCATCAACTCCCACCTATCCGCCATGTGCTCTACCACGCTCTCCCTTCTCATTCCCCTACCCTATGCTCCCCATTTCATCGCCTAATTCTCTAAATAAAGCTTGAGGTTTTGTGATTATGTTTTCTTGCAATGTTTTGCCCATGTGAGGTGTGCGGAATCGCCACCTAGTCTTGTGTTTTGGAGTGAGCTTGTGTATGTGTGAAGGGTGTGCGGATTCGCCATCCTTTTGTGATGCCTAAGTATTAATCCGCTATACCCCCTCCCTCTCTCTCTCTCTCTCTCTCTCTCTCTCTCTCTCTCTCTCTCTCTCACACACACACACACACACACACACACACACACACACACACACTTGATCTCATTCCCTTTCCTTTTCATCATTACTCCCAAGCATCCATCTCTCTTGGATGAAAACTTTGTTATGGTGGTGTGTTGTTTGCGTCCTAGCCGCTGAAGCTAGGTGGTGCCCCCTGTTTGCTTTGCCATGACAGGCTCGAGGCGCGCCATTCGGTCCGCGGTGTTTTAGAGGCCGTCGGGGTTCGGGGTTTGCTTTGCTCCCGTTATTTGGTGCCCCCACGGAGGAGGACTTTCTAAGACCCTTCAGTTTACAATGCTGAAAGTGACGCCCACTATCAATCATGGACGAATGGCTCAAGGAATTTTTTAACTGGAGGACGGAAGAAGAAGAGATGAAGGAGGCACTAGCCGCCTTCATTGAGGTGCTACTGCCACGCTGCAGTGTCGTCAGCATTCAAGAGGTAAATTCTCCATCTCGTGTCGCTCGTTCTAACTATAAATTGAGAGCATCAGGTGGGAGGTCGGTGAAGTGCCATCACTGTTGTCAACCAAGGCACACTGTCAATGAGTGTCAGCAACGAAGGCAGCGAAAGGGCTGAAGTCATCTACATCGACATTCATCGCAAAGAAGTCATTCACATCAAGGAAGGGAAGCAAATGGTGAGACCTCTTTTCCCTAAAGAAACTACAGTCAAAGTTATAACTCCAAAGTGGCCTAAAGGGGCTGCTCGAGCCAAAGGCAAGGAGAAGATAAGCTAGTCTGGAAACGCATGACCCCGAAGGGAGAAGCATCTGGCCAAGCAAGTGCTTCAAGCTCAGAAAGCCGGGTTGTACCTAGTTTTCCAAAGAGGAAGTCATCCGAAGCTAAGCGGCGAAAGGTCGCCTACCGATTTGCACGATGCACGCGAGTGCTACCAATCCACTTCGACAATCCGGAAGAAGAAGTGGTAAGAAGTTTCCCATGTCCTAGAGAAGAGTGGTTCGGCTACTGCTCTCGCTATTTTGGAAAGAGAGTGGAGGATCTTCCTCCTCTCCCTGTACAACTTATCCTGAAGAAGCTCTCTACCACGGGAGAAACCCAATGGGCTGGGGACGAGTTGCAACTGAATGGAGTAGAATTCATGCAACACACTGACTACGGAAATTACCTGCAATTGTTGTTAGCCAAGAGGCTGGGAGTGGTCAGATGCGTCGCCATCACCCCGTACGTGCTGAGCAACGAAGGAAAGGTAGAGCCCATGAAAGGCGACGACCTCTTGTGGATGTGCTGGCTCATCAACACTGGAACGATAAGAGTATAAGTAAGTATTTCATCCTCTGTGCATCATGGAAAACGGGCCAACGGCATTCCCGTTCAGATTCTTGCAACATATGCATGTGAATATCTATGTAGATAAGAAAGTCTTCTACCAACAGAAGATCGTACACCTATTCGGTGCGGCGGTACTAGGAGAAATCCTCAATTCCCCGAACCCTATCATTCTCCCCATATTAGATTACCATCATTCCTTTAATGTTTCTATCTTTATCTTGTTTTAATCTATCCACCCACCCTTGTAAAAAAGCTGTTATGAGCAGCACTGTTAATGTAATGTAAAAGAAAAAAAGAAAAAAAGAAAAAAAGAAAAAAAGAAAAAAAGAAAAAAAAGGTTTGTAATTTCCTGAGTCACTACCATGGCAAGTGTTTCTTTCCCCACGTTCAGTGGAAAGAAGGGAGAGGATCTCACCACCGACTTTTTGGATGATTTTGACATTGCTTGTATCGTCTCCAACAAAGATGACGATGCTTCACGACTTAGAATTTTTCCTCTATTGATGAAAGTAGAGGCCAAGTCCTGGTATAATGCATTGCCCCAGGCCACCAAGAATGCATGGGATGTGTTAATGGCTACTTTTGTAAAGAGGTTTGGTGGAGGCACAACCTCGGAGAGGCTATGGCAGTTACTGACAGAATTAAAGCAGGGAGGCCTGCTGAAGTATGCCATCTACGAGTCCAAATTTGTGGACTTATGGGAGAGATGGGTTGCCTCTCTGGAGGAAGGTGAAGGAGCGCCTAATTTTCTAAAGAAGGACCGTTTCATTGCTGGTCTATGGTCGCCGCTTAGAGAGAAGGTGAAGGGAAGGTTTCCTGCAACATATGAGTTGGCAGTCGAAGTAGCCCGCCTTAAAGACAAGAAGCTACGCATGCAAGCAAGAGTAAACGAGTCAGAGGAAACAAGATCGATACAACCAACCCCAGTGACTGCAACAGCCAATCATAGAGTCCAACCGCAGGAGGCATAAGAAGAGCAAGACCTGCTGAGTCGTATCACCACCCAACTAGAGAGTTTATCTGTGCATCTGGTGCAGCAAGGGCATGCACCTGGCAGGAACCCAGAACAAGGAAGAGGACAACGAAAGCAGAACCCAGAGTACCACTGTTACAACTATGGGAAAGATGGCCATGAAATGTACTACTGCCCACACCTGAGGAGGCAGAATTTCAATAGAGGGGGGAGACAGAATCAGATCTCTCCACCAAGAGCAAGACCACCGCCACTCACGCAACCAATCCCACCTGTT
Source organism: Adiantum capillus-veneris (assembly GCF_014529385.1). Taxonomy (NCBI): domain Eukaryota; kingdom Viridiplantae; phylum Streptophyta; class Polypodiopsida; order Polypodiales; family Pteridaceae; genus Adiantum; species Adiantum capillus-veneris. Next base: position 73,184,273 of record NC_140951.1, on the reverse strand, counting down.
CAAATCACACCACCAGCTGTGCAACCACAGCTGGCCACACCAATTCGACGCCAGTCACCAATGCAACCACCACCACAATCACCACTTACAATCATCCTACGCCCACCATCAATTGGTACCCGCACACCAAGTATCATTGGTCTTGCAGAAGAGGTCAAAATGAGTGTAACAGAAGAAGGATCAAGTAAGAAGTTTATTCAAAGAACTCAAGCAGTGGAACAAGAGGTTAAAGAATCAAAAGATGCTACCCAGGTGGGGGAGGTAATTCAAGAAAATTGTGTTACAAATGTGAGTACATCTTTAACCTTGAATGAAATAGGCACCAAAGCGATCAATCGACAGCATTGGGCAGTAAGGGTAAGAAGGTGTAAAGTGTTGATTAGGCCTCGTCAGAGTAAGAGGAATGAAAAGGTCATGAAAGATACAAGAGAAGAGGAAAACCAGCCTGTTAGCAAGGCTTTGCAGAAGATGGACAACATATCAAGCAAAGGGGAGGGCTTTGAAAACGGAAGCTTGTGCACCAGCATGGACCTAGGACAGTGTAGCAAGCTAAAGGAATCTTGCATCAAGGCAGTTTCACTAGAGGACCATAACAAAGAGGTAAGTATGAATGAAGGTTTGGAGTTGGATATTTCTCCAGAGGCTTGGCAGCCGAGCAAGATTTTATTGTGTAGTGTTATAGACTTGGAGATGGGTAATGCCTCTAGTCTACTGAAAGATGTTATAAAATTGGAGATGGGTAATGCCTACAGTTTATGTGAGGATGTTCATAGTAAGTTTGATGATCAATATGTTGCCAACCTTTTAAGGACGTTCCAAACTCCTCCACAACACAGCATTGTGTTTGCATGGGATGCATCAGACCTATGGCTATGGCTAGCTGCTCTAACATATAGAGAGAAGATCAGCATGGAGATAAGAGCAAAGGATCCATGGATAGACAAAAGCCTGATAGAATGCAAGAATAAAGACCTCATTCGCAATTTGGTACAATTTTTTACAAATAGTGCATCCTCTCTTTGGAGAAACGTAAGTGGATTACGCTTGTATTTAATCCGCAAGGTAGGTGTCTTGCTATTAGCATCAGTAAAGGAAGCTGACATGTTTGAGCACACCCAAAAGAAGCATGATATGCTTGCAGTTTTTTCTAATGGCATTAAGCAGGACTCTGAAGACAACTTGAGCTCACCACACCAACAAGGCGGCCATATATGGTGGATTCTTGGTACACTCTTGGGAATCATAATTTTCAGTTCTGTCTTTGCAGGAGCCAAGATGCTCATTTCCCCTCTCGCTACTGGTGGTTACAAATTTGATCCAATTTGGCATGAAAATTTTATTGTTCGGACACTGCAAACAATGATCCTATTTTTCACTTGGGATCCAGGAGGACATTGGCACAAAGTTCTGGAAGCCATGGGCTTCCCCTTTAATAAACCGACACTATTCCAAGGAACAAGCTATCACCCGGACCTGTTACAGATTCATGAGTATCCCAGAAATCTCACCAATGGCCAAATGCAATGGCTAGTTCAGAAGGCAACTCGATATCGGATCCTACAGCTAAGAGAAAGAAGAAACAGATGAGCTAGAGACATGAATGCCTCTAGCCAAAAGGGGAGGGCTAATGATGGGGGCTTTTCACAAGCCAAGCTCCCATACCCCTCTTCTCTCGTCCCCACCCCATGGAAACCCCCTCTTAGGGAGGGAGTGATAAAAGGCATTGGAAAAAGTAAGAAAAAAATAAAGTATGATTATGTAAATATATGAGAAAGGTAAAATAGGCCACCTCATGCCTGTGGGGCAGCCCATCCCAACCTTGCCTCCTTTTTCTTCATTGTTGCCCCATCGTGTGTCCCTTTTCCTCTCCTCCACTCAAAAGGTCAACCCCCTCTCTCTTCCCCTTGTCCTTTCTCCATTCTCTCTCCCCTCAAGCTAGCCCACCTCTCACCAATAATGCATTCTAACTCACCAATAATGCACCCTAACTCACATGCAACTTACCCTATCTTCCAAAATAGTATACCCCACCCCCTCTTTCTCTCTCCTATCATATCCCATGACCCAAATATCCCCCTCTCTCTCTAAAGGGCGCCATGTCTCTTGTCTTGTAGCTAAATAACCTCCCCCACACTCACACACACTCAGTTTCACTGAAAAAGGTGTCCACAGACCCATCCCCACCCGGTGGTTACCTGATTTTTCTTGTGTTCACACACATCTGCACACAGATTCACCTCTAAACACACTCCTCTCTCTCCCCTCTTGTAATTACTTTATTCTCCATGTCACCTCTCATTTTCCATTCACCCATCTCTCTCTCTCTTAGTCTCTCTCTCATGAGACTGCTGTTCTGGCACATATACACACAGCCAGACAAGTGGGGCCCACAGTCACATGGCCTATGTAGATAATGATTTCTTCATTTCTAAATTCTAGAATTTCTCCCCCCTCCTCCCCTATATAAAGAGGGGTCACCATCACACTAAAACACACACACCATCACCAAAGAGTACACTATGCACTGTGTGTGCCTAGTGCACACACACACACCCACACCATCACCATCACCGCAATCACCATGCTCGTCTTGAGCATGACCTCTACACCCTTGGGCTATGGAAGATGAAGGGAAACTAAATGAAGGATGATGGCCATAACCCTCGTGCGAGTCTTCGCCATCAACTCCCACCTATCCGCCATGTGCTCTACCACGCTCTCCCTTCTCATTCCCCTACCCTATGCTCCCCATTTCATCGCCTAATTCTCTAAATAAAGCTTGAGGTTTTGTGAGTATGTTTTCTTGCAATGTTTTGCCCATATGAGGTGTGCGGAATCGCCACCTAGTCTTGTGTTTTGGAGTGAGCTTGTGTATGTGTGAAGGGTGTGCGGATTCGCCATCCTTTTGTGATGCCTAAGTACTAAGCCGCTATACCCCCTCCCTCACTCTCTCTCTCTCTCTCTCTCTCTCTCTCTCTCTCTCTCTCTCTCTCTCTCTCTCTCTCTCTCTCTCTCACACTTGATCTCATTCCCTTTCCTTTTCATCATTACTCCCAAGCATCCATCTCTCTTGGATGAAAACTTTGTTATGGTGGTGTGTTGTTTGCGTCCTAGCCGCTGAAGCTAGGTGGTGCCCCCTGTTTGCTTTACCATGACAGGCTCGAGGCGCGCCATTCGGTCCCCGGTGTTTTAGAGGTCTTCGGGGTTCGGAGTTCTCTTTGCTCCCGTCAGTGTCATGACCCCATCAAAAAAGGGATTCACCACAGTAGAGCACATGGTGCTCTCACTAATGTTTTCTACTACAAAGTTTCGCTCTTATCTACTGCCTAGACCCTTTGTAATTATGACAATGGAGGAGGTTTTTTTGTATGTAATGCGACACATGGATGTCTCATCTAGGATCTCTAAATGGCTGGTTAGATTACAAGAGTTTGACTACACCATGCAAGTAGACAACTCCACAAGCGCTAGTGTAGTAGGTATTCTTCCTCATCGCCACTATGAGAAGAAGCTGAAGGTCAACACGGAAGCAAAAGGAGAGACACCAATGGTAGAAAGTCCTAAGCTAGAAAGAGCTCACTCTCTTTTCTTTGATGGAGCATACAAGAGAACAGTGGACCAGTCTGCAGAGGTGGCATCATCATTTTCAATGAGCAATAGGAAAGGGTATTCTCCATCGTGCAGCTGTTACACTCCGACTCCAACAATGAAGAAGAGTATCCAGCTTTAATTCTTGGGTTAGAACAATGTATTTTGCAAGGGATTCAGCGCCTAAATGTGTTTGGCGATTCTCTGCTTTTGATAAAGCAGATAAACGGCTCTTGGGTTTGTAAAAATCAGGTTTTACTTGTTCAACTATGCCAATTTAAGGCTCTTTTAAGAAAGTTTGAAGCAGTGCAATTATTTCATGTCCCCAAGACATAAAATCAGGAGGCAGATGCTCTAGCCAAGGAAAGAATACAAGACATTCCCATAGGATCAATCAACTAAAACTACCCCACTTTCAAGGTAGTGATGCTATGCATGATATCATCAGCTTCTTAGACACGGGAAAATGTCTTGAAGGGTACACTAAGGGCCAGAAACAGTGGCTGGTAAGGGAGGCTACAAGATACCACCTTGTAAACGACCACTTGTATTGTAAAGGCAAGGATTTGATTCTCAGGCGAGTACCAATCTCCAGTGAGATCAGAGAGGTAATTTCAAGTTGCCATGATGGTGTCTGCGGCAGTCATTTTGCTTTAGATATCACCAGTAGGAAGATCTACAGCCAGGATACTCTTGGCCTAGTCTGAACAGGGATGTGCATCACTGGTGTAAAACATGCAAGGCCTGTCAAGTGGCCAATGATCGCACACTAACATATGAACCACACACTCCTATCATCTCATACGGTCCGTTTGAGAAATGGGTAAGAGATGCAATCGGTCCTCTACCAAGGGCCCAATCAAGTAAACTATACATTCTAGTTAGTGTAAACTACATGACCCTATGGGCGGAAGCAGCAGCCACCACCCGCATTACAACCCAAGAGGTAGGAAAAGTTCATATTTGAGCACATCTGTTGCCATTTTGGCACTCCTCTTGAGATAATATATGATAGGGGCCCAGGTTTCAGAGGCGATCTGGTGGGAGAGCTGATGACAAAGTTAGGCATTACACGCCGACATTCCACACCCTACTATCCACAGTGCAATGGCCTAGTGGAAAAGGTAAATGGAATGATCTGCAAAATCATCACAAAGCAGGTGAATAACCACATAGGTGACTGGGATAAACATCTCATGGCTGCTCTATGGCCCTACCGAACGACATTCCGAACATCATTAGGTTTCACCCCTTTTCATCTAGTTTACAGAAAGGAAGCAATTCTACCCATTGAGGTACAGATAGCCAGCTTACGAGTCATGGCTAGCCAATTACAACGCCCAATTGTATATCTCCGCAACCACATCCTGGATCTGGAGAGGCTCCAACTAGATAGGGAAGATGCAATCAATCACTATGCAGCGACGCCGGCTCACCTTCAATCAAGGGCTTAAGGAAAAGGGCCTAGAAAAAGGCATGTTAGTATTGAGATATGACAACAGATTTGACACCAAGAAGGACAAGAAATTTCAACCCAGATGGGAAGGACCATTCATTGTCAAAAGGCACTATGACAATGTGTTTGCGGGTCACCGCGACGGACTAGGGTGTCAATCCTAATGAAGTGAGCTCGAAGAGATGCAACTTACTAACTCTACAAGTAAATCAAACGCATTACCGCCAAGTAATCTGCCTATGTCCTCCTACACCGTTCTTCAGTCATCACGCCTGTTTACCATGCAAATCATATCGGAATCGCACGAAACTTGAAGGGAAGCTACAGGGGATTATCAGGAACATATCCTATCATTGTCACAACATTCTGGAGAGGTACAACGATCGCGATCGTTCGTCCCAAAGTCAGCAAAAACAACGAACAAGTGATCCTAATGGGTCTTGTTAGGGTCCCTAAAGCCCCTCCTAGGGTCAAAACAACATAAAACACGCATATAGACACTCAAAACAGCGATTTAAGGCCTCAAACTTGTAGTTGAAAACCTACACCGAATCTTGAATGATTACACTTGAATGAAAGAGCAAGAGAGAGGAACACAATGTAATAATCAAATCTGAATTTGGATTACCATAGCCGCAATGGCAAAGATTACAAGTTTGAACAAGAAGGAGCTCTCAAAACATACGATGTCTTCTCAGTTCTCCCTTAAAAAGATTATCCTCAAACTTACAAAAAATGACCTTTATAGATTAGGTCTTTACAAAATGGCTTGTCCGGCCATAAGCTCCCAAACCTCTAACTGGCTCTCTAATATACAATTTCTCCCATAAGAATAATCATACATCCTTTGACAATTTCCCGGCTTAGAGATGCTTCTTTACAAAAGAATTTTACAATGGTTTCTCAGAAAAATATGATCCTTATGGCAACGGCCACTGCTTGCTTCGTCCGCCAAACACTCCCCCCTTCCTTATCCTTGCACGCCCTCGTGCATGTTCAGTGCTTTGGCCGTTGATGTGGCTCTAATGAAGCGAGTGTCGCTGAAAAACTTCTTGTTTGCAGGACGGCTTTGAGGGCTTCTTGATGCTATCTGAATGGATTTTCCGATAAGGTGTGTTGGTATGCTACGTACCTTGCCTTGAGGTCCTTCTCCATAGGATGGAAAATTGTTGAATCCATTTCGAAGAATCCTGTGATGAAGGCCTCTTCAAATGTCTGCAAGTAATGTGAGGGCAGGTACATTAGCCTTGAGTACATGGCCATCAAGATGTTTCGTGGCGGTGAATCCTGTAGATTCTAGCAGATGTCTCTGTGTCCTTCCAAGAACAGATTCCACGGGTGATCGTCACCTTCAGTGTCTTTAAACACCTGGATGCAAGTGACGATCATCCGGGCTATCTTTACTAACATTTGGCACGCCAAATTGGGGACATCCCGCAGCAATGTGACTATTGAATTCAATGTGCTGACCATGTAGGCCACCGTAGGGGGTTGCTCCGCTATCAGAACTGGGTAATTTAGCTTGTGCGGCCTTGTCCCCTTCCATGTGGTGAAATCTTCCCAAGTGCGTCTTCGAGGGACTGGGCAGAATGTAGGATCTATTTGTATATGTTGTGGAGCATTGTGGTAATTTGTTAGATCCTGTGGCCTTTTGTCCAACCACTTCTGCCTCCACTTGGGGTGGTCATCGACAAGCATCTGAGCTTCTTCCACTGTGAGTGCAATGCCTTCGTAACCCCCTTCTTTGTTTCGTGGCAAGGCTGGCCGCATCTTTTCTTTCCACAAAATTGCCTCATGGCATAGCAGAGGAAACAGGAGGTACTCATGGCCAAATCCTTTCTCCTGCTCTTCTGGTTGTAAGTATGCCAAGGCTGCTGACTCCAGTATCTTCTTTTCATAGAGCATGTACTGCTTGGCTGGCCCCTCTAGCATGTCCTGAATGCTCTCATTGAGTTCATCTCTTATATCCAGATCGGGACCTTCAAATTCCTGCTCTTGTTGCCCTTGGTGTGATGTTCCAGGCAAATCTGGCACTTGTTGTCCAGGCAGCAGTTGTGGTTGAGTCTGGGCTTTGTCTGCTTTGATTTGCCGTTGAAAAAGTAGAGCTTCTTTTTCCTTTAGCAGCGTGTCACCGATCTGCTTCTGAATCTGTAGTTCAGCGCTTGCTTGAGCTAGTTGCTGCTCCATTTCTTTTAACTTTAGCTCATTTGTAGTTGTCTGGGCCACCATCCCTGATACGAGCAGCTGCCTTTGAAGCTTCTCTTGCTCTAGCTCTGCTTTTAGCGCTACTATAGTGTTCACTTTTGTGGCATCGTCGGAGGTGGAGACCAATGCCCCAACAGGTTCCTGATTCTCCATTAAAGTTGTCAGAGTGCCTTTGATAGTACTGTAGGAACTGCTAAGTCTTTGGAATCTTGCACTCTCATAGGAAAGCTGCTTCATTGCTTTCTAGACTCTTGTTGTCAGCTCTTGGCATTCCTTCTCTTTGGCGGTCAAGTCTGTCCTGACGTCCACCAAGTCTTTGATCAGAGACTGAGCCTGCTGTTGCTCAAGGTCTCTTTCCTCCTTTGTGCGTTCTAGTTGGGTCCTCAGGCTCTCTAACTCTTCTTTCCCAGATGCTTGCCTTTGTTGGGCTTCCTGTACCTACCTTTCTTTTTCACTCAGCACCAGATGATGACACTGGAATTGCCGTTCTAATTCCCGTAGAGTTTGATTGTAATCAAAACCAGTCACTTCCTGGCAGGCTTCGTGGTATCGGATGGATTCTGTAGGTGGTATAAATTCCTTTTGCGAGGTTGAAGGGGGAGGAGTTGGCTGTTTTTTGTTCCATGGAGAAGGGGGAGGAGGAGGAGATTTGGGTGATGAAGGAGGCGATTTTCTAGGCGAGGGAGGAGGTGATTTGGGCGAGGGAGGATGTGGACTTGATTCTTCTCGTACATGTCTCTTCTACGAAGTCTCTTCTCCTTGTTGCGAAGCACATGCTTCCGCTTTTCTTTTCTTTTCTGTAAAATCTGTTGGAATTAGGGTTGCAGAGAAACACACACAGCTTGGAGAAGACGAATGAAGCTCAAGGCACACAATAGAGAGTGTGTTACTTAGTGTGCTATGGAAAAGATAGATAGCCCTAGAGTGATGGGCGTATATACAATGCATGGGGGAAAAAACCTCCTAAAGAGGGAAAAAATGCCCCGGCAATCCTAGTGTGTTCACACACATCACTACCACACGTATATGGTAACAAATCCCCCCTGGAGTGATGCGGTGAACGAGAGCTGGCACATGAGTAAAGGGAAGTGCCATGCCCTGAGGACAGGATGAGTCCACACAGGGGAGTAAGCCCAAAGATTTGCGGAAAGCTTCAAGCTTGTCACGAGACAATGCCTTTGTGAAAAGATCTGCAAGGTTGTCCTGTGTTGGCACATAAGCCAAGCTGATCTCTCGTGCTGAGAGCCTCTCCCTGACATAGTGGTAATGCACCTCAATGTGCTTTGTGCGAGCATGAAAACTGGGTTCCTCGCAACTACCAATGTGCTCTGACTGTCAGTGTAGATAGTGTTGGGAGTGTCCTGTCCAACACCCAAATCAGCCATAAGGCGTCTGAGCCATACACACTCAATCGTAGCTGTGAAGACTGCCCTGTACTCAGCCTCACAACTTGAAGTGGCCACAGTAGGTTGCTTCTTTCTCAACCATGATATACATGAACTGCCAAGTATGAAACAAAAACCACTTGTGAACACTCGCGTGTCAAAACAACCAGCCCAATCTGAGTTTAAAAAAGCATGTAAATCTGGCGGCAATGATCTCCCCTTGGGATAAAACAAGCCAAGATGTAAAGTGCCACTAAGGTAGTGGAAAATCCTCTTGACAGCCTGCCAATGCTTAGACCCTAGGCTATGCATAAATCTGCTGACCTGTGAGAGTGCAAACTGAATATGTCGCCTCGTGTTGCATGCATAAATGAGGCAGCCAACAGCAGTTTGGTAAAGAGTGACATCAGCAGGATCGCCAGCATCATGTAGACTTAATTTCAAACCTGTTTCCATGGGAGTGGCAATAGGTTTGCAATCCTCAAGTCCAAACTTACATAGCAATGTCTCTATGTAACTTTTTTGACACAAGGCAATACCACCATCACACTACTTAAACTATATACCCAAGTAATGATGCAACAGTCCCAAATATTTCATCTTGAAAGTAGCATTCAAATCAGCCTTAAATTCAGCAATATGTCTCTCATTTGGTCCAGTGATCAGCAAATCATCAACATAAAGAAACACAATGAGAAGTACATCACCCTCACGCTTTACATACAATGTGCTTTCTGTTGGACTGTTACGAAAGCCTTGTTTGACCAAATGAGTGTCAGCTTTCTCATACCAAGCACGAGGAGATTTCTTCAACCCATACAAAGCCTTCTTACATCTGCACACTTTTTCCTCTTGTCCTTTTATGAAAAAACCGCGAGGCTGCGTTACATAAACTTCCTCAAATATGTCACCATTCAAGAAATCAGTAACAATGTCTGATTGATGTACATCCCAACCAAAATGAGCTTCCAATGCACATAGAAAACGCACAGTAGTCATATAACAAGTGGGAGCAAAAGTCTCTTCATAATCTATGCCTTTTTGCTGTGCATAACCCTTTGCAACAAGTCGAGCCTTATGGCGATCGATCTCACCATCTGGCTTGCGTTTCAACTTGTAAAACCACTTCGTACCAATGGCCTTTTTGCCAGGAGGCAAATCACATAAATTCCATGTGTCATTTTCTATAAGTGCGTCATATTGTGATTGCATGGCAGCCATCCAATTTTCTGAATTCTGTGCTTCATCAAAACATAGAGGCTCCTCAACATCATGTAAACTAGACACAGCCAAATCATAACAATCTGATGCATAAGATGCATGGCGAGAGCCTGAACGAGTACGACTAGACAAAGGTGCATCCAATTTACTGTCACGCAAAGTGTGCACCAGCCATTTTGGCATACCTCTAGCCTGCTCATTTTCAGCCCTTTCCTCATCATGTACATCTGCATCAGTAATAGGCTGATCTAAAACATTTTCAGAAACCCCCATAGGCTGTACATTTGCCTCATTGGAACTTACATTCGTATTTCCACCACTGAAAAGAGGCAACAAAGTGTCATAAATGTCCTGTGAGCTTACATTACTGTCTCTAGTACATGACAGCAAGGGCTGAACAGAATCTTCCACAAACACTACATCCTGAGAAACCAGAATACGTTTTGTTTGCAGATGATACAACCTGTAACCTTTGCTTTTAGCACTATAACTAACAAAAATACATTTGATAGCCTTATCATCCAATTTTTTGCGCTGCACTTGTGGCACCAAAGCATATGCCAAACAGTCAAAAACACACATGTGCTCAATAGAAGGATTTCTATCATGCCATGCTTCATATGGAGTAATAGACTGCAAAGATTTTGTAGGACACCTGTTAAGTACATAAGTGGCACACATAATGGCCTCAAGCCAAAAAGAATGCGGCAAAGCTTGACTTTTGACCATACATCGTGCCATTTTCGTCAGTGACCTGTTTCTCTGCCCGTCAGGGTTGCAAAGAAACACACACAGCTTGGAGAAGACGAAGGAAGCTCAAGGCACACAATAGAGAGTGTGTTACTTAGTGTGCTATGGAAAAGATAGATAGCCCTAGAGTGATGGGCGTATATACAATGCACGGGGGAAAAAACCTCCTAAGAGGGAAAAAATGTCTCGGCAGTCCTAGTGTGTTCACACACATCACTACCACACGTATATGGTAACAAAATCCTTATTATTCTTTGGCGAGTGAGATCCGCCGCCCGTCGCGCTTCCAAATTTCTGCCTCTTTGGATCTTCTTAAGCTGTTCCGCTTGATTTGTCTCATCAAACACGTCTTTCTCCTTCGTTCCTTCAGTGGACAGCGAAGAAATTTCCACTTCCGCAGCCTTCTGTTCTGCTTCTAACCTTTGCTTCTCAGCCCGTAGGCGAGTTTCATTTTCTATCCTTTCTTGCCTTTCCCTTTAGAATCTTCTTTTTTGTGCTTGTTGTGTTTCGGCCGCTCGAGCCTGCCTGTCAGCCCGTAATTTGGTTTGTCTTTCCTCGACTCTTTTTTTGAGCTTCCGCATATGCTTTTTGCATGTCCGACTGCGGTACTGCACTTCTCTCCCCTCTTTTTCTCTCGAGCGGCTTTGTGGAGTCTTCTTCCTCGCTTTCCTCAAACTCTGAAGGCACTTTGTCTTTAGAATCTTGAGATTTTCCTTCATCATCTGTCTCCGTTTTTTCTTCATCACTCCAACTTTTATTGGTGGCCTTTGCTGAGCGCGATGATGTCGCGCCAGGGGTCGTCCTTACGGAGTGTGCAACCAGCTTAGCTTTCTGGATCAGGGCCGTTTGAGAACTGGCAGTTGGCAAATCTTCGATCATTCCCAAATCTTGGATGCTATTCTGGTTAGCATCGGCCCTGCACTCATGTAGCTTTTGTTTTTTGCCGAGCTTTTCAAATTTGCTTCAATCAGATTGTCCAGAATGTAAGAACCGTAGTCGCAGCGAATGGTTCTATTTTCTACCCCGTCGCTAGAGCCATGACTATGGCAATGTGCAAGATTGGCTCGGTGTAACGAGGAGGCTTTTGTACTCTGAAATGCTAAGATATCAATCTCATCGGAAATTCCAGCTCTCCGTAAATCATGTCACTGTATTTGTGTTTATTTCCCTTTGCTTTGACGAATGCCTTCTCATTGTCCAGTGACTTTGTCTTTGCCAGCAAATCGTGTTGCCCTGGGAGGAAATGTAAAGCTTCGTTGATGATTTCCTTCGTGATCTTTACTTTCACCTTCAACCCATCCTTGTCTATGAGCATTGCCTGCCCATCATATTGTATCGAGCTCATGAGCTCTGCTCTCATGTAATCTGTTCCCCATGGCTGTAATCTAAAAAATTGCTCCAAGTGTACAGCTCGCACTGTCTCTATTACCTCCGGCCTTTGGTGGAGATTCCATATCTCCCGTGGCATGATAGTTGTCTTTACCAAGTCACCATCTGCATCCTTAAACTTTGAGATGAATATGTGGACAGGGATTTGAGCAAGTATTTCATCCGAGATGTGAGCCTTTTCATTTGTGGCGAGCTCCTCCACTTCATATGGTGTTGTTGTCCACTGCCTTTCTTTCTTTTGGCGAGGCATTCCGTGTCAGGAGAATCACAAGCTGTCAATATTTTCCCTTCGCAATCAATCGCATTTAGACTTTTAGTAAAAAACAGTTCAAAAGTTAAAACTGATCATAACTTGAACAAATTTCATCCATTCTTGTCCATATTTCACCAGTGGGACTAGGAAGACTAGAGCTATGACTGATAAAAATCTGAGTCAGTTCTGGGTCTGAGGTACACAGATCGCGATCGTAGTACAGAGGCCAAAATTAGATTTGATCACATGAGTGGGTTGTTGATAGTTGGAGGGTCATTTTGGTCCACTATGTGAGTCATTTGAACCACTTTTGAGTTTACAGGTCCCATTTCTGGGTTACAAGGGAGTTTTGGACTAGATTCTGATTTTTCATGAGTTTTTGATGTCCAAATGGCTTGAAACTTGGTTGGTGACGTGAACAAGATGTATACAAGGGATCTGATAGGTTTTTGTCAAAATCTGAAGCTGAGGTACATCGATCGCGATTGGTGTTCTGGGCCTGCTTTTGGTGAAAACTAGATGGTCATGAACCCCTATGCGTGCCTAGCCCACTGATGATTTATTTCCAAGTTTGGACTTAAAATGAACAAATTAGAGTAAATTTTCACTATTTGACCATATTTCAATAAGTCTAACCATATTGGGTTTTCCTGAGGAATTTTGGTTGGATCCTGGAGTTAGTTGAAGTTAGTTTTAGAGCTCCCACTCCTTCCATGATGATCTGCTACCATCAGCCTACTCCATTGACTGTTTTTAACCTTATCAGGCACTTTATACCCTGTCTTAGGAGGTTTTCCAGATATGTGCGTTTTTCAGGCATTTCTTGGATATCCATGTGATGTGTGAGCATCCCTAAGTAACCTTTTGGTCTTTGGCATTGGCTTGGCTCCAATTCTATCTTTGTGTGATCATTCGAGACTGAAACGACTATATCTGCACTCGTAGGAGATTCTGAGATCCATTCAAGGGTTTCTACAACTGTTCTGACTCTCAGTCGGACAAGTGTACCTTTCAAACCATCCATGATTAATTTTAACAAGATTTTGGTAGTTGTAGGTCAAATTTTCCCTTTTTGGTTGTGTCTGACAAATTGGGCCCATTCCACGAGCAAAATTTGTGCATTTTCCTTGAAAATTCAAGAGAGTGTACTTTTAACTAAGTTCATGGGCCAAAATCAAAAGTTGCAAAACTTGCATCTGGGGGCACCGATTGCAATCATACCATGGAGGCCAAAATTGATTTTGACACCAGCAGATCGTAGGCGAGGCTGAGGGGAGGTGTTTTGCAAGATTTGTCCCAAATTTTGTCGGTGAGGTACACCGATCGCGATCGGTGTACCACCACCAAATTGTGATTTGACCACATGGCTTTGTTCTTGATCTTGTGGGGAGCACATTGATGTGTTCTGTGGCTGAAAAAAGTTTTGATTAAATGCCTCTAAGGGCCCTTGACCTCTTTGACCCGATCAGACTTTGATTTGATCCCTTCACTCGTTTGTGCAATGATTCGCACTTGCATGCATAATAGACTTGATCTTTACTTGATAGGGAACATACCTGTGAAATCTGGTGTGAAATGCTGGCTCCGACCGTCCGTACGGGGTAGAAATGTGGCAGCTCGCTCTAGGTCAAAAAGCTCTCTCCTTCTCTCTCAAAAGGTGAAAATGAACAATGAGCTAGAATTTGGCCTACCTAACCTATATCTTCCCGAGATTTTCGTGACACAGGGCTGATTTTTCTCACCTTTGATCCCGATATAATCTGCATACCACTTGTGGGTCGAACCGTTTGTCATTCCAGCGTCGTATGACCATTTGATGCGATTTTGGCGAAATGTAGTCATGATCATTAAGGCCGAAATTTGACATCTTCAGATTAGCTTCATATCTTCCATGCTTGATAACCTTATCATGATACTTCGGCGTTTGCTTCCAGAACTTGTGAGCGAGATTTTTTTTTTTTTTTGATGTTTATTAACGAAAATCAAACAAAGTAAATTGAAAATACTTATTAACTGGTAAAAATTAGCCAAAATTATTTTACTCACCCCTAAGAATATATTTTCTCTAGAAGCATCCCAATGCTCTGGATTTTGTCATTACAGCTCATTATTATGCTAGTCGGATGATACAAAAAAAAAAGGCTAAAATTGCCAGGTTTTGATCGCATATGTTCGAAATTGAACTCTAAATAATGAAAACACACACATATTATGTACATATATACACGTTGGACCCCTTAATGGCCCTGACTATTGCTAGATTCATCAATTACTTCCCCCTTCCTTGTCTGAGTCGCCCCGGACGAAGGTTGGTTGCATGTGCATGGGTGTTGAAATCTGTGTCTATGCATGGCCTTGTAATGTGGCCCTATTCTGATGTTTGAGACAATGCGTTGGGTAACAATGTGTTGTGCAAGATCCTAGAACTGAAAGTAGTCTTCAGTGGCTTTTGATGGCGAGCGTAGCTGTTTATGGAATAGAAGAGCTTGCAGTTGAATTGCTCTTTCCCTGATTGTTGGTGTTGTGACGACAACTATTTTTGGAACCCATTTATATGTGGTTTGTTGCATCTTTACAAATTCTGCTTTAGTTTTCACCTATTTCCAGTGCCATTTGGGAGATTTAGGCTTCTTGTTTTGAGTTTTGGGTTTCCTTTCAAGCTCTGACGTTGAAACTTTAGTGTTCTCCAGTTTTGGTTTCCATTTCCACTTTGGAGTAACTTTTGAATGCCTTGGAGATGATGCTGCTTCCGTCTGGAGTTTGTCTTTAGGTAGCCATATCTTGCTCGGTTTGTTGGTCAACGATGTTTTCTTTATCCAGACCTTCTGAATAACCTTTGGTGGTGTTTTTGGCCGATTAGCCGGTTGCTTATTGTCGATGGGGATACTTGGCCACGAGTGATCTGTTTTGGCGAATGGAGTCATGTACACGTTAGAGTCGTGTGTGTACCTTAACACATGTTCTGACCATTCAGTGACTGCATTGTATGTTCTCATCCATGGAACTCCCAAGCATATTGATTCTCTGATTTCTCCGTCTTTCATTATGAAAAATTGATGAGGAAAACTATTTCCATCAAGATTGATTGTTAAGTTTACTATCCCCAATGTTGGCATTGTTGCATCGTTTGCTGCTTGTAGATCACGTGTGGATTGCACTAGGGGTTCATCTGTAAGCATCCTGTAAGTGGAGAAGTTGACCGCATTTACTCTTGCTCCTGTGTCAATCAATGCTCGCTGATATCTGCCATGCAGGAGTCTGACATTGATACGAACATCGATCCCTGTTTCCCATTGCTCATCAGTTTGAATTATAGACAAAGGAATTTGAGCCGTGTCTGCTGGTGGAGAAAGTCTTTGTTGTTGTAAGGTTTGTTTTCTTTTTAAAATCCTGACTTTGGCCTCCTCCTACACTTGAGCTTTTGTTTCCTTTGCTTTGTTCTTGCGCTCCTTCGCAACGTGTATTTTGGCAAGCACCTATGTGGTTAGTGGTATGTTGTATTTCTTTAGTCTGCAACCACTAATCCAGTTAGGCATCCCTCTAATGTCGCAAGTTTGATGGCACCGCTAGACGATATGTCATGAATCACATAGGGTCCATTTCCTCGCTTTTTGAGTTTCCGGAAATGTTGTTTTAGGGTATACATTAAGACGTAATCCCCAATAGCAAATTCCTTGTTGATAACATGTTGGTCAAAGAATGATTTCATGTTTTGTTTTTGCACGTAGATTGATGCAACGGCTCTCAATCTAGTTTCATCCAGTTTTTCCAGGACATCTACCTGATTGGATAATTCATGGCCTGTCCATTATTATTGTTTAGCGATTCGAAGTGTGGGGATAAGGAATTCAAGTGGCAAAATCGCTTGAATTCCATAAACCATGTTGAACGGAGTCGTTCCGATCGATGTTTTGTAAGCTACTCTATATGCCCATAAAGCTGAATGGAGCTTTTGATCCTATTCAGCTCTAGATTTGCCGACAATTTTGGTGAGAATTGTCACCAAAATTTTATTCGTACTTTCTGCTTGGCCATTCGCTTGTGGGTGATAGGGGACGGACTTCCTGTGAATTACCATGAATTCGTCCAATAGGAATTCGATCACCTCATTGATGAAGTGAGTGCCTCTATCGCTCACGAGCTCAATTGGTAAGCCATATCTGGTGAAATGTTCTCATACAAAAACTGTGTTGTCGTTTTTGCATCATTTCTGCCTGTTGCTTTTGCTTCCACCCATTTTGTTAGATAATCTGTTGCCACAATAATGTATTGAGCGTGCGTTTTATACCCCGGAGGCACTATCGGTCCTACAAAATCTATTCCCCATTTCGCAAACACTCTTGCCCCCATCATTGGCCTTAAGGGCATATCATCTCGCGCTCTAGGAATTTTTGTTTTCTGGCAATCGTCACATTGTTTCACAAACTCTTCAGCGTCCATGAATAGTGTAGGCCACCATATGCCTGCAATAAGAATTTCTTTGGCCGTTTTGTCAGCTGAGAAATGTCCACCAGCTTGTCCACCGTGTGCTTGCTCTAAGATAGGAATGTATTCCTCTTCAGTCGTGCACATTCTCAATTGATTGTCTTTTTCCTTCTTGTAAAGAGTGTCCTCAATCAGTACATAGTTTTCTGCCTCTTTCATGATTGTTTTGATTCGTGATCTACTCATTCCCTCAGGCAGTATTCTAGTGGTGAGGTATTCAACAATGTAGTTACTCTATCGGGGTGCTACAGATAATTTGAATAGAGTCACGTGCTCTATTGGCTTTTGAAGCGTGCATTTAACGCAAGATTTGACATGCAAATGAACACTATGTCGCATTTTTGGCCAATACACACCCATTCTCATCAATCTTTGATACATCTGTGCATGCCCATTGTGAATTCCCGTTGTTTGTACATGAGCTTGGTTTAGGTACAATTCCCGTTCACTCGATTCAACACAAAGCCTAAGGATTTGATCCGATCCTTGTTTGTATAGCCTGCCCGCCAAAATTACCAATGATCTGGATGCTGCAATGGTAGATGGTTGTCTTTTCACATTCATTGACCCGATAGTCAGCAAAGGAATTACATCCTCGCTCCATCTTGGAACCATTTCTATGTTGAAAAGATATGCATCAGGCAAATCATCATCAACTCCTATAGGGTTTTCTCCATGCATCATTCTAGATAAATGATTTGCTCTTTGGTGTGTAGTTCCTTTCTTGACTACTACCGTGAAGTCAAACTCGAGTAGTAAGATGAACCATCAAACAATTCTTCCCGTACTGCAAGGTTTGTTTACTAAGTACAGCAGTGCTTGGTGATTAACGAAGAATACAAATTTATTGGAAAGTAAGTAGTGTCTAAACTTTTTCATCGCATAGACCATACCCAATCCCTCCCTCTCAATTGTCGTGTAATTTTTCTCTGCATTGTTCAGTTGTCTACTGGAGTAACTTATTGGAAAATCCATGTTGTTCTCTCCAGGTTGTGCAAGTATGCATCCTATTGCATACGTTGATGCATCTACGTGGATGTGAAATATCTTCTTCCAATCCGGAGCCTTCAAAATTGGAGCGGAAATTAATCTCTGCTTCAACGTTTGAAAAGCTTCCTCGCACTCCTCTGTCCACTCAAATTTAGTTATCAGAGCGTAAAGTGGTTTTGCAATTATAGCGTATGAGTAGATAAATCTGCGATAATATCCACAATGGCCCATAAATACCTGTACCTCCTTCACCTTTACTGGTCGTGGTAGATCAACAATGATGCTGATCTTCTCCATGTCTATCAAAATACCGTTTTTGAACACTATATGTCCCAATATTTTGCCATGTCTTAACATGAAGACACATTTCTCCGGATTCAGGCAAATCCGATACAGTCTGCATTTTTCGAACACCTTGGTCAAGTGCTCTATATGCTCCAGTCTTACAAGGGAGTGAACGCACAAGTCATCCATGTAAATTTCTAAGAATTGTCTTAGATATTCTTTAAAAGCATGACCCATCAGCCTTTGAAACGTGGCTGGTGCATTTGTTAGGCCAAAAGCCATTACCCAAAATGCAAAAATACCCCATTCGGTTGCAAAAGCCGTTTTATGCTGATCCTCTGGCTTTATTGTGAGTTGGTTGTAACTCGAAAAGCCATCTAAGAAACTATATGCCTCTTTTCCTGCCACCCTTTCTATTACATGATCAGTAATGGGTAGGGGATAGTTGTCCCGAATTGTAGCAGCATTTACTTTCTTGAGATTGACACACACTCTCAACTTTCCATTTTTCTTCGGGACCACCACAATCGGTGAAACCCATTCGGTGTGCTCAATTTCTTAAATAAACTCTGCCTCCTTAAGTTTATCTATCTCCTCCTTGATCGTTTTGGCAAACGTTTCATTGTAAGTATAGGGACGTTGTCTGCAGGGTTTGGCATAATTCTTAAGGGGTATTGTGTGTTGACAGATACTAGGATCCACCCCCTTAAGATCTTTGTATGACCATCCAAACACGTCTTTATACTGTTTAAGAGTAGCTGCCAAAATCTTTTCCTCTTCTTCAGTAAGATCCATGGCAATATATGCAGGTTTAGGATCTTCTCCTGGCTCCGCTAGATCTATTCCTTTGGTTTTTTCAGGACCGTCGTACGATGTACCCGGTTTCTTCAATTCCCTCATAGGTTGTTGCACTATGATTTTCCTATCTTGTATGGTATACTTCTTATAATGGGACGGTGCATCCATCTTGTCAGAACTCGTGTCCTCATTCGTTTCAAAGTCAGTCGTCCATATCTGAGGGTTCTCTTGAGCTTATTGTACTCTATTTTTCTCTCTGTCTTGGTCATTCCAGACTTTGTTTTCCCCCCTTTCTTCGACTTAGTCGTTTTCTTCTCGTGTCTGTTCTTCTTGTTGTTTTTCCACGGTTTAGTTTTGATAAACCGGCCGCTGAGCTCGTCTTTGACACAATCCTCAGCTTTGACAAGCTTTAGATATCCCATTCTGTTATTGACAAGAGGCATTGGATTATGCTTATTCGCCCTTGATTTTCTAGTTCTCTTGGATTTATACCTCTCCTGTCGACTAGGTTTTTGGTTATGAAATTCGTAAAACCTGTCCTGTCTCGACCTGTATTTCCTATTCGTCTCTGATGCGCTTGATCTTTCATCATCAGCCTCTATCAGTTGGATTTCATCGTCTAGTGATGGAAGGTCACAACATATTCAATCCGTGAATTCGTCCTCTATTCAATTCCTATCGTTCACTACAGATATCTCATCAATTATTCTTTTACACTCGGTCTCACGTGGAGGTTCTTCTTGTTCCTTGCTCTCTGATCCTGACTTAAGGATGACGCTAGCCATTTGCAACGTTACTAGGTCATATCCTTCTTCGTCACAAAATTTCGTAGGTGTACATTCGTTAACACATATGTCCAAGGTTGACAATATTTGAGTCCACCCGAATGGATCAAATAAATGTTCAGGAAAAGGTTCTGGGAAATAAGCCTCGTCTTCTACGGATCTTTCCAAAACGCATTCCTCTTTGATTATCTCTCCACAATCAGATGCTCCACACATCCAGACATGCGCTTTCGTTTGCATCCATGTAGGTATTTCTTTTTCATTTACAGTGGTTGAATTAAATTCTTGCACTGGTGTGTTTGCAACGTCTCTATAGCTATGATCCTTCATGTTGATCTTCGTTATCAGTTCTTCATGTCTTAGGTAGATTTGGTCGTACCCCCAATCTTGTATCATTTTAAGTTGACTCATAAAAGGTCATCCCAAAATAATGTTGAAGTTGTTCGTTTTCCCAAAATCCACCACATCAAAGGTGTGCTCATAGTTAATTCTACACGAAGTTACAATTATTTGGTCTAGGATTCCCAATGGTCTCTCTACATACCCATATGCGAGTTGCAGTTTCGTTCTCATTTTCCTGAGAGTTGGTCGGCCCCACTTCTCCCAGATTTGCTTGGTAGCAATCGCCACTCTTGCTCCACTGTCTAGGATAGCTATCGTTTTTATATCCTGATATTCCATAGGTAGGATTGTATTCCCCTCCTCACCTTCACAGTAATCTCCGACTTTGTTTATGGGCACTGGTTGGGCTTTGGGTTGACTTTCCCATTTGTTTTCTTCTCCCGTAGGGTTTGTCGGAAGAGGAATCTTTACTCCCTTGTGCTCCAAATGTTTCCCCATGTCTTCCCATAAGTGTGGTCTGACTCTCAAGAGTTCGGACAGCGTGATTGTGCATGTTATAGGTGTCGACAACATATCTTGAAGACTTTTTGACTCAACCATATGTGGAATAGTTCTCATCTGGGATGGAACTAACCTTATCTCCGATTGTGCCTCATGTTCACCTATAAATGAAGGCAGGGTTTTCAAGGATTAGGCTTTTCTTTCCACCGAAATCTCCGTTTCCGCATCCCCATACAGTGATTGTATATCGGCTGGATAAAATCAGTTATCCAGGTTAATTTCAAGAATTGGAGCAGACTGTAACGTCGCACTTCCATTCTTTCTATTTCTAATGGTTTCCCATAAGTGTTGTGGCCATTGTTCTTCAACTTCTCAAATTGGCATCATCGTCATTGACTTAGCGTCATCAGTCGTGTTTAGCACCACTCGATGATCCAATGACAATATTGTTTCAGGCCTGGGTTCGTTTACTTGTTTTGGTTCATCGATTTTTAATTTTTCTCGCTCTTTGTGAATCAACACTTCTTGTTCTGGGGTTCTAACCATCTTAGGTTCAATCAACGCTTGGGCTGTCTCAATGAGGTCTTTACACATTTCCAAACGCTTCGTTTCCACTTTTGGTTGAGGATAAGTTAACCATCTTTACTCTAAAGTTTGGTTTGTTTTTAGCCTTGCTTCGTACGCTTGTAATAGAGCATCTAACGGCTCTAGCACTTTGTCAACCAAGACCGATCCTCTTGAGGACGCTTTCCTCGGCTTGTTGTTAACCTCAACAGTTTTACTCTCTCTCTCTCTCTCTCTCTCTCTCTTGTTTGAGTTGATCCTTCGTTTCAAGCAATTCGTTTTGCATGGAAATTTGGCTGTTCAACCTTCTTGTTTTCATCCTGTCTTGTTTCGCCTTCCAGGATTTTCATTGGGTTCTCATGGATAAGCTCTCATTTTCTGTGGGTATAGGCAACTCTACCCTTTTCTAAGTCCTTGGCTTGGGCTCTGGTTATCGCATTGATTTGGATCATGGGATCGGTTTCTGATCCGCTGCTTGCACTTGGTATCACCCCTATAATATTCATAGTCGCTTTTCCCTTGTTGTCCGGATTTTTTAGGCAATCTGGCAATATGTGATTCACACCACATCCGTCACAAAACCCAAAAAATCTCACTCTTTCACCTTTGAAAGGACAATTACGCTCCCAATGATCAGTACTTCCACAGTTATAGCACTATCCAATTAGAGTTTGATTTTGAGGAGGTGGTCCCATAGGTTGTCCTGCTCTATTAGGATATCCTCTTGGTTTGTATTTGTGGTTCGCAATGAACATTAACGTTCTTTCGTCTACCAAATATTGATCTCTCGAAGGTTGTGCTACATACGTTGGCGGTGCCATATTCTCATTATTTCCCCATGGTTGATATGCTTCGTCTACGTACATTTATGATTCAGGTTTTGTTGCGTAAGGCTCCTTCGGTTCCTCATAATAAGAAACTTGAAGTGTACTATTTGTTCCTGGTGATGCTTCACAAGGTTGAGCATACCTAATCACGGCCCTATTTTCCTGTGGTAATAGAGGTTGTTGACCCAATATAGGTTGAGGTCTGTCTGCTCCTGCTACCAAATTCATATTTGGTCCAACTTGATACCTTGGAGGAGGTGGCTGGGATGGTCCTGCTGGAGGTTCGCTCACATAGTTTTTGTTATAAAAACACTCTTTTGTGCTATGATTTGTCCATTTTTGTTCTATGGTGCACCATTTCAGTACTCGTCCATTCACAGCTGGTGCTTTCTGCTGTTGTGTGCACCACGGCATCAGATGATCCCCCCTGCATATGTCACACTTCCTTGTCTGAGACTGTCTCAACACCGGATTTGATCTCATATGTTGCTGCATTCTCTTCGTTACCTCCTCTATCAATTGATCAGCTACGGCATCAAAGACGCCTCAACATCTTCCTTGGTAGAGGGTTCGCTTTTAATCGATGAAGAGCCACTGGTTACTGAATCAGTATCCTCTTAAACTTTCCCATATGGTTTGCAGTTATCAACAAGATATAACGCTTCCCTTGTAACCTGTTGAAACGTGCTACAGGCTTTCAAGTGAAGGTCCTTTTTCAAGGTTTCGTTCCTAAGACCTTCAACGAAGAGCACAGACAATCTCTCGTCCTGCGGTAATTCCCTCCTCGGGCATCTCTCAATGTATTGCTTGAATCTCAAGGTTGCTTCCTTCACTTTTTCATTCTCAGTTTGTTTAAAATCATATATCTGCGATACAGTATTATGCTTTATACCCCGTTTTGAGAATTCTTCCGCAAACTCGCGCAATACATGTTCAATATCCGGACAAGTTTCAGGGTTTAAAGGTTGAAACCATGTTAAGGTCGTCCCTTCCAAGGTCAGCCCGAATCCCTCGTATTGAGTATGGAAATCAGTGATCTGTTCTGCTCTTAAGACTTGCTTGAAGAGCGATACATGGGCATATGGATCCCCTGATCCGCTATACTTCTTTGGCATGCACTTCGCTACTTGGGATGGTCTGATCCGTCTATGGTCTGCGGTCAATCTCATTGCTCCCATGTCTCAACTTAATCGTTCTCATGCATCAGGGAGGTCGTAGGTTGCTCTCGTTGGCTCCCCCGCTCCAAATCTACTACTAGGCGGCAAATGTGATGGGGTGGCTGCAAATGTCGGACCTACAGCCGTATGTGTAGAGATAGGAACCGCACTACCTCGATTCGTAGCCATTGATTCTCTGGAATGTAACGTTCCCATGGGGCTTGGCATCGAATGATGAGGTCGACTGAAAGAATCAGCTACATGAGTCCTCCCTCCGCCTGTGGTCAACGGTTCTGGCACGACAGTTGTAGGGGTTGGTCTTAGAGGGCTTGGAATGACATAGTACTGGTGAAGTGGTTCCCCAAAGTACGTATATCCTTCCAATTCTTTTTTATCGATTGTTGCATATCGTCTTCCATACTTGTCGTAAGCTGCAATTTTCGTTTCCGCTCCCTCTGTGTAGGTGAAGACATAAAGTCTTTTCCGCTCAGTCATCTCTCCGACGTAGGGTTCCTCGCATCTATAATAGAGATCTTGCTCTCCATTATTATACTTGTATAACCCCAAGTAGACATTATCCGTATTGACTCTTGACGTTTCGTTTTCTCGCCTTAATCTCGCATTAGGTAAGCTCATTGTTGGAGCCTTTTCCTCATGTTCCTCGTCTATTTTGGCTTTTGTGCCCATCAATCCCCACTTGTCTACAATGTTAGGATTCAAGACTACCAAGTACATGATACCCTCGTCATCTAGGTACCTGTCTCCGCTATAGCTCACAGGCACTAAGTCTGGGTTCGACTGAGCACATGGTGGGTCCATAAAGCCGCATGTATACGCTCAATATTTTTAACATGCACTCGGACTTACTACCCCATCAATTGGCCCCTATAGGAGCCTTGGCATTGGAGCCCCCATCCATCGACTAGCCAGAAACAACTCTCCATCCGGCTGACCAACATCCACTCAAGCAACATCAATCATCACCGCCCGACTGGGTCACAATGTACATCCCAGTCCCTAATTAGTAGTCTTGATTGGCCAACAAAAAAGTCTTTCCCACAAGAATCTATAGGTAGCATTAGACAAAGCTACCCAAATTTCACTCACGGCTTCCTATTCAAGCTATCCAAGTTCCATGATTGGGAAAAATTTGTGTGTACAATGTACTCATCTATCATGTTAATTCCTTGTAAACACACAAAATCTAGCTATTTGTGCACCATGGACATGCCATTTGAAAAAACTTTATACACTACCATTGAAAATATGGTAAGACCTCTCTTCTTTGCATTCATCACTAGCACAATCATTGATATGTATGGCATGCCTACATCAAAGGCATCAACACAAACAACTCACTTGGATTGGTCCAATTCAAGGGGAGGAGACGACAAAAAAAATGAAGATCATAAAGATCAAGAAGAAGACACATTTGAAAATGAAGACTACATGAAAGATTTGACAACAACATCAAAGCATGAAACATTAGGAAATTTCGGAGGTCATTTGGAGGGCCTTCTAAGAAAATGTATTTTTTGCACTCTCTCTCTAGAAAAAATGGCAAATAAAAGAGCTGGGTCTTTCATAGTAAAACTTCAAAAAGCGTACTTTAAGTAGATTCCTTACTCTTCTGAACATTCGTTCGTAGTGATTGAGGGATAATCCTCTTTTCAGTTGCATTGAATGAACCTCGTCAATATGGAGGGAATGAGGCTAACATGGAGGGACAAATCCGCAGCCGCTATTCACTTTCCATTAAACCTGCACATTTGGCTAATGGCGCACTCCTCAAATGGCACAAATGTTACCCAGAAACGAGCCAAATATCACCTTCACATTGATTTGGACAATGAGTACCAACCATTGATTAAGCGCAGTAAAACAAACACACATATACCTCCCGCTTCCATAGACACGCTCAGAGCTCAAGGAGCTAAACACATAGATATCTGGACGAGAGGCTCTCTCTACCCTAAGAATCCAATAACTAATGCGTCTCCACCATTTGTCAATCCTACAAGCTTATTGACCTTTGCTGGTGATGGAGAAAAGGGCCTTCTGGGTTATTGTAAATCACTTACAAGAGAAGCTGAAACAAGAGCATTCTCCAAGCTCAACAATGTGAGATTGTTCGCCTTTCACATTTACATTCTACAGATCAGGTTACCATTTTGCAACATAAAACATAGGTACAAGAACTGAAAGGAAAGGTGCGAAGTTGTCAAATGAAGGACACCATCTTGGGTGGTCGTATCCAAAAGAAGAAATTGCGCAATCTTGAAACATTGCAGGTTGCATCAGGAGGTCTCAAGAAAAGAATCCGAGCATTAAGGTGATGCTTCTTGGTTGGCTACATTGTCTTAGTTAAGTAATCTTTTTGTTTTTTCTTGTTATGCATTGTTTTCATGTGCCTAAATAGTGTTAGTGAAGCAAATTTTCTGTTATTTACTTATGCATTGTCTTCATGTAGAGATTCAATCTATTCTGACAAGGAAAACATTGACCCCAAAGCCAATATAGGAAAGAGATTGAAGCCACTTATAAGCAGAAGCCTGGCAGCAGATATAGTACATGACAAGAAGTTTAAGGTTCTACAACGAAATGTAGTGGACCGCTTTATTTCAGAGAACTCAGTGCCTGCAAAAGAGATACAAGGCACACTTGATTCACTTGGTGTAAGCAAAAGAGGATATTCGGCTATCCAAAAGTCTGTCTCATCCATCTTTGTTAGGAAGGGTATAAAATCCAAACTTCTACCATCAGCCTCAAGTGTTTGGAAAGAGAGGCTTCAGCTTAACGAGGCACAGTGAGACTATCTTGGACAGCCCTTTCATATTAAAGCAACTTACAGTGGCCATGGAGCGAACATGGCATATGATGAGTTCAACAATATTTTTATGGACCTGCGGATACTACAGAAGAGAATGGTGGAGTTTTACAACATCACATTTGAAGAGTCACGTGGGCTATTACATTTTGTGTTAAAACTGGATGAGTGTGAGCTTGTTAAAGAGAAAAAGCTAGAGCGTGTTACTATTACTTTAATGAATAGAGCCCTCTCAAAGTGTCCCAGTGATGATCCTTTATATTTTAGTGTTCAATCAGAATCTAGCATATGGTGGCTTGGTGCGTTTGAGATAAGCGATATTCTCAAGTAAGCTCAAATGTTCAGATCTACTTAAGTCTCATTTATTTTGTGTTGCAGGTAAAGAAAGAATATCATGAGATTCTATATTGGGTGTTCCATCGAACTAATATTCCGGAGGTGATTGATCGACAGACTAACCAGGGAGAGGTACTACGTCTAGATGGAAGGGGAGACTTTCAAGTTCAGTGGCATCTTGCAGGTGACCTTAAAACATTAAAGTGCATGTATAATTGTGGAATGGGTGCAATGGCAAAGTCACCGTGTTTGTTCTGCATGGAGCCTGCAAAGGTCATGGACCCAAAGTGGTGGAGAAAAGCTCCAACACGTCACATTGAGGATCCTGCTTTTCGATCGATTTTGAAAATACCACTTGTGAATGTCCACATTTGTACAATGCATGCCCTTTGTAGAATTGTGGAGAAATTGGTCTACTTATACATCGGGTTTGCTTGGAAGATTAAGAACTCCGCAGAACGACAAGTAGCCCTGCAGTGCTTAGAAATGGTACTGTCGGATATGGGGCTTCATGGTGGCAATGTGAAAATCTAGCGGGATGAAAAGAGATCAACTGCTGAGAAGGATGTCCCATGCAAACCATCCATCGGTGGGGTGAAGGCACGGAGGTTTTTATCTAAGCCCCAAGGTACAAGAGATCCAAAGCTAACAAAACATGGAAAAATATATAACACATCTTATGTTAGCAAGGTAGAGTATCAGAGCTGGAAAAAGCTACATATTGCAGTCAAAGACCACAAACCAACTACTCGTAACGCGAAGGCTAAGGTTTGGAGATCAATAGACATCCTATTTTTGATGTGCGACAAAGATGACTGGTCACAAGGTGATATGAACAAGTTTAAGGAAAATCTCAACCTTCTGAAAAAATCATTCAAGACAGCATGGACAGACACCCAGATTACTCACTACATGGTATTATAATGTATTTCTTTCTCTCTTATGTGCAAATATGTGACTGTAAAACATTCTAACTAATCTGTTTTCATATCCAGCACATCATCTTCAATCATTTGCCATATTTTATACAGAAGTATGGGAACCCGGCAATATGGAATACCCAAGGGATGGAAAAGTCTCATTACATGGCGAGAAATGCTTATTTCAGGCACACACGACATGGTGGCTCTCGAATCAAGGCTAACAGTTTGAGAGAACTATTTGAATGGTTCTATCGTAGAATCATTCATCGAATGCAGGCAAAAGAATTCTTGGCAAATTCAGCAACAGCACAAGCCATCAGACATTTACAACAACAAAAAGCTAAAAGATCAATGGCATACAACAACTCCGGAGCTCGTGAAAGTCAACGAAGGTGGAGAGAGACAATGGTGTATGTGAATCACAAGTGGAGAAAGATACTCTGAGTGGATGACATTGTACAAAATTTATGTAATACATGATCTTATACAATTGCTACTTGAAGTGTATCAAGATTTTGCAGGTTCAATTTTGTTTTTTGGCACGTCACCCTTGTAACGAATCATGAGATGTTTGCCATACTCTAAAAGTTCATCTGGGTTTTATCTACCAAGAGCTAGTGCCATTGCTGTGTAGGTGTAGTAATACGCTGCCCGACCACCTGTATAGCCTGGGCAGTAACCAAAAGAATCTCTAGCAAACACTTTGTCCACAAGAATGACTTTATCTGCACTTTTGGGCAGCACCGGTCCACCCAAGAAGCGTGATAGTGTCTTGAATGTGTAAGTTGCTATTGAACCCTCTTGTGACATGGAATTGTGAAAAACTACTATCGGCGACTCGCAAAGCTTTGAAAGGTACTGTGCTAGGGCCGCATCCCTTCCTCGATACTCTCTTGTCTGGCGCCGAAGGAAGTCATCCTTGTCAGCAATCCAAGACTGCACATACAATGTCAGAAATGACACAGAGAGAGAGAGAGAGAGAGAGAGAGAGAGAGAGAGAGAGAGAGAGAGAGTTACCATGAAGCTCTCATCCTGCAGAAAGAGGTTTTCTTGCCACAGGTCTACAGATGTAGTTGACCCCTGACCTGAATGGTTAAACCAATCCTCCACTTCTTTGTTACTTTTCGATGGTCTTAGGCTTTTTCTTATTGCTTGGAAGGTGGCTTCATCAGGTAGTGTCTCCTTGTATTTTTCATATTTCTCAAAGCATCTTCGAAGGCATTCCATTGGATTGCTGGATGTTTCCATTGCCTCATCATCACTACTATCCTCTGAAACAAATCCACTCCTCTCCTCTTGGACTCTGGAAATAATAGCCAGGGAGAAATCCTCCCTTAAATAAAACACACTTTGCACATCATGTAAGAAGATATAGGTCCTGTCTCCAATCCTGAAGTCAGGCACAGCAGGCAACATCATCTGAGCATGCTTCTCAGTGAAGTTACTGACATCCAATGGAAGTTTGATTTCTGTGGTTTTCACAGAGAGCATCTTACTTCTTTGTACTTCAATTTCCTCAACCTCAAGGTCGACTGTGTCTTCAACCTCCTCGACTTCTTGCATATGAGTTGTCTCCTCACATTTCTCATATGGTGCTGCATCCTGCTCCTCTAACACCTCATCAGGATTCTGCATGAGGAATCCAAACAGGCTGTTCAGGTAAATCATAAAGCCAAAGGCTTCCTGAATGAGTTTGCATTCTTTTTGATGCAAAGGGCAGGCTGAATGTCGGCAAGAGGGTGGTAATTCCCTATACTTCTTCACTCCCTGTCCC
The DNA here is from genome assembly GCF_014529385.1 of Adiantum capillus-veneris. Taxonomy (NCBI): domain Eukaryota; kingdom Viridiplantae; phylum Streptophyta; class Polypodiopsida; order Polypodiales; family Pteridaceae; genus Adiantum; species Adiantum capillus-veneris. The sequence goes on along the minus strand of NC_140951.1, from coordinate 73,155,432 downwards.
TTTCCACCACAGTCATTTAAATGCACAAGAGTCATAGTAGGCAGAACAACCCTTCCTACCTGCACCATCACTTCAAACTTATCTCTGTAGGACTGCAAGAAATTACTGTGCTGAGCTAACAGGTCTTCAATGTCAAACTTTGGATTAAACATAGAATGAACTAGATCAAACTTGTCCCCAGCACCACAAGATGCTGCAAAATCAAACAGCCTCTCATCAGTTGCAGCTGGGTCTTCCAGAGAAGACACATCCTCTTTGTCTTTACATTTAGTTGCACAGGGACTTCCTTCTAGCACATCTGTATCATCTGAGAAGTCTATATTCCTCTTTCTTGTATTTCTCTTCAGAAGTACTGTAGAGGGCACCACAGCCTTGTAGGGTGAGGGATCCTCTTGCCCTGGTGACCTCTCTGATTGATCTTCACCAATTGACTTTTCTTCAGATATGTCCTGACAAAAGTCAACAGTTCTTTTGGCAGATACATTAAGCAAATGAGCCTGCAAGGGTTGAAATCCTGGCACAAGCTCTGGATCAGGTTTCAGCCTCTTCTGCCTACTAGACCTTAATCCTATTCATCAGGAAACATGACAAGTCAAAACCATCAGGAAACATGACAACTCTGCCAAAACCAAACCATCATGATCTCTCTCTCTCTCTCTCTCTCTCTCTCTCTCTCTCTCTCTCTCTCTCTCTCTCTCTCTCTCTCTCTCTCTCTCTCTCTCTCTCTCTCTCTCTCTCTCTCTCTCTGATAGATATAAATATAAATATAAATATAAATATATATATATATATATATATATATATATATATATATATATATATATATATATATATATATATATATATATCTGTCTCTCACCAAAGCACAAACAAAAACACACATAGTCTCTCTCTCTCTCTCTCTCTCTCTCTCTCTCTCTCCAAAGAACACTAAAAAAATAAACACAGATTCTCTCTCTCTCTCTCTCTCTCTCTCTCTCTCTCTCTCTCTCTCTCTCTCTCTCTCTCTCTCTCTCTCTCTTTGTATTTTTCTATTTGACTAAAGGCGCGCAAGGACGGAAAAGTGCTTTTTGCAACTCTCTCCGCGCGCCTTAAGTACAATTGAGGGAGAGTCATAACCATACTATAGGCGCGCGGAGAGAGCTGGAGCCAATATTTGGTTGGCTATGCGCGCCGTTAGTAACGTGTACAGCGAGGGGAGGGAAAGAGACAATGTGTATATATCTGTGTGTGTGTCTGTGTGTATGTGTGTCTGTGTCTCTGTCTATGGAAGTATGGGTATTGAGGTGTGTGTGTTGAACAATAGTCTGGGTTTTTCTTTGTTTAGACACACACACACACACACACACACAATTTGTACCAACTGTTGGAAATACAGAGAGAAAGAGTGAGGGATCACCTTTTGTTGGTGGGGTTTGCAGGAACTCCAAGGGAGGTGTCTCCTCCATTGCTTTTTTGTGTGTCAAACTGACTCTGTCTCTCTCCCTCCCTCTCTCTCTCTCTCTGAGAGTAAGGAGTCCCTCTCTCTATCTCTCTCTCAATCTGTGTCTCTCCCTCTCTCTATCTCTCTCACAATCTGTTCTCTCTTTCTCTCTCTCTCTCTCTCTAAGACTCTCTCTCTCTCTCTCTCTCTCTCTCTCTCTCTCTCTCTCTCTCTCTCTCTCTCTCTCTCTCTCTCTCTATCACTCTCTCTCTTTCTCTGGCTCTCTCTCTCTCTCTCTCTCTCTATCTATTGTTCTCTCTCTTTCTCTCTCTCAAAATCACTCTTATAACGGATACACACGGCGGCGCCCCACGTGTCACTATAAATTAGAGTATATTTGCATGTTGTCACACGTGTGGTCATTATTGAGACCGTATACTTTTGTACGTCATATAAAGAGGTCAAGAGAGAGAAAAACCACACCTCGTGAAAGAGAGTGAGTGAAAGAGAGAGAGAGAGAGAGAGAGAGAGAGAGAGAGAGAGTGCAAGAGCCGTCGTCTGCGTCTCCGACAGCAAGCCGACCCATCGACATAACGAAGTTCTGCCTCTCCCTCTGCCTTTGCCTCTATCTCTCTATCTTTGTTTCTGTCACAGTACCAAGCACAGTCTTAGCAAACAACCCACACAAACAATCTCACACACACACACACACACACACACACACACACACATACACAACCACACACACACACACTCACAAACACACACACACACATCTTTAAAATACAAACACACACACACACACACAAACACTCACAAACACACAGACACACATCTTTAAAATACAAACACACACACACACACATATATAACTTACACACACACACACATTCTCTCTCTCTCTCTCTCTCTCTCTCTCTCTCTCTCTCTCTCTCTCTCTCTCTCTCTACCAAAGGCGCGCGTAGAGAGGCATACCCGTAGTGCATGTCTCTATGCGCACCGTTAGTACTGTGCATTGACCAGAGAGAGAGAGAGAGAGAGAGTATGTGTGTATTATTTTACTCTATACTAACGGCGCGCGGAGGTGTTTGTTGAGGTAAAAACGTGCTCCGCGCGCGCCTTAAGTAATGCGCACTCTCTCTCTCTCTCTCTCTCTCTATTTAAATATGCTAAGCTATAGAAAGGAGAGAGAGAGAGAGAGAGAGAGAGAGAGAGAGAGAGAGAGAGAGAGTCATAGAAAGAGAGAAGGGGATTGAGACTTTTCTTTTGGTGTACAGTGAGATGGCTAGAACAAAAGCCACTGCAAGGAAGGCAGGCAAGGGACCAGGATTAGCATCTAAAGCAAGTAGCAGATCTGCAACCCCAAAGAAAAGACCTGGAAAACCAAATAAAATTTTGAAAGGGCCAAGGATGAAGAAGCTGCAAACCTGCATGGGACTTTTCGGAGAAATCAGAAAGGCACAGAAATGTGTAGATTTATGCATACCAAAGCTGCCCTTCCAGAGGATGGTGAGGTCCATATGTGATGAAGCTACCTGGGGCACCAAAATGTGGAAGGTGGTGTCATTGATGGCTCTACAGGAAGCAGCAGAGGACTTCCTACTGGAGTACTTCAGTGACATGACCATTGTTGCAGCCCATGCCCGCAGGGTTACTATAATGGACAAAGATAGTGAGACACTGAAAAGAATAAGGTGGAGGTATGACAAACTACTGGTCCCCAATGTCTGCACGGATAAGAAAATGAGGGAAATTTTGTTATACCCCCCAGAGCTAGTACCACAACTCACAGTTGTAGATGTCACACATGATGTGAATACAAGGGCAAGGGCAGAGACTATTGCTCGCCAAACAGAGGACATGAGGGAAGCAGAGCTTAAGGAGAAAGCAAAAGTAGCAGTGGAGTCCCAGAGGCAAACAGAGTGCAATGTGACCCTGTCCATAGAGGCAAGCAATCAAGAAACTCTACTTTCAATGAAGGATGGTTTGCTTGCAGAGATACCATTTGTAGATGGAGCCAGAAAGCTAGCTCTGGAAAAAGTGGACATTAATTTATTGCAGAATCCAGATGCTCAGATTTCAGACACAATTATCTATGCTTGTCTTAAGTAAGTGTTACTATCTTGCTAGCTTTGAAAACTCAGATAATAGGTTTGCTAACTCAGGTAGAGTCTCTGCAGCCTGATCAAAAGTCAACTCCCACTGCACACTCACACAGAGGTGTTTCTTCTTGATCCACAAATGTCAGTGATTATTAGACAAAAGAACAGTCCATCTGGGACCTTTGAGAGTTGGTTTCTCCACTGTGCTATGCTGGAAGTTACTGTGATCATCTTTCCATATGAGAACAACCATCACTGGAGTCTCATATGCCTTGATGTTGACCAACCAGCAGTGTGGGTGTTCAATTCAATAAAAGGAACCCACCCTGAAATTAGGCTGTAAGTGTTTTGTATCAGAAAGTGTTTCTTATAGATATCCATGTAAATTTGAAGCCTCATGCTAACATCTTGACATTGCTTTGTGCAGTTGTATAAAGAGGTTGTTGCTTGCCTATGGCAAGCTATGTGGAAGGTATGAACTATACAAGGCCCCAATCAAAGAAGTACCTGTCCCAAATCAAACCGATGGGAATTCTTGCGGCTGGAGATGTCTTCTCCATGCAGAATATGTCCTGCAAAGCTACTTTGCATTAAAACCTTTCATGACTAAGGTACCCATTTGGCAATGCATTCAGTTAGTTTTGGTTTAGTCTATAAAAGAATTCTCACCATGTGGTCTTTCAATTTTGCAGAGTGCTTTAAAAAACTACACATATGATTATTTGCAAAGATACCGGGTAAGTTTAATACAACACCTGCTTACTATGTCTAGCCCTAGAGAGCTTGAAGATAGCGGCTTGGATGAGCGCACTATTGATCTTACAAAACATGACGTGCCACCACGACAAACCCCTACATCCGATACAGTGGAATCACAACGGGCCGAGGGGGTCATATCCGCAGAAGATGAAAGAGCCGAGGATGAGGAAAGGTCAAATCAGCATATGGAAGGTGCTAAGGTACAACCGGAGGAGACAATGAAAGAGCCAATTCAGCCAGTGGAGGAGCCAAAAGAGCCTATGGTTGAAACCCAAGATGAGGAAAGCAGGCCTATAGATGAGCAAAAGGATATGGATGAGGAAAGCAGGCCTAGGGATGAGCAAAATGATATGGATTAGGCAAGGATGTATGAGGCAAGCCGATCAACCAAGGGAGACGAAAAGACCTTGGAGGAAACCTTGAATGAGGCAGAAAGAGCCATGGGGGAGACCCCTGATGAAGATGTGAATGATGACTATGAAGATAAAGCGGAGGAGAGCAACAACGACATGAACACTACAGAGACCCAGTATGGACCCTTGCTACTTATAGATACGGTTGTTCCGGTAATGTCTATTCAAGTATGGCAAAATATGTTCAGCTTCTAACTACTTATATGTACTTGTCAACTTTTATAGAGGTTGATTATCTTGGACGTCAATGGATTGCTGCTGATGCGGGTGCCTCTCGGTGACAGAGGACCCTTTGAGGATTTGCAAACGTTTCGGATGGGAACTTGTCGAGTCGTGGTTCGTCCAGGAACCAAGGAATTTATTCAGTTTCTTCTTCCGCGCTTCAGAGTTGCCATATGGTCTTCAATGCAAAGGCAAAACTTGTCGCCACTAGTAGCAATACTTTGCAGTGTATGCCACGCTCACATGTCAGATTTTGCCTTTTTGTATGATCAAAGAAAATGCGTTACCGTTGAGGGCCACTACCACCCTAAAAAACCACACTTACCTCTTTTGTACAAACCGTTTAGCCAAATCGGTGTACCCTTTGATGCAACTAATACACTACTAATTGATGATACTCCTGAAAAGGGAGAACTAAACCCGCTGGGAACAACTGTCTCACCACCTTCTTTCGAGGGGCATTCCTTCGATTTTTACCTTGAAGACATTCTGATTCCATACTTACAGAAATTGTATCTCAGTCCATTGTTCACGGACGAGTTTGTACTTTCTAATGAATTAAGATGATTCTTCTATCATGTCTTTGTCTTGTCTAACATATATATATATATCTATATATATATATATATATATATATATATATATATATATATATATATATATATATATATATATATATATATATAGAGAGAGAGAGAGAGAGAGAGAGAGAGATTTGACGTGGTAAAGAAATGTATTTCAAGCACACTTTTTCACAGGGCACAATTGAAAAATGAGATCAATAAACTTCATGTCTTGAAAGTCATTTGTATACACTTGGGTTCACAAGAATATCTGTTACATTGACACTACTTCAACCCGACCATCCAACTCTTTGCACAAAATATCTTTTTCCCTTCGTCGCATCACCTTATGGCCAGCTAGGAAAAAGGAAAAATCTGATAGGTCCTTGTCCATTGACTCTTCAATGATGTCATTTCGCAAATGCTGAAGAGTGCATAGCTCCCTTATTGTAACCACCAATAGTAGGCCATGCTCTTTATCAATCACTTCCACATCCACAGTAGGATTATCTTCCAAACCTGCAGAAACCTGGTCCATAGGAATGTACTTACCGTTTAGCATTTGTGATCGCATATACCAAAATGAGAGTAACAGTGATTGGCTTGCAATCATGTACTTGACAACTAGAGTATCAAGCGCGACCTCGCACCGTAAACCAATCTCTTCCTTTGCATACCATCCTTTGTCAAGAAGTTTGTCACAGGATGACTGCTGAAATGACTTGCACATGAACATAGTTTTTGTAACTCGGATGTTGTAGCTATGAAACAGCTCTATGAAGAGTGCAACAGGACAAAAGTTTGCAATTCTAACCAGTTTGGTAGGAATAGAGCTACATAGAGACCTTTGTATATCCTTGTAGAGCTTACTTCGCATTGCCTCCACCATTGTTTCCTCGGGAACTGGCCAGTCCACAGTGTTCCAATCGGTTGGTAGAGGCACTTTCACCAACATGCCATTCTTATTCCCTGAGCTGAGTTGGTAAAAGTGGTCATAAAAAAAGATTCCCTCATCAGCCAGTCTTTTGTTGCTCCTCTCTGAGTACTGTAGAGAACCAATGTGGGCATGAACAACATGGAAGAGGCCTATTATGCACTCCACAGGCTCCCATTGCTCATAAGAAGAGGGATAAACATCTGCAATATATATAAGAAGAGTTAAACTAAGAGTATCAATAAGTACAAATGACAAATCTAATGTAATTGAGCTGTGAAGAATGGAGACATTACTCATAATAAGCGGGAGAAACATTGCAAAATATATAAGAAAAGTTATAATGAGAGTATCAGTAAGTTCACATGTCAAGAGTACTTACAATTGCAACGTGGTTGATGTATATCTGATACATTTCCACCGTTTGCTATCACCTCAGGATGGGTAAACACATGCTGAACAAGAACTTCCTTTACAGATCTTTTGCCGATTTCAACTTTGAAATCCAACACTCTGGCCTTCCATGCTGAGCGGTAAACATTGATACCACTAGACCTCTTGGGTCTTCTTGGTTGCATGAGGACCCATGAACCTTTGTTTATCCTTTGTCCAACCCATTGGTTCTCTGCACTTATTGAAGCTGGTATTGTAATTGAGGATATGCTACTACTTGGCCTTCTAGGCAAAGTGCAGTTGTTGGTTGTTGGTGTGAGAGACAGTAAACACCTGGAGGCTCTTGGGCGAGAAGACGTGGACGCCATAGCTCTCAGAGAAAAGCTTTAGTGGAGGGAGATTCACTTTGAAAGCATTCTAATGGAGGGAAAGTGTTTTAGAATTCCAATATCTTGTGCGGGCTTAATGGTCACCCTCCAGTACGTTAATGACCATAAGAGAATATCAGAAGTGGGACCACAAGCAAGCACCTAAAAGCTCGGTAAAAGGAAGGAAATTACTATGCTACAATCTTAGTTTCGTGAAAGTTTTATGCTATTTTCCTATTTTTGAGTCTTTCCACGTACTTTCCTACGTAACATAGCCTTCATGCTCATTGGAAGCGCTCTATTTTTCTCTCTCTTCATATGGCCCTCCAAATGACCTCTGAAATTTCCTAATGAGGCAAGGGGACCAATCCTTCTTCTACACAAATATACTAGTTCCATTTGGTACTGAAGATGTTCTCCAAACACAACATTTGACTTATGTATTTGTCCACCAAATTTGACTTTGCTTTGTCCTACCAAATTGTTGACAAATATTCTCAAGGGAAGGAAGCTTTGACATCCTTAACCTAGTTGAAAATTCTATAGGGAGGATATTTGATATACCTACACCCTACTGGTACTATTCTCTAGGGGAGGTACACTACTTTGTGAGCCTGTCAAGATGGGAGACTTACACCCCAATAGAAGGACATTTGACTTTGGTGTTCTCAAACACAAAATGGGATTTTTTAAAGGTTTTGTGCCTTGATCACACCTCACATATGGGAGACATCTCTTAGACACTATGACTAGATACATTGAACCTATCACTAGCTACTTTGACTAGCTTTAGTATGTTCTTGCATACTCTACCTTTTGACCTATGGATCCTCCATGTACACCTCCATATAATCATTCACAAGTTTGATAGATGATTTTCACGTCTAGGGGTTTCCTAACGCATCACCAATGATGTCACAAAGATGCCCTTTGATGAGCTCTATAGAAGAGACCCTCTTGTACTCACAATCTGGTTGAATCAATCAATCCCGATATTCTATTTGCATCTCTCTATTGTGTATGCTTAATTGTGCATTCTCCATTGCTTGTGGTGTGTGCTAGTCACTTCATTATCAACACAACATGACTGGCACACACACACGTGCACACACACACACACACCCCATGACACTTACTTAACACCTACAAGTAATTTGCACAACGTAGCTCAAAATCGATGAGGATTTTAAAAGAAGTTTCTTTTGAAAAGTTATGGAGCACAAATACTCAATCAAGAACATCAAGAACACACACACCCACACACACACACACACACTCACACACACCACCATATACACTTACTTAACACCTACAAGTAATTTTCACAACACAACTCAAAATCGATGAGGATTTTGAAAGAACTTTCTTCTCCAAAGTTATGGAGCACAAATAGTCAATCAAGAACATCAAGAATAGACTTGAATGTCCACCTTTTAGCAGAAAGAATAGAACTAAAAAAATGTGTTGAATATTTTTTTTTGCATATAGGCTGGTGCAAAAAGATCCCAAAATAAGTGCATACATGCAAAGTGATCAAATTACACAAGCATACTATTACGGGTGTGCCCGAGACATCAAGGTGGAATCTTTATTGAGAGAACAAGTCCCCCCAACTTTAAGCATGCAAGTTGGGAGGCTCACATTCTTGTAACTTGAGTCCCTTAGGTGCAGCTTATGGAGGGTCAGTCTAGAAAATGGCCCATTGTCACTTTTAGCTTGATGCCCGCGAGAGCCATTGCGGCTACGTGCGGTGAAAGTTGAAGTTGAGTGCAGAAGTGTAATTTAGGATCAAGTTGGTAGATGAGGATATGTAAAAAAGTGACATTTAGGACCAAAAACCCTCATCTCTGCATGCTAGGTCCATGCAGCTAGTAACTAAAGTGTTAGAAAATACAATCCACTTGGGAACATTCATGCCATCTAAAACATACATTTCACTCAAAAAGTGACATTTGAGATAATCTAAACTTTAAAAAACAAATTATAGCTTACCCGATGAAATTGGACTTAATGCATTTACAAGCAAGCTTGTAGGAAAATTTTCAAATATCAAAGCTTGTTTTCTCTCAACATGGCACACCATTTTTTCTTTAAAGATGAACCCTCTATGTGAAAAAAACCATTTATTATATTCATAATACAACACAAAGTTATAATTTGCACGATGTCTAATATAAATATACGACATGATGACAAATGCCTAATACATACACTTTCAAATGTGTTAACAAAGTATAGCTTGAACAAGACAACATTTCACTTGGTTAAACTTTGCATTCTTAATGATTGATTCTATAGTCATTCACTTCATGACACTTTAGTAGTTAGGAAGCTAGACACGGGGTTTAGTGGTTGGTAGAGTTTAGAAGTCAAGGACTTGCTAGATCTATTCTCAAGAGGTAAAGAGGGTTGTGAGTTGGAGATAGCCAAAAGCATTTCATTCTTTGATTTTCTCATTACTTTCAGAGTGTTGTACTGTTTTTTGTTTTGACTCAATTTTGTATGATTTTGTATTTTTTTGTTTCATGTTTCAATTCAGTACTTAGGAGTAGGGTAAGTAGAAACTACCTCCATCAAATCTAGGCGCAAAGATCAAAGGAAAAAAGAGTGAAAACCATACTTTGGGCAAAAACGTCCATAAACTCTAAAAAATTGGAAATTGGTTAGAACTTCAAAGTTGATTTAAATTAAAAAATAAGTTCAAAAAGGGCGTAACCAAACCATAGAGAGTGAATATGGAAAGTTTCATGCAAATTGGTGCAGGAACATAGATTATTGTGATCCATGACCCCTGCAACTTTTTGAACAAAAACTGATGCCAATGGGTCCAAAGTGATTCCAGATCAAAGGATATACACTTTTGGTGAAAAAAATTGACAAAAAACTCAACCAAATAAAAAATATTGGGCAAAGATCCCAAAAACCTTGGAAATAGACAAAAATTGGGGCCTTTTGACTTTTTGGTGTCTAAATTCAAAAATAAGTAAAGATCTGACCTCTACAGGGTCTGGACATACAATTGGCCAAATTCCATGACCAGATGCTATGGAACATGGATTGCAATCCATGACTTCCTAAAGCATTTGAGCTTCATATTTGAACAATAAAAAGCTGATACATTTGGAACAGCTTTTGTGGAGTCCATCATAACAAAAAATAGCAAAATGTTGATCAAAACACCAAAATAAAAGCTTTAAGCCAAAAACTACAAGCAGCCACAAGATTTTTCTTTTGTCAAGGTGAAAGGGCTTCAAATCCAAAAATAAATGGATAGGTGGATTGCATAGATTTCCAGTAACAAACTAACCAAGTTTGGGATCCAGACATGGTGGAACATGGATCACGATCCATGTCTCCCTGCTAGTTTTTGGGGCTATAACCTCATAGGATAGTAGAAAAGACCAACCCAAACAAAAGGGTAGCTAAAAAAATCCCAAAGAGGCTCAAACAATGAGAAGTTTACCAAGTGCAAATGGTTGCAAAACAAGTTGATAAAGTGGCTTTTGGAATACCTGAAGGATCAAATAAACTCAAAATCACTTAACACTTATCAAGGGGTAGTGAGAAACCTGTGTGCCAAGTTTCAAGCCCTTTTGACACTGGGGTACATGGATCATGATCCATGATCCCCTGACACAGAAGGTGTCAATATTGATACTAGTGATAACACTAGTCAGTGTGAGCACAATGGTGTTTTTAAAATTCAATTTGGAGTTGGGATGTGCACATTGCAAGAAAAATAGAATTAGTGTCAAAAGTTCGTCAAAATTGTGATTTTAGTAGATTTTGACTAACCCATCGGCATTGTAAGGTTATAGCCACCAAGTGAATTTTTACAAGTTTTGTGGATCAGAGTTGCAGTAATCTCCTTTGGTCAAGTGACAAAATGCTTCATACCAGGTGTTACAGGTCAAGGTTTTGCAGGATTTTTTGTCTTGATGTATTGCGGTTGGGCTAATTGTATCAAAGTAGAAACCCTAGCAATAGAGACCAACCAAGTCATATTTCAACCGAGGGTAGTGTCAACCAAGGGACCATACCTACCTTAGAGCCTATCTTGGACGAGAGTCTTTTTGATACCTCTTTAGAGAGATCATACACCTATATGGCTGAGGGAACCAAAAGTGTGAGTTTTAAACAAGAAACCAAAATGGGAGCGGGACCATCACAACTTGCACCAAACCAAAAACTTTTGCACTTGCAATATTAGTTTGAGAATGAGCAAGGAGCTCAAATCTATAAGGACGGTATGGATCGTTACTATGTTAAAATTGAAGAGATGCCTAGTGAGCTTGAACTTGTAGTGCCCATAGATTATAATGCCGATCGATATTTCAATGAAGAGGGAACATGTACATCATTGTTCTTAGTTCTTTTATTGTGGACAAGTGGGGATTAACAAGCACCAAATAGACATTTGACAAAGATCTTGAGGAGAAGCCACCAAACCTGGACATTCCAAATACCAAGCTTAGACGAGTAAACGTGGCTACACCCGTCAACACTGACAACATGCATTTGGGCTTATATAAGTATGACAACGAGGAGAAAATTCTAAACTATAGGTGAGAGGAGCCCAATGTGAGGGAATGGAATGAACATAAATACTTGTACGTATTTACGTTTGAGGTTGAGAGAGATACATAGATAATCATGCTAGACTAAGATAATCGGCAGTGATCCATAATGAGCTCGAGGGATATATGTACTTTGGGAGCCCAATCCATCAATTCTATGTCACCCCTAGCATGCATAGATCTACAGTCTCAGAAACAACAAGACCAAAAACTACAAGAGCGATTCCTCTGAAATCTCATGTGGAAGACTCATTTAGTCGATCGCATCTGTCTATACCGAGACCATTGGGATCCTTGGACTCTCGTGTTCCTATGTCAACACATAGAGGAAGCACAGTCCCAAACACAATTTTCAATACAAGGATGCCAAATTTCATCACTGAAAGTCGGGACATAAGACCTGAGGGAAGGGTGCCTGAACGAGTCCTTTCCAGTACATTGTTAGTAGTTATGAAATGAGAGATGCCATGGGTGGAGAACCTAGATTGATGAGGATGGTTGAAAAAACTCAAAAAATGTGACCTTCTCAAGTGGCTAAGTGCGTACCAAAGAAGTACAACGGATCAGGATATCCATACACGCATGTCTCTATTTTTAAGCAAGTCTTAAGAGAGGAACAAGTAACAAATTTTCCTTAGATTTCCACACACAACTCAATGGATTTGGGTTAACATTGGAAGGAATAACATTGACTTGATTCCAACTGTTAAATAGTAGAGATTTTTTGAACATCAATCAACTCCTACAAGAGTTTGTGGAGGAATTCTCTAAAAGGAAATCAAGCATAACATTGTCTCTCATATCTATGCTTTTAGACAGAAAGAAAATGAAAAGGTGAAGGAAGCTTCACTTTGTTTCAAGAAATACATCAAAATGTGTCTAGTGCAAGAGTTGCCACAAGACAATCATCTATTGGTTATCTTTATTGACAACTTGAAAAAAAAAATCTCAAAAAAGACTTGCATTTAATGAACAAGTCACTAGGGAAGCATCGTACCTAGTTGACAACTGCAAAATATACGGCAAGGTTACTGAGGACTTAGAGACTAATACTATCATCAATGAATCTACTGCAAAACAGAGTGCTACTTCTTCCGTCACACAAAACCAATTGGTTGAGAAAGTGGTCCATAGAATGAATCAGACCTACCAACAAAATTCCAACCTGAGGTCGCATCAGCCACAAGTAGTCAATGATCCAAGAGTGTTGAAGTGGTGTGCCATAGAACAAAAATCCACAAACCATAACACTAGTGAGTGTTTTTATCATCAAAACCACGTGAGGGAAAGGCAGTATGGGGTACAAAAAATGCAACAATTGCCACCTCCTCCAAGGTACCAGATTGGACCAAACAACACGATACAAGAAGGGGACAAACCGCAACTAGTATTGGGGAAACAACTGCCTTTACCTCATGATAATCGGGCAATTGTCTGTTATGTGCAATCGACAGAACCTATCATAACTCAGTCAATGATTCCACCTACTATTATTATGAGAAGCCAGTCGAGAGTCACTCAAAGGAGACAGAGGGAATAGCTTATACCCTTGACGAGAGTCCATTTTGGGCTAGTGCTGACAAAGCAACTGAACCTCCCTATGTGGCTTAAATAGCTACAAATCAATTCATGATGGACAAAAATACACTCATGTTCATAGAAAACTAGAACTACAAGCCCAGGGGTTTCTCGTCAAGGCTAGGCTAGCCAATGGGGGCACCATTAGTAGTCTAACATGAGGACCCATGTTATGGATGTGGAGGTGACCATTGTGCATGAGAGTGTTTGCAAAAAGGTCAACCAACAAAATTTTTTGGCTTTTGTGATAGGTGTGGTAGAGATCACTTGATTCAAAATTTCAAAGAAACCTGACAATCCAGGGAACGCAACTATCAACGTCATAAGGATTTTACCTTGCACTAGCGGATCAAAATCCAAGCAAACAATTCTAGTCAAAGTGGTGACTCAAGCTCAAGATCAAGAAGCAACTGAAAATAGGCCTATACCTGACGGTTTGAGAATTTCCGAACAAACTAAATTTGAAAATGGATCAGTTAGAACTCAAAGAAAATCATGGAAAGCCAAAAAGGACAAGCTGAAAGAAAGAGGCTGAAGGAGAAAATAGCTTTGGAAACAGAACTGCACTAGAAAAAAAAACGGCTTAAACATGAGTAAGAAAGCAAGAAAAATGCAAAGGGATGAGAAGAGTCAAAGTCTAAATCAGGTGGTTCAGTCTTGGTGAAAAAGGTAAATGAGAAACTAGACGCAATGCTATAATCATATGAGGCAAGGCTCAATAACAACTAGAATTTAGAACAAAGACTTTTGACCTATCGACACCCAGAATACAAAACCAAAAGACTAGGGGTGTACAAAAGACTTGTTGAAATTGCTCAAGCCTTATGGAGCCTGAAGGTTCAAAATTTCATGAGCCTGTAATGCATGGGTTGGGAAAACAAAACACAAGAACATGAGAAGAGAAAAACAAAGGTGGAAGTATATGATTCAAGGATTTTGTGACAGATGTGGAAGAGATCATGTGCTCATTAATTGTGTGCAAAAACCAAACAACAAAATCAAACCCAAAACAACAAATGAGGAAGGACCAAGATCCAAGAAGGTGGCAAAAAACACAACAGATGAAGAAAGATCTTTAGAGACGCAACCAATTCCAAAAATAGACAAACCATGGCCACACTCTCTATGGTAAACAATCAAAAATAGGAAAAATAGAAGTTCAACATTATTGTCAGCATCAATCCCTGAAATCAATAAGGACCATGAAATCTATCCACGCAATATTTAGTCATTGTATGGAGATGCAGGAACGAATTTTTTTTTAGAAAGAAAACCTGCAACCATAAGAACCTTACCTTTGTTTGTAGGTGAATATGAGACAAAATCTGAGGTAAGAGTTGTGCCATCACATTAAAATTCCATTCCACAAGTGACGGATACAAAGAGCTTACATAAGTTATTGTCTTCTCGTATAAGGTGCACAATCACCCTTGCAGAGTTGCTGAAAATAAAACCATACTTGTGGAGAAAAATTAAAAAAAATCTAGAAAAAAGTGGGAGTGAAGGTCCAACCAATAGACGAACTCATGGAGGAAACCAAGAAAACAGACCATCCTGAGAAACCAAAGGTGGAACATGTTCCAGTGACTAAGGTAGGCAATCATTGTGAAGGCAAAGAAGAAAACACCACCCTACCTCTGGAATACAAGGGAGTGACCACTGCTGTGATTCTTGACAATGGGACTGGAATAGCCATCATTAGAAAAGGACTCTTAGAGGAATGGGGAAGATCAACTTGCAAAAAAATGTGCATGAAATTGCAATTTGTCGACGAATATGTGGAAAAATCCTTGGGAATGTTGGAACAAGTGATAATATCCTCATGAAAATTAGAATACGAACATACCTTTGCGGTGGTAGCTTTTGAAAAAGGCAACAACTTTGAGGTTATTTTGGGTTGGCCTTTTTTGCGTCACTCAAAATGGTTTAGGATTGGGGCTATAACCATCTCTATTTATGGCACAAGTGAGTCATAACCAAGGTGAACACCAAGGACCATAGTTATAGGGACGTAAACCAAACACCGATATAAGATTTTGTTGTAACCACGGATAAAGGCATGTGGTTACCTGCTTGGCTAGTGAAAGATGCTCACATTTAGATGTGCGGAGCATTAGAATGCAGGAGTCTTAAAAAGGAGGATTTCATTCTAGAGCGTACAATAGAAGACAACTACTACTTGAAAGAACCATTTCTAGAGGAGTTTCTTGAACACTTTGGATAGGAGAAAATATTGGCGACTCTTGATGTCTGCATAAATAAGGTGAAAAACACTACATTTTGCAACAAATATGGCTATGATGTAAGACCCTTATAATGGTTTTTCGGGTCCAAGAAACTAATTTTTTTTCTAAAACTATGAAAATAGAAATGATAAGCAATTGTAATCAAATAGTGGATTGAGTTTCTGTATAGGACCTTTCACAGGATGATGAAGATGAATACCATCATTGGAGGAGCAAGGAATTAGGAAACGATGTAGAAGACCAACTCTCGGGTGATTCTGGATACAAAAATTCTCAAAGAGAGGATGAACCAATTTTCTACGAGTTTCCTAACCAAAAATACGAAGACAAGAGAGATATCAAAGAATGTGAATGAAGAAACAAAAAAACAAATTGAAAAAACAATGCCAAAGTTGATAACCAAAATGCAATATCTCATGCTCGTGGGAGCAAATGAATGTGTTTGAGACAAAATAACACAAAAACCATTGAAGTTGATAAGTTGTCAAACAAACTCAAAGAAACAAAGCAAAAAACAACCAAAAGACAAGACAAAAAAGAAACCAACAATGTAAAAATTTGAAAGCAAAAATGAATATCAAAAATTAAAACCAACATTGAAAGAGGTTTAGACTACAAAAATGGAAAATAAGGGGGACTCTAACTTTAAAGAAATTCAGTGCACCCTCTCATTACAAAAAACATTTAATTTAGGATCGATGTATTGTGGTGGAGCAACCGATGCAAGAGCCGAAGGAGCCGAGACATCGTATGATGGACTTGAAAATGCAAAGAAGATTGATTTGGTGGAGCCTGGGGAAGAACCAAGAATATAATACATAGCCATAGATCTTACTGAGGAAGAGGAACAACTGTTGATAGCTACCCGCAAAAAATATAAAGATGTGTTTGTCTGGTCTTACAAAGATTTGAAGGACGTAGACCGTAGCATTTTCCAATACACGATATCTCTGAAGAGCAATGCAAAACCGCACCAACAACATCCATACACTTACAACGAAACTTTTGCAAAGAAGATTAAGGAAGAGATAGACAAATTGAAAGAGGCGGAACTTATCTATGAGATCAAACACACGGAATGGGTGTCACCAATCATTGTGGTGCCTAAGATAGACAAATTGAAAGAGGTGCAATTTATCTATGAGATCAAACACATGGAATGGGTGTCACCAATCATTGTGGTGACTAAGAAAAATGGTAAATTACGTGTGTGTGTGTGTGTAAATCTCAAACAGGTAAACACTCCCATGATTAGAGATAACTATCCCTTATCCATCACTGATCATGTATTTGAAAGAGTTGCTGGAAAGAAAGGCTACAACTTTCTAGATGGATTTTTAAGATATAACCAACTCATGATCAAGCTAGAGGAGGATCAACACAAAACTATCTTTGGTACATAGTGGGGCATATTTTCATATCGAGTAATGCCATTTTGTCTAACCAATGCGCCTGCCACATTTCAAAGGTGGATAAGTCATGCCTTCAAAGAGTATCTAAGACAATTCTTAGAGATTTACATAGATGACCTTTGTGTGCATTCTCTTCACAGAAATCAGCATCTCAATCACTTAAAGAAAGTCTTTGAGAAATGTAGAATGTATCATATCTACCTAGACCCTCAAAAATGTGTTTTCATGGTAAGGCATGGTGACAAGATTTTGGGACATATTGTGTCCAAAAACGGCATTTCCACTGATCTTGAAAAGATACAGGTGATTGTTGCTCTTCCAAGACCAACAAAATTTAGAGAGGTACAAGCCTTCAAGGGCCATTGTGGATATTATTGCAGATTCATTTACATATACACGATCATTGCAAAACCTCTCTACGCACTCATCACGAAGTCCAAATGAACGAGGAATGTGAAAAATCATTTCAAAAATTGAAGAAAAAACTTATTTTTGCTCTAATTCTGAGAGCTCCTAACTTGCACAATATTTTCCATGTCCATGTAGATGCATCAGCTTATGCAATTGGAGGTATCTTGTCTCAACCTAAAGAAAACAACATGGAGGTTATGCATTGACCCATGCAAAAAAGAGATATATCTACAACAAGCTCGTGTACAAACTATGGGCATTCATAATTCCAAAAAGAAAACATATCAAAAATTGATGCTACTTGGAGTGTATTGGCCTAACATGTAAAAAAGTGTACACGACTATGCTAGCTCATCTGTGATGTTTGTGTAGTCAACAAGCCAATCAAGCATGCTACACTGTTCAAGATAGCAACAGCACCCAAGTGGACAAAGTATATTGTGGAGTACTTAGAGGAAGGTTGACTCACAGAAAACTTGAGCAGAGCCAAAATACGATCAATACAACACGAAGCCATAAAACATGCTATTATTGAAAAGAAACTTTATCAAAATGGAGGGGATGACAACTTAAGAATTTACACTACAAAACATGAGTGTTTGCTCATTCTTGAGCAAGCTCACACTGGTCCAATAGTAGGACACTTTTTCGTAGAAAAAATCACAAGAGAGATACTCCTAGCAGGGATTTGGTGGCCTTCTCTATTCATGGATGTTGAATATTATGTGAAAAGATATGACATATGCCAACGTATTAAAGTATCGGTGCAACAAGATGACATGCCATTGAGACCAATAATGGGAGCACACACTTTTTCCAAATGGGTAATAGACTTTGTCGTGCCTATTTTGCCACTGACATATATGACACATGCTCAATACATTATAGTGGCAACAAATCATTTGGCCAAGTGGGTAGATGCATAACCAACACAAAAAAATGATGCCAGAACCCCATCACAATTTTTTTACAAGAACATTTTCACACGATATAGCCTTCTTATAGAAATTGTGAGCGATTGAGGCACTCATTTCTTTGATGATATGATTGACCTTCTACTGCATGAATTTATGGTACTTCATTCTGAATCAGCTCCATATCATACTCAAACCAATGGACAGGCAAAGAGCACCAACAAAATATTGTGCACAGTGCTAACAAATATTGTCAGTGAGTCTAGATTGGATTGGGAACTGAAGCTACATTAAGCCATTTGGGTATATTGGGTAGCTTGTAAAACACCACAAAATACAACTCCTTTTAATTTAGTGTTTGGAATAAATGCAATACTGCTTGTAGAATTCTTGATTCCTATACTACGTGTAGCTCAAGACCTCGAATGGAATGGACATGAGTTGTTTGAGAGAGTGGACCAACTAATGCAGCTGGACAAGAATAGGCTCCAGTCAGTTATAGCAATGTATGTACAAAAACGACAAATGAAAAAATTTCATGACCAACATGTAAAAAACAAGGAATTTCAAAAGGGAGATCATGTGCTTGTATACACCCTTAAGAAACATTTAAAAAAACTCAAAAAGCAGGGTAATGGTCCATTTGTGATCAATTACATATACCAAGTGGGTCCGTTCATCTCGCAACATTAGAGGGAGGGGTGATGTCTAACTGGATAAATAGCTATAGACTGAAAAAGTATCAACAATCTCTCATTGCCGACATACTAGAAAAGACGCATCTAGCTAAGGAGCAACAGAAAAGAGCTCAAACAATCAAAGACCAAGCACAGGAGGAGGCCAAGTTGCAAAATTTAAAGAGAAAGGAAAAGTTACAACCACCACCCTCCTATGGCAACAACACAAGTTGAACAAACTTGGCTTGGTGGTATGGATGTTTGGATCAAGGTCCGCGGCTAGTTGATGTCACAATAGAAAGAGCACTTGTGGATATTGGAGCACGTGTCAATGCTATCCAATATTCATTCTACCTGAAACTATTAGAATCAATGATTGAAACAATCCAGATTTAACTCAAGGCATCTAATAAGGAAACCATGGTTAGTTTGGGACAAGCCAATGTCTTGATTAACATCTATGGAAACCACTATCCACATAGGTTCCACATTATGACTGGCACAGATCTCAACGAGCACATCATTTTGGGAGTTTCATGGATGAGGACTTACAAAGCTGTTCCAAATTGGAAGGATAACACGCTTCATTATTGTTTGAAAGATCAATATTATGTTACATCATTTGCGTAGACATCACATTTGGGATGAACAAAAAGATTCAGGTGGGTGTGGAATAAAGGAAGAATTGCTTGGTTCTATATCTCGACTACTTGTCAGTAATCAGGCAAACAAAATTACCAATGTTTGGATCCAAAAATCCATCATGGCATCAAAACCAACTCTGCTATGTATTCTAAAGACAATGCTTGTGACTAGATCCTTAGCCTCATTGCTTAGCAGATTTTCAAGTGCCACAATCAACAAAGCTAAATCAAACCAACACCAGAACTCAAATCGGCCAATTCAAGATGCAGCAGGATCAACCAGCTGCAAAGTGGAGCTACCATAGAAATCAACAACATCTCGATGGGAATGGAAACCAGGAACAACAAACAACCCGATCTTGATACAACCTTAAGAAAACAACCTTGGATCCCTAAAATACAAACCAATAATCTTGTGGCCACACCGACCAATTACAAAACCAACCATCAAAGAAAGGGCATTTGTGCTTCAACAACCTTTGTTTGAAAAATGAGCACAAGAGGAAACCTCTCCAACAAAAACCACTAAAAAATTGGTTCATGACCCACCTCTTGCACCACACTATTACCCAATGCATCTCTTCTCTTAGCATAGTAGGGCCACCTTACACAGTCATGCATAGACGTGTTGTCTTTTCCCATGCACCTCGCATAGACCTTCATCTGGGAATGGGAAGGGGGGAGTAACAAAAGTGGTTATAGTAGTATGCAAGATGATTGAAAGATTATATGTACAGTGTATAAAAAGTGTTTGATGCTTGAAATTTTTGTTTTTTTGACAAGTTTTTAGCAATTTTCTACTCTTATTTTGGTAAAATATTGAGCCATATCGAGAAATTTTGACAAAAGAGGTATAGAGAGTGAGAGTATGTACATGTGAGTGTGAGGAATAATTTTAGTGAAATTTTGCCCAAATAATAACAATTTTAGTAATTTTCTTTGCGGAATCAAGTTTTCAAAGAAAACACCAAACCTACATATTTAGAGCTTTGAGCATGACAAATATGGAGCGATTTGACACAAATCAAAATTTGGGCAAACTTTAAATCGACCAGAATTGCAAAATCAAGACCAAATAACAACAAGAAATGCAAACGATGCGCCGTCTGAGTCATAGGTGGTATGACACGGAAAATGTGGCCAACTAAGCTAAGTGTGCAAATTGCACTTGGGGTAAGTCGGGCACATATAGGAAAAATGGGCAAAATTGACCTCATCACAGCTTGACACTGTTGGGAAAGAAGCTATGGGGGATCAAAAAGGTGAGGATCCATGGCGGTGGAGGAGATGTAACAGAATGAGATGGAGAGAGAGAGAGAGAGAGAGAGAGAGAGAGAGAGAGAGAGAGAGAGAGAGAGAGAGAGAGAGAGAGAGAGAGAGAGAGAGAGAGAGAGAGAGTGTGAATTGATACTGTTGGAGAACAAAACAACTCACGTTATATTGAATTGCTATAAAGCCAAATTCCACTTTGCACTAATGTTATCTGCATGCCACAAAGCCATATTCCCATGGGCATGACACACGAGCTGAACCCGGGCTTGAATACCCAACAACGGCCCCCCTCAAGCCCAAACCACTGACAATGGACTCGAGACAGACAGACAGACCATGGTAGAGTCCAATCACCTAAAACCATGAGTAGAAGCAAGCCCCCCCCCCCCCCCCCCCCCCCCCCCCCCCCCCCCCTGACTATAGCATAGGTGTGTGTGTGTCCTTCCCTCGAACAACCATCAGCGTCAGACATACCAGAACCCAACCAAAACAACAAAAGGGTGGTCTTACCACTTTTATGTGGTAGTGTCTATAACCATACAAAGTTTTTGGCATGGCAATAATTGATAGCTTGTAAGCTAAAACAAGGCTTTTGAAAGGCAAGTGTGATTGCATTGACAATAGACAGACAAACATGCCTTTTGAGAAGCATGCAAAAGCTACTAACAAACTCACCCTTAAGTGTTTTCCTGGTCCTGGTTGGTTGGCTACAATAGGTAGCGTTTTGAGATGCTTCAAATTTCCCCTTGCAGTTGCCTTTGTTGTGAGGGCGTTTTGAGATGCTGTGAAAATTTACCAAAGGCGGATTCCAGCCTCCTTGCAAAACTACCCACCACAGAGAGTGTTTTGAAATGCAACGACTGCACCTGTGGCCTCTACCCGCCTAGGCACAAACACCACAGCGTTTTGAGAGGGGGCCTATATGCCTGCAAGTCCCAACTGTGGCTTTTAGACGAGCTCCCTGACCTCTTGCAGGGAAACCCAATTGCGTTTTAGGACGCTGCCTCTGAGAGTATAGCCGCCTGCAGTGCCCACAGTGTCTTTTTGAGAGGCAACACACACCTCACTCTGATACCATGTGTTGGGAAAGAAGCTATGGGGGATCAAAACGGTGAGGATCCATGGCGGAGGAGGAGATGCAGCAGAATGAGATGGAGAGAGAGAGAGAGAGAGAGAGAGAGAGAGAGAGAGAGAGAGAGAGAGAATTGATACTGTTGGAGAACAAAACAACTCACGCTATATTGAATTGCTATAAAAGCTTACATATATAGAAGAGACTTACCATGCAAACTCCACTTTGCACTAATGTTATCTGCATGCCACAAAGCCATATTCCCATGGGCATGACACACGAGCTGAACCCGGGCTTGAATACCCAACAAACACCTTGAGAGAGAGACACTGAGAGCTTTTTGACCTAGAGTCCTCTGCAGCATTTTTGCCTACTACAGTCGCCACAGACCTTTAGAACTCACCAAATTTCACAAGTATGATCCTTATTAGTACATAGATAGTCTTGTATGGTCATAACTTTGTTCCTTATCAGTACATGAACAATCTTGTATGGTCACAAGGGCACAAAAACTATCAGATAAATTGTACAAATCAAATCAAATCAAACGAGGAATTTGCACAAATTGATAGAAGACTTTTGGGAAGGCAAACCAAAGTCAAATTAAAAAACAAGTGCATGGAAATGTTCCCCTCACTAGGAAGAATCCAATTGTGCAATCACAATATGGAAATGGGCTAGAACATGGATCATGATCCATGATCCTCCACCTCTAATTGCAAGAAAAATTTGGGCAAAATCATGCTAGTGAGATCGTCTTTGCACTGATGCAGTCACATTCAAAAAATATTGTAGAACAAGGATCACAATCCATGTCCCCCAACATGGCTAGTCAAAGAATTTTCAACACAAAAAGTTTATTGCCGCCTTGGGAACTATTTTTTCAAATTTGGTACAAAATGGGATATTGTAATCATAAAAAACCAAGGGAAATGGGGATTTCAATCTACAAAAGGTCATTTTCACTAATGGTTGGGAAAATTTGACCCAAACCCAATAAAACATGCACCAATAGCTTGGGGAAGGTGCCTGGAAGAAAATGTGTACATTTCATTCAGTTCTGGTCGATTTGAAGTTCGCCCAAAATCTCACTGCTCTCAACTACACCACTCAACCCACATCCCCCCAACAGAAGGAAACTCACTAAACCATACTAGAATTGTACAAAACTTAAGGAACACCATCCCCTCACTAGGATAAACCTGTCCCAAGCCTCTACACTCAAAATCCTAACTCTAAACTCATCTACGGAAAACGCGTATGAAGACAAAGCCAAAATTTTGAAGTGCCCAAAAGTTAAGTTTATGAGTACATATACGTAGATTATGTTGCCAAGGTTCTAATGACTACTTGCATGTAGAAAACAGATATCATTTGTTATACTTACAATTGCAAATAGCTCATAGATGTGTGAGCGCATTCGCTCCGTTCTACGAGGAATGCTTGGCGTCGATGTGTAGTTCTTACCGAGCCTAGAACAATGGTATTGTCGGTTCTCCCATGCGATGAGCAAGCAAGGAGTAGCACCAAGATGAAGCTCATGCTCTCTCTCTCTCTCCTCTCTTACACACAATGGATGGCAGCTTAAAACTTGATTATGATAAATGTTCTCTTACAAAATGACCTAGGTACCTTATATACTAAGGTTAAACCTAAAATAGAGTTCAAGGGGTCAAATGGCTTTGTATTTACAATCTGGAAGTGCCATTGCACCCTTACTTCTGTAACTACACTACCTACTTATTACAAATGATGTTTATATCCATAATCCTTAGCATTTCATAACTCTGATAAAATAAGGCTTTGTTGAGTTATGTCGTGTTGTTTACCCACGGGTCAACACTCCCCCCCTCCAAATTCATGTCGTCCTTGACATGACCTAATTGTCAATGTCGGTGCGGTCTTTGTTGTCATTTTTGCCTTTGTTTTCTCCATTGCTTGTACTTTTGTCAAACCACAAGAAGAACTATGATCCATGAAAATCATAATTGATGTGAACTTTTGTCCTTCACATCCAAGCCCCGTGCTACAACATCTACTACTTTCATTATAGGGCTATGTCCATATCTAAATTCAAAAAGAACCCAATCTCGTTTATCTTGACTCTTGTCATCATGGATAGATAAAGCTCCATCCATCACTTGCTCCAGCAAATCTGCCAATTCTGAGTATGTCACATTCTTAGAAACAATTTCTACAATCAAGTCTGTCTGTCATGCCAAATATGGGATGTAATTTGTCTTATTTTAGGTTGAAAACCCATGTCGAGTATTCAATTTTCCTCATCAAGGACAAGATATGTAACCCTACGAAGGTTCGTTTGTCGACCATTTGTGTCTGATCTTCTTCATTGGTGACTCCTTTGTTCTTGCATGAAGGTGAACAAAGTTGCATTTTCCACCGTCAGCTTTTGTGTGATGTGTAAATCATTATGCTACTTCTACTTGATATATGGCTTAATTAAATCCCAACAAACCCCAGTTAGTTCCCCAAGTTAGTAACTTGCATCAAAAGGGCTTTATTTGACATCATTCGTGATTGCCCATCTATGAGCTATCACTATCCATTTGTCCACAAAGCTCATATACATGATGTACAGGGTATGTAGGTGGCTATCATGGCATCAAATTTGACAAATTGGATCTTTAGCTAAGGGTTAGACCTGTTTTATATATATATATATATATATATATATATATAAATAAAACCCTTAGCTTGTACTCTCTATTCATAGCCTCCTTACAAAGTTTGGCTTGATTTTGCCTTGCATTTGGCTTTCCAAGCTAGCTTTTTGGATTTCAGTCTTTGAAATGACTGATGGGCAGTGATGGCACCATCTGTCAACCAATCACATGTAGAACCAATGATGATGACCAGAGTTTGCCTTGATCCCTAGTTGCTCCTGCAAACATTTATCACGATAAATGACTGAATTGTCATTTTGGCCCCTTCTTTTCTTGTCAAAACGGTTAGTCCCTTTTGTTTGTTAGGATTCATTAAGTCACATAGAAGATAGAAGATTTACAATATAAAGATCTACTTCCTGTAGACGGCCTTCTAGTCGCATGAAGTGTCTGATAGGCAACTTTACACTTGATGGGTGCTTTCATTTAGTCGCACCACCAACTTTCTTTGCCCTTGTAGTTTGACCTAGAGTTTAATGACCATTCTCAGTCATGTTTGGCGTCATGTTGTTGTAGAAGGTTGACCAAGGTTATTTTCTTACCTCTGGCATTACCCATTGAGAATATTGCTTTTGAGAATGATTCGTGAAGTGTTATCATTTTTGTGGACCTTATTCATTTTGTATGGCTTGGTATCTCTTCATTCTGTTCGTCATTTGGATTATGGATTTCCCCCCCTATTTTTCTCTCTTTAAAAAAAAAGAAAATCTCAAAAAAATAACAAAATAAAACAAAAAGCAAAAATCAAAATCATTCGAATAGAATGCTAAATGCTATGTACACTATACACATGTCCCTAGGAGCTCATATATGATATTTGTCCTTGTAATTCTCTTGTAACGCTATTATGAGGGCATATACTCTGAATTTTGTCAAAACATTATCACAATCAAAACACAAAAATTCAATGCAATTCACAAAACATTGCCCTCTAATATTCATAATATCAGGTCCACATTTAGAATGCCTCCCCCCTCCTATTTGGAGTCCTACTTGACGACGACAGGGTATCGCCAAGGGTATGTGTTGTGCTTGGGCAATGAAAAAATGTGCCTATGCACGCCTTGTAATGTAGCCCTATTATGCATACATAGTCAATGCATGGAAAAGATTTATGATGTGCAATATGTGGTTATAAGCAATTTTCTTATTGACATTTGCTGCTGAGGCTTTCTATTCTAAGCAATGTGATGATCTTTGAAGCTCATGTGTCATTTGCTCGATTGAAGATTGTAGACTTTTTTTTTTTGAAGGCTTACTTATCTATTTGATGCTTCTTTGGGCTCCATTTTAGCATTGTGGTTGCTTGTCATATTTGGCATTGTTCCTCAGAGTGGGTTCTCTTCTAATTGTACTATAATCGTAGGAGGAATTGAAAGAATTCAAGCAGCAGTGCAGTAACAATAGTTTTATTCGTTTCCTTTGGGACCCACTTCTTTGTGATGATTACTGGCTGTTTCGTTGATGCCGCTTGTTTGGGAACCCATCCTTGTCCCTGCTTTGTTTGTGTTTGCAGAGACTTCTTTGGGACCTGTCTGGTAAATATCTGGATGAGCAAGGCAAAGAGGACAAAGACCCAAAGACTCCCCAAGATACCCAATGAAGAGAAGATAGAAAGTGCAATAGAAACCCCCAAAGCCCAATGAGATAGATAGAGAGGACCTAGAGAAAAGATAGTGCGCTAGATGTCTGCTACCAAGGAGCATTGGAGTGGCTAAAATATGGATGAACACTCACAAACAATAAACATAGTATGAACACAAATATTATGACGAATGATAATAGAGTGAAGTAGAAAATGCTCACGAGAGTTGACACAATGAAAATAGGCACAAATTGTGTTTAATATTATGATATATGACTGCAATCCGCTTTTACAGATAATTTCTTTGTTTTTATATCAAAATGAAGCAAGAGAGAGAAAACTTAGCTTGAAACTCCTGCATCAAAGGTCAAAACATGGCAATCAGAGTCAGAGGGATTCTCCCAGCCCTCAAGGGTTGAATTTTACAACGCTTCAATATTTTTGATAAATTACAAACTTTACCGGAAGTTTGCTACAAGTGGCTGTATGAAAGAAAAAGTTCATGAAGCGTGTAAATAGCTAGAGATAGAGCAACCTTCACTTTGGTATTGTTGTCGCCCCATCGCTTTTGAGGTTTCACGGTAGTCCCGGATTTAGTGTTTGCCTTTGTGGTGGCACTTGAAATCTGCAAGCAAAATTAAACTGAGAAGGAGAGCACCTCTCAACATTTGATGGTGAACCACTCTCTCCCTTTCTGTTTGAATGCAGCCTCACTATCTCTCTCACTCTCACTTTCCACTTGAATGTACTCTCCCTCTTTTGATCAATGAGTGCTCCTCCCTTTCTCTCTTTTTCTCTCTTTTTAACCCGCTCGGAGAGGTTCCCTCTCTCTCTCTTTTTTTTTTTTGCCTATGGGGAGCCTCCCTTAGAGGAATTTAATGAATCAAGTTATTGACTCTTCTAAAAGAAAAAGGAGCCTGCAAAACAGACGAATTCTCTCTCCCTCCTCGATTTTCAATAGAGAGCGCATATTGACCAATGTTTACCACTGTCAAGCTGTCACAACCACGATCAAACTGTAAAAAATCACTGTCAAGCAGTATAGTGACCATTGTTCACCACATTCAAGCTCTCAGAACCACTGTCAAACTGTAAAAAAACTCTCTAAGAAAACAATTGAAAAGTAGTTTGATCCTCCTTCAAGTACTTTACAAAGCAGTTAAAGTACTGATAGTGATTTAAAGTATTTAAAATATTGCTTTCAACCCCCTTCAAGTGGAAGCTTGTACTTTGCAATGTGCTAAAATAGTTTGTCACCACTTTAAAGTATTTTAATAACCACTTGCAATCTTCCAAGTGCTTAGGTGAGCACCTATGTAATCACTTGGAAGTTTTCAAACCACCTGAAGGTGATTGAAAGTGAAAACAAACCACTTGGAAATGGTTTGACCACTTTCAATCTTTTTTAGGTGGTTTTAAGTGCTTTTGGTGGTTTGAAATCTGCTAAGTGCTTGGCTGAGAACCTTGAAGATTTCAAACCACCTGAAGATTGAAAGGGGTTTGATGACCCTTTTCAATCACCTTTAGGTGGTTTTAAGTGCTTTCAGTGGTTTGAAATCTGCGAAGTGCTTACGTGAGAACCTATATAAGCACTTGGAAGATTTCAAACCACCTGAACGTGATTGAAAGTGGTTTGATGAACTTTTTCAATCACTGTAAAGTGGCTTAAAGTGCTTCAAGTAGTTCAAATCCATTTTCAAACATGCAAAACCACTTCTAAGTGGTAAATGCTCCTCTTGAGTGCTTTTACAAACTCGATATTTGGGTGTTATCCACCTGAAGGTGATTGAAAGTGGTTAAATAACCACTTTCAATCACATATAGGTGGTTTAAAGTGCTTAGGTGAGAACCTATGTAAGCACTTGGAAGATTCCAAACCACCTGAAGGTAATTGAAAGTGGTAAACAAACCACTTGAAAGTGGTTTGATGACCTTTTTCAATCACCTATAGGTGGTTTAAAGTGCTTCTGATGGTTTCAAGAAGTTTAAAGCCCCTTTTAAACATGCAAAACAGCTTCTAAGTGGTAAATGTTCCTCTTATGTGCTTTCACAAACACAAGAGTGGGTGTTATAACTTCTGGGTGATGGTACCAACCATTATGGTTATTTGTTCTCACATGATATCTTTATTGCATGTTTTTTTGTGCAAGTGGAATTTTACAAGCAGTTTTAGGAAATGCATCTGACGGTGTGCATTTCGTTGAGATGATTTAAGAATTTGAATCCCTTTTTCGTTTGAAAATTGCGAGATCGCAATACCTACTGCTGCGAATATCATGTGCAAGCTACCTACCTGAAAGATGCTTTCATCCAAATGCGTCAAGGTAGGTTTGTAGTACATGGAGGCTCTCGTTGTGCTTATGATGTTTGTGACCCTGCAGTAAGTGGAAATATATATGTGGCTGTAAAGTCAACATTTGAGAGCATGTGCGCTCCTTGCTGCACTGTCGAAGCAAGGGACTTGCCATTACACCGTGTGTGAGCCATAGACGGCTCGAAGCACGCAACTAGCTTAACTAGTAAGCTCAAAAGAGGGCAATGGTGTGTCACTCACCGCTCTATGCTCCTGCCGTGGAGGATTCCTCACTGCGATGAAGAAGAAGTTGCAGTCGTGCCGCGCTCAACCGCTTCGCCACCGTCGTGCCTTCGTAATGCTTGATCGCACACACACTCTCCCTCTCTCTCTCTCTCTCTCACATACACACACACACGAGGAGGTGAAGAAGAAGAAGATGGAGATGGAGATGGAGCAAGAGCACTCTTCTATTGCACAAATGAGAGAATGAGTGAATTTTAGGTTTAGTTGGCTTTTATATGAGCTCACCCCATTCACACTTGGGCACCCATGCTTAGCCAACTAATCCCTTGAATGTCCCAGTTAGAGTGCGCCTCTCATCGGCGATCACTCTTACCCTTTTCCTATTGGTCCGACAAGCTTGGTACCTGACTCTACCAAATACATAATACACGTCCGTCGTAGGTGATGGGGTGTCCGTGAGCCATGAGAGTTAACATGCCCCCCTTCCTGATGTAGATTCCGTCCTCGGAAGCTATTGAGTTGAAGTTCGTTCGTTGAGGTGGAAGAGCATTTGAGATGAATGTCCTTAGCCTTCTTCAGTCACTGCAAAATCAAACAACATTGGCACAGTAATTGCATTCTCATAAGTGATTAAAAAGCATATGCAGTTTTAGGTAGACAAATTGATTGGTAAAAGAATTTCAAACAATTTTTTAGCAATGAACATTAAATTGCAATGTAATCAAATGCATAAACAGATGTAAAGGTAAAAAATTAAACAAGTCGAGGGTCGCTAATTTGACGGTCGAAAGGCACTAGAGATCGAATATTAATACCATGGGTAAGCTTCTTAATTTTCTGTGGTCAATTAAGATGTTTAATCGCGAGAGCCAAGTATTCATGTTCGAGGGCTGACTAGAGGCTATATCTAGAAGACCTTGTAGTTAAGCTACCATAAAAGGAATTTCTCATGAAATCATCGCCTGACTGATTACTTTTTCTTTGACCCCCCAAAGTCTTTTCACAGTGATTCAATTTTGATGTGTGTGCTTATTTTGTATGCCTTGGGTTTTTTGCTTTTCAAGTAAAAGCGCCCATACTGGGAACCTCTAGGGCTCTAGTACCATAGGCAATACATGTGAGTGAAGTACCAAATCAAGCTGAGATTTCTCTTCCAGCTCAAGATTTTACAGTGTGGCACTTTGATTTTTTGTTTGTTCATTTTCAGCATTTTAATTTTGTAACTTTGGGGGGTCATATAACACTGATACACCTCCAGGCTCATCACGCTAGTAAACTCCCTTTATAATACTTAAGCTAAAGGTCAATAGGGTCAAGCCCACTAGAAAGCCCTAGTACATTTCACACAATGCTGCCTAAATCGGATTAAGAACCTAAGTAACCATTGATTATTACGAAGGCATTCCCCATGGTATTAAGAGGAGATCTCTAACACCTAACTTGGTCAATTTAGCTTAGTCGGACTGCTTGAGTTTTAAACCTAGACAAGTGATTATGACAAAAAATTACATTGAATTAAATGTTCGTTACTAAGCAAATGTGTTGGATATTAGGCTACCAATCACAATTAAATCAGACAATCATAGATGCAAAAAGGATAAGGGGCAATGCTAATGGACAAGAAACACCTGTTTGTGTCGATGGTCGCGCTTGATTTGAAGAGTGAGTCGAGATAAAGATTCCATGAAGGTCCAAATCCTATCAATAGCAACACGCTCCTGTACACACTAGGAAACAAAAGGAATACCTCCAGGAGGCACATTAGTGGGAAAAGAGAACTTTGCTAATCACTCAACTCTAAAACAGAAACACTCCTATCGTACTAATCTTACCTACCTCCATCACTCAAGTGATGAGGATCAAAGGTGTTTTATGGCATAGGTTTCTGTTTCACTGTACCAGATGTGACATGTGTAGGTCTGAGTCAATGTTTTGACTTTTAATGTGCATACTCGTTTGCTAATTGCTCTTGCTCTTTATTATTTTTTTGTTTTTTGTGAGTATAAAGCTTTATATGTACATTCCCTAAGATTGGGAGATATAGAGGTCCGGGAGGAAGGTTGAGAGGGAAACAAATGAATGATGACTGTCAGCAAACACTCCCCCCTTCCTTGGGTAGATCATACCGTTTGAAATGAGCTTGTCACCCTTTGAAACCAATTGTTCCAGTTGGTAATAGGTGGAGATTTTTGCCAGTAGTTTTCTATTACCTTAGGCGCCTCGTCGAGTTGCAAGTGTGGTAAGGTACTCTCCCAAGATCGAACTTGAAGTAGTTCATCAGGTGATTCTTGAACACTGGGAGGTGTGGATTCCTTTGTAGCTTTATGGAGGTCCACTATTGTAGATGGAGGCTGTGGAGAAGTTTTTACCTCTACGGATGCATTACATGAGGAGCTAGAAGCTTCATGGGACTCCCCCCTTCTTGAGCTAGGTGGAACAAATTGTTCTTTCTTTGGTACCCAAACTAGCTTCGGGAGCGGGTGTGTAGCATTCTGTGATTTTTTTCTTTCCACGATCATTGATTCGTTTTGGAGCTACGGGATTGGGCTCACATGGGTTAGGTGATAGGTAAGAGCACAATCTACGTTTTGGTGCACCCAGATTTGATCATTTCCTTGATAGTAGCCTTGGGCTTCATTTAGTCGTTTAGGGATCCATCACAACATTTTCTTACTTTTCTTGGATCGAGTGGTACGTTTCTTACAAGGCTTTTGTTTTTTAGCACTAGCTATGGTCACTAAAGAAGATTTAGGGACCCACTTGTATGTTTTCTTCGTTACATTAGGACGAGTCTTGTCAGAAGCGATATGCATTTCTTGTAGCATATTTAAGGGTACAGGCATTTCATCCCCCTCAGGTGTTACCCAGGTCGTCCCCCTATTTCCCCAAGTGTCTATGGTTGCAGCTAGGTGGACCCAATCCACATTGTCCGACTCAGTCATCCCAGGTAGGATATCCATATAAGGAGAGTTCTCCCCAATATCCGTGTCTTCGTTACACGTGTAACAATATTGTAATGGAGCCGAGTGAATTGTTGTGTCTAATCGATTATCAATGATGAATTTATTTCCTAGAGGATGCGTTCGACCACTTAAAAGATCACCTCGAATGACAGAGTCTTGGAACTGTAAGTAGACGTGGTTTTTGGACCAGTCATGCACCATTTTTGCTTCCCTCATGAATGGACGTCCTAAGATCATCGCAAATGACATAGGATGCTTGGAAAAATCCATAACAATGAAAGTTTTCCTTACCTTGTTTCCCAAGACCTTGATTCTGAGATCCTTTAGCATTCCAATAGGTGTAACAATAGATCCATTAGCCATTTTTACCACTACGCTTGTGGCTTCAAGGTGAGGTCGCCCCATAGACTCCCAACAACTCTTTGTCACCATGCTGACTCCCGCACCACCGTCAAGGACTCCCTTTACAGTTAATCCTTTAGTAGTGATTGGCAGAGTAGCATTAGATTCATCACCTTCAAAGTATTGCCCCAACTTGTTAACGGGTACTTCAATTACACATGGTGGTGCTAAATGTTCCTCATCATTCATTACCGAGTCAGGTTTGTTCATATGTACAAACTGTGGTAATCCGGCCTGTAATTCTCCATTGAGGAAGGCTCGAAGAGCTGAGACTAGCTCGGGGTCTTTATATAGTTTGGACATGATGGTGGTTCTAACTTCTGAAGACATGAAATCCATCAATTTGGCAACATTTAATGGCATCTTGTGGGACGTAGGACCCTGACAAGAGAATGGTGAAGATGGAATCTCCACTTCCTCTAGGGGGTCGGGTATTCCCTCACCAAACATTCTCTCTAGTAGGAAAGGTGTGTGTCCACTTTCAGATGTCCTACCCTCACTCTCTTCCCGAATGATACTGGGTATAGCTAACGGCCTGTAGTTCTTGTGAGGTTGAACTTGTGTGGGAAACATTGTGTCCTACATCTGGATATGTTTGGGTCCAGGTTCTAATGTTCGTTGAGTTTCTTCCACCAACCCCTCAGTTGTTGGACTCGTTCAATTTCCACTGTTGGGTTTGGATAGGTTCCAATCTTTCTCTTGCAATCCTCATTTTTCGTCTCTCGTGGCTTATCTTGGGGGTTCGCAACTGGGTGGTTTAACTTTGAATACTCTTTTGGTGCTCGTCGTAATTCCCTCTCGTGATCCTCCTCACTGGCTTTTTCCTTTGTAGTAATAGTTTTGGTCTCTGTGGTCTCTATCGAATCTGAGTCATCCTCAGGGTCATTCATATACACGGGATCCTCTCCTGTCCCTATGTTAGTCTTTGAACTAGGTTTTGAGCTAGAAGCATTAAGGGATTTCTTCCTTCGTGTTTTCTTCTTTCTCGCTCGGCCAATGGATGCAGCATCTCTCTCTTCGAGGATGTAATTTTGCTTTTGGAGCATCGACCGTGTGAGTGCATTCACTGGTTATATGTTTATAGTTGGTGGTGTCCCATCAACAATCTCTATTATGTTCAATGGTGTGATTTTCGGTGCGTTTGGATTGTTAGGACACTGTGCGATCAAATGATC
Source organism: Adiantum capillus-veneris (assembly GCF_014529385.1). Lineage (NCBI taxonomy): Eukaryota > Viridiplantae > Streptophyta > Polypodiopsida > Polypodiales > Pteridaceae > Adiantum > Adiantum capillus-veneris. The sequence continues at coordinate 73,122,104 of NC_140951.1, read as the reverse complement.
TATGCCACAACGATTACAAGTGAGTATTGGCATTGCCAATGCACTCCCTTGACTTGTTTGCATTAGTGCGGCATTCTTTTTCATTCTAATGGGGCACTCAGCTACTCGATGTGGTCCACCACATTCATAGCACTGAAGAGGTGGTCTCTTGGTAAAACTATTAATGTTTTGGCCTCTTGCTGCTAGCGCAGTAGCTTGATATACCGGTTTGATTTGTCCCCAATGGTATTCCATATAGTACATGGGACACTCCTCAAGCATGTCGACTCCATAGGTGATACTAGAGTCTATGTCCTCTTCGCAATCTACATAAGTACTAGATGACTCGCAACCTATTTGGTTCATGGGTGTAACTCTTGGATGAGGGGGTTGCGGTCCTAGCACTGGAGGTGGCAACGGTGTGTTTTGGACCACATTTTGGGTTTTAGGGACCGTGTGCTGTAATGGCAACTGTTGCTCCATGGGTGGGGTAGGCATCAATGCAGGAACTCGAGGTGAGTTTGCCCAAGCTATAGGCGGTCTATTTTCCATGATGCGTTTAAGCATTAGGCAATCCTTCACTTGATGGCCATACCTACCACACGCGTTACAAGTCCCGTTAAACTTTACTCTGAAAGTAGGGCATTCACTCGTAGTATGTGGGCCCAAGCAAATTGAGCACCATTGTTGCTCCCTTCTTGGATACATATGAGTGTTTTGTGGAGCACGATTACCCCTAAGGCTTTCTTGGATGGCCTTTGTGAGATCTGCCAAAGTCATCTCAGATATCGTTTGCTCTTTCACGATTGGCTTTATCTTCATTGGCTCATGCCCTGATTCTTGCGAGCTACTAGACATCGGCTCGGCAGACACTCTTTCTCCTGCAATCATTAAATTATCCTACAATTGGATTGCATTCATGGTGACTGCTTCCCAAGTAATGATACCTCTAATGACTTGGCCATTATAAATACTTTCATGTCGTAGTCCCCTAATGAATCTATTGAGCAATTGGTTGTTGTTGAAGCGCTCGTTTGGATTGCATCGAGAATTCAAATTCTTTAGGCAACTAATGAAGTCTCTCACGGATTCACCTTCTTCTCGTTGGGCTTTCTGGAGGTGAGAGGCTACACCCCAAAGTACTCCCTCTCGTATGTATTCTTTTAAGAACAGTCTCCTAAGAGTAGAGTAGATCGTTTTCTCTTCTACTCTTAAGGTTCTATACCAATCTCCAGCCTTTCCGCTTAGGGTCAAACTCAAAGCCTTACACTTATGTAGCTCATTGTGCTCTTCCAAGGAATCGCACACATGTTCAAAGACTTCCATATGCTTTCTAGCATCTCCGTCTCCACTGAATTTCTGTGTGAGCTTAGGTACTTGAACTGCCTTGCTCCTAGGCTCTCTATCAGGTGCACTACGCATGTTTTCCGCAATAGAGCGACCGATAGTTTCAGCAAATGCTGCCAAATCTCCTATTTGAGCAGGTATAATCGGTGTATGTGCTCCTGGAACCACATGTGAGATGGGAGTTGGCCTTGGCCTTGGCATACGCGCGGCTCTTGGGTCCTAAATTTCATATGGTGGTGTACCAGACGGTGGTCCAAAGTTTACAGGCGTGGCCCTAGGCATAGGGGGTGCCTGATATGGCATGTTATTATTAAATGGCATGGCTCCACCTGTATAAGAGCTTGGATAATTCCATTGTGGATTGTAAGCTCTTGGAATAATCGGAGGTGTAGGAGCTACATGAGGCTGAGGTACGATACGTGCACATGATTGATACATACATGTAGGTATAGTTGGGGGTACTGTGCTACTAGGCATCGACACCGTGTTAACAAATGAACTCCATGGTGTACTTCTTGTCATGCTCACCATTGGGATATGCATGGTAGCCGTAGTGTCATTAAGAGAAAGATGAGCTAGATCTGGGAAGGTAAAGTTTCCACTTGTCGGCTCAGATTGTACTGAGGCTCCTGGCGAAACAACATATGGAGGATCAATGGGGCTCACTGAGGGAGTCTCCATTTGTGACAGGGTTGGTTGGTTGGCCTTTCCCGTATCCAAGAATCTCATTAGGTCTGTTGAAGGCATGTTGATCCCTGTGTTCTGTCTTTCTAACTCGACAATCCTATGGAGGACATCACAAACTTTCTGTTGTTGCTCATCTATGCTAGTAGCACCCGATGTGGATTTTAGAACATCTAACCAACCCACATGATAGGTGTGTCCTGTGTACCGATCAGTTAAAGCTTCTGCTTGTAGGTCATACTCCCAATTTTCGTTTAGGAATATCCCATCTAGGCCTGGCGTGCTGGAGGTTTCCCTTGAAGTGGAAGAATTATTGCTCCCCATAGCTTGCCCCTCCGTGACTGCTACCTTGGGAGCACTCGGTTGCTTGGCTGGCATGATTGTTGTCATAGGAGCCTTTGCTTTCAGGGCTCGACTTTGTTCTAGCCTTCGTAGGTTCTCAATTTCCCTCTCCCTTGTTGTTTGCACATAGCGTTCGATCTCTTGCACTTCGGCAAGACTCCTACCATCGGGTAGTAAAACCTCAGAGGGAGATAGTCTTAAAGGATCAGGAGGTGCAGTGGATGGAACATTCACATGCACACTCTCAAGAAGCATAGGGTCCATTTTAGGCATGAATGAAGAATTTACTTCCCCACTCCCTTCATTTATTTCATTAACCGCATGTTCGGAGCGAGTAGCTCTACCAAGGGTCTCTTTTAAGCGGCTAAACACGCTGGACCCGGGCCGTGGGCCCATGGCATGCATGTCTTGACTTGAACTATCAGGGTTTGGTGTAGGATACCCCTCCATGACTTCGTAGTCAAAGGAAGAATCACTAGACGCGATATGAGGATCTTGGGTCGCGCTACCTTGAGTCCCGGCCGAAGGTCCAGAACCTATGGTGGAGGAATAATGGGTGCCCGCATAAATGGAGGCACTACCAATATGCTCGTTCTCTAACACTCGTCCAGAGCGTAGGTTCATATGACTTGGATCCCCTAGAAGTGTCAGTGAGGGCCCGTGAAGGCTGCTCACCTAGTAATTTTGGGTGTTTTGCAACTCAAGTCTTTTCTTATTTATTTATTTTTTGATTTTTTGGTCCTTTTTTTTCTGACCCAGCTATAGAATAGAACGTATGATAGCTCAAAACGAGCGTCTTGGTCAGAGGGACGTGCCGTGCTTTACAGCCCTCCGTTTGGTCACTTTATGCCCTCGGAATCCCTAAAACCGTCAATTTCTAGTAGGGAACTAGGCCCGAATTAGAAAGTCTAAGGGTGCAAGTGGGAAGAGAAGGGAGGAGAGTGGAGGACTTGCCCCACATGCTCTCATTCCCTCTTGAGGGGGTAGGGTATATATATAAGAGTGAGTCTAGTATATATCATAGGACTGAGGCTTGGGCTTGGGCTTGGGCTTGGGAAAATGATCCTGATCCCGATCAAAATTTTAGTGTAGCCCCCCAGTCACTCACGCTTAAATATTTTCGGTTTTTTTTTTTTTTTTTTGGGCGACGACCGCGCGCAGTTTTGGTGACCCTTTCTTGGCCACACACACTGTCACCTACCTACCCTCCCAGTCAACAGCTCACAGCTCACAGACAGCTCACTACCTTATCTACTTACTAACAGTGCTGCTAACCACTAACTAATCTACTAACTAATCTGTTAAGTGCTTATTGACAGTGAGCTAACTGTCCACCTACTTCCTCTCTCACTACCTTACTGTGCAAAGACTGTGTGCAGGCAAACCTTGACAGAAAACTGTGTGCAGACTGTGTGCAAGCAGAAATTGCTAACTGCCTTCCTACTTATTCATTCACGGCAAACAAGCTAACGACTACTAATTGTGCAAAGACTGTGTGTAAACAGAAAACACAACATTATGCAGAAATCACAGAACTTTCAGACAATACAGAAAAACAACTCATTCCTCTTCCTCTTCCTCTTCTTCCCTACTACAAACAACTCATAGGAGAAGCACAAAGTGCCTCTTGGGCTTAGTGCAGGGCGATTCCCCGGCAGCGGCGCCAAAAATGTGCGCTCCTTGCCACACTGTCGAAGCAAGGGACTTGCCGTTACACCGTGTGCGAGCCATAGACGGTTCCAAGCACACAACTAGCTTAACTAGTAAGCTCAAAAGAGGGCAATGGTGTGTCACTCACCGCTCTATGCTCCTTCCGTGGAGGATTCCTCGCCGCGATGAAGAAGAAGCTGCAGTCGTGCCGCGCTCAACCACTTCGCCTCCGTCGTGCCTTCGTAATGCTCGATCGCACACACACTCTCCCTCTCTCTCTCACACATACACACACACACGAGGAGGTGAAGAAGACGAAGATGGAGATGGAGATGGAGCAAGAGCACTCTTCTATTGCACAAATGAGAGAATGAGTGAATTTTAGGTTTAGTTGGCTTTTATATGAGCTCACCCCATTCACACTTGGGCGCCCATGCTTAGCCAACTAATCCCTTGAATGTCCCAGTTAGAGTGCGCCTCTCATCGGCGATCACTCTTACCCTTTTCCTATTGGTCCGACAAGCCCGGTACCTGACTCTACCAAATACATAATACACGTTCGTCGTAGGTGATGGGGTGTCCGTGAGCCGTGAGGGTTAAAAGAGCCTCACAACACTATGGGAGTTCTTTTTGTGTTCTAAACCAAAAAAGTCCATGTTTTATTTACACATCTACTTGATGGGAAAATGCGATTAGTGCCGTGACAAACAACACAGATGTTGTCCTCTTGAAGTACACAATGACAACTTTCAGGTGGCTGCAAAGGTTTTTGTTGGTGTGGAGACACAATCTATAGATGAAGATGGCCAGCACCACAAAAGGAAAGATCTTATTATTCAGCAGATTGGGTGCTCCAATTTCATTTCATTCATGAAAGACAAGCTGACCAAGTTAATCAAACATAACTACATCTACAGATGGTAGGCCAACCAATTCAAAGAGTGTCTACAGAGTTTTCCAAGCTTGTCTTTCATTCATGAAAGACAAGCTGACCAAGTTAATCAAGCATAACTACATCTACATATGGTAGGCCAACGAATTCAAAGAGTGTCTACAGAGTTTTCCAAGTGATGTCATTGTCTCTGTCGTGGACTTTGCTGAAAATTACAGTTTTAAAATTCAGAATGAGATTCAATCCATGCACTGGTATTCTAGCCAGGTGAGCATTTGGATCCACATATGCTATGTGCACTCGACATATGGGCAACACTGGTATTCTAGCCAGGTGAGCATTTGGATCCACATATGCTATGTGCACTCGACAATGGGAAACATCATAAAAATTCTCTATTTTTATATATTCGATGACAATGTGCATGACACATTGTTCATTCAACACTGCTTTCTTTTGCATGACTAGTAGTTGAAGGACCAGGATTTTTGTTTAAAGCGACATTGGGTATGGTTTGATGGTGCAGCATCACAATTCAAATCACAAAGGCCTTTCTTCTTTGTTTCAAGTTTTTCTCAGCTTACTGGGCTTGAGATAATGCACAACTATTTTGGGTCAGATCATGGAAAAAGTGAAAATGACGATGTTGGCACGTTCATAAAGAGGGCATTAACCCATGAGCAATTGAAGGTGGATGGACACCCCCTGTATAATGCAGCAACAATGGTCAATTACCTCACCCTAATGAACAAAAGGAAAGACTGTTGGTCATCCACAAACAAGATCGATAGGATCTTCTGGGAAATCAAGGTGGGTGATGTGCTGAGAGATATAGAATGGGATTGCAAAAAAATCAGTGGGAATAATGTTTGATGCATTGTGTAAATGGTTTCTCTTCAATAGATACAACTGCACTGCGGTGTAGAAATATGTCCTGCTTATGTCATGCTTGTGTGCATGGTCAATGGAGAAGATGTGCAAACAAAGCGCACGTAGAAGCATGGCAGTACTTGAGGATCATACCAACAGAGGCTGACATAGTGAAGATGTTTCAAGTGACGAGGAGATTGATGCACCTATGTCTGCTAGCCATCACAATGATTTGAGCGATGCCCTACAAGTTGGAGATAACTTTGCAGTCAACACTGAGGAAGACTCTGATTTTTATAAATTGAGGTGTTGCACAGAGAAGAGGCTATCCACCATGACTCAGAAGGATGCGTGGATCAGATAAAGAAGAACTCCTACTATGTTGAGGGGCACTTTTACGATATAGTCAAGGGACACTCCGATCGATATGTGTTATTAAATGATAGGCCTCATGCTTCCATGTAATCTCACCTAGATTGATGCCTTAAGTTCCCCTTGTATCGAGAGAGAAATGAGCCTAATGTCTACACTTTGAGTGATACCATGTATGAGCACATCTATAATAGCATGCCCTTTGATACCAAGCCTATGTAAAACACATTGACGTCATAAAGTATAATTGGGTACCGCTTTCTTGTATCTGTTCCTCACAAAAACCTATGTTCTTCATCCAAAATCTGAAGCATTTCTGGCACTTTTTTATTCTTTCGAGTACATGTAGCTTATAGCTTGCCATGTACTTGCAAGTGCTTTAAACTACCTTCAACCAAATTTTACAAAAATATATGGCCCTTTAAGCCACCCAAAAGTTGTCAAGACACCCTTATATACGTAGTTTTGATATCATTGACCACCTACAATTTCTATCTAAACCAATAGCAAGTGGTTCAAAACCTTTTCCAAACCACCACTACAAGAGGTTGTGTGCTCTTGTGACGCTGTTAGCGACGGAAATACACTAGGTTTTTATAACCCCCAGCGTCGCTAATAGCGTCGCTACGAGAGTGTCGTTATATGCGACGCTATAGGCGTCGCTATATAGAGACGCTCATAGCGACGTTTACACAGAAGTCTATAGCGACGCTTATAACGACGCTCCAGAGCCATAAATAGCGACGGTTATAACAACGCCCGAGAGAAATTTTTTTTGGTGACAGGGCATTGAATGCCCTGCCACCCATCAACCATATTGTACTTGATTCACTTTTTTAAAAAAGTGCAAGGGTAGATAATAGACCCAAAATAGTCACCCACAAGACGCATTGTTTGCAAAATTGACAAGCGTAAAATTGACAATTGTACACATCATAGGCAAAATGAATTGATTGGCAAATGTAATAATGACAATTGTACAACATCATAGGCATAAACAATTGATTGGCAAAATGAACTGCGGTGACAAATGCAATAATATACATGGTTCAAAAAGACGTATAAAATCCGTCTCATGATACATAAGCTATGAGAAACCCTAAACTAATGCTATCTAGCTACGGCTAAACTGACGTCGTCTAGTCAGACGTCTCATCGCGTCCAAGCGGCGTATCTGTCGGATTCTTCAAAAAAAGACAATAAGACAGCTTTCAGTAAGTATAAACATATAACAACATTTATAAAACAATACAAAAAATAGAAAAGAGTAAACCCTAATACTAACCATGCCGCCGCGAGAACTGAGAATGTCCATCAGGGCGTTTAAGCCCTTCCTGCCTGCGTACTCGCGCTCGTACGGTGTGGGATCACGTCCTGTCATCGACCACTGTCAAAACATACAAAGATTTCATTATGTTAGAATTAAAAAACTCATAAACCCTAAACTATCGAACATAAAGAGCAATGCGAAAACACTTACAAAATCGGCCTCAAATGATGCCCATCCACCTCTCCCCAAGTGGTGCGAGCTCCCTGCCTCTACTCGCGCTCTGGCTGCATCCTTTTGTTGCTTCCACTTGTCGGGATTCTCGCGCGCTGCTTTCTTCGCATTCTTCCAATCTTCTTTGGCCAGCCAATCTAGCCTGTTCCACCCATGCTTGCTTGCTTTTTGCACTTCGGAACGCTTGTGTTTGCAGTATTCGCGCATTCGAATCTTCATCAGGTCTTCATTGAAGCACTGATCCCGTGTTGGAACGGGAAACTCATCATGAAGTATGCTGATGACTCTGGCTTTTAAATCACTTGGTACTTCACTCCATTTGTTTAGTATGTAGTGTCTAAACAGCTGAGAGCAAAGACCACGCATGCGCGAGATCACCTTCTTGCCGTCATCATCCATGATGATGTCGCCGCTGAAGTCGACGGAGTAAGGCAAGCCCTCTGGCCAATGACGCGTGAACCTGGGTGTCCCGGCAGGGGTCTCTAGCAGCGTGTCGATGGGGGTACGGACGTCAGGTGTCTCCACTGGCGTCTGGGCCCCAAAGCGAGGAGTGTCGAGTGGGGTGGCTCCTGGCGGAGTAGGTAGAGGTGTGTAGCTGCTAGGAACAGTCAGCCGCGCAAAACCTGACGTAGATGGCGATGCTGTGGCTGGTGTGGGGGCAGGCAAAGAAGGGGAGGGTAAAGAGCCTCGTCAAACACGAGGCGGTGTGGAGGCATCGGCGGCGGAATCCCCACAACAACTGCCACCGCCACCACTAGAGCGCCGGTGTCTAGACGAGTGTGAAGATCGTCTCGTCGACACTGAAGCTTCGGAGCGCGCCGAATGCTCCGAAAGAGAGGGAGATGCGGATGGAGTAGGAACGCGCGATGATGCGCCAGAGCGATGACGCTCCACGTACCACTGTCTCTGCTGTGGTGACAAAGAAGAAAGAAACTCCTCATCATCCATACCTGCATTAAACACACGAATACTTAAACTTAATATTGAATGAATAGAGTAGACAATGACGCAAAGACCATTAAATACAATGACGTAATGACGCATATAAATACAATGACGCAATGAATTGAGTGATAGAAGAGGCAAGTCGAAAACTCAGAATTTTCAATCAAAAGTGTGAGCGCGAGTAGAAAAGAGCGTTATACACCATGGAAGGTACTTAGAGAGCCAGAGCTTTTACAACACGGAGCAAAATTGTTCAAATACAATATTTGTGGCTTTAAGAGATCTCTCTCTCATCCTCGCATAACTCAGCATAACTTCCTATATCTATATAGAGCTCTCCGTTTAAACACATATCCTCTGTTTCATTTTGTAGCTCCTCTGCATGCACCCCATATAGAGTAGTAGCATCTTGATGCTCGTCTGTCACCACCGCAGCGGCTTCTGATTGAGCATCTTCTCTGATCTCCTCCATTGATGCCATTGTGATTGGCACATGGTAGCCTTCATACGTCCTTGCACTACGAGGGGCTACCTCTATGACGTACCACCAGTTTGATGTAGACTTTGTAGGATGAAATATTACCTGCCAGAGCCACATAACTTACATGAGAGCTTTCAAGCACATAACTTGTAAAAGGGGGATGTTAACTATTTACATACTTACTTGTTCACAATGCTCGGGTAGTACGAAAGTGTCTCTTAGGTCAGTCCATTTCTTAGTAGAATCCACCTCAAGAAAACCAGACTCTCCTCTACGCACAGTAGCGTTGCGACCCTCCATGATTATCTTGAACCATTGCAGGTCGAAGAAGTCGACAAAAAATCCTCTGTAATAGATCCTCAAAATCTCTTGTAGTGTGCCGAAGTAAGTGAGTTCCGCCACCACAGGATTTGCATCAGAGGAACGTCGTCGACTAGACTGTTCAAATTTTGCCATGATTCCACAATCTTGAGTAAAACGCTTTTTGTCGATCCGTTCCACCCTAAAATGTCGACCTTTACACCATGCTGCTTTGTATGACTTATACTACAACGAACAAAGATTATGAGTGGCCGTTCAAACGTTTAGAAATAAAGTCACTAGCTAGTCGTACATTGCAAACTTACCTTGGTCGCGCAACCCCGAGAGTACTCCCACTCTTCCTCAATCACTTCGTCACCGCATTGTTGTGCGCTTTTCAATTGGTTGTGCAACCATATTAAGCTCATGAATGTTGGTAGGCTCTCCAGACCCGTCGGATAGTGCATCGGTGGTCGTCTTCCCCGTCTCCACTCGATTCGTGTCCTTTGTCGCTCTTGCTTTGCATCCTCATATTGTGAAATCCACTTTTGCATCACTGGATTGTGAAGCATGAAAAATCGGTTGATTTTAGCCTCTAGATCTTCCGTCATCTTCTTCTCAACACCGAGATTGCACATGACAATCCCAGATATGCGCTCATCATCTATGGTTTGCCATAGCGTGTCCCGGGCTTTATTAAATCCGTCTAGCCACTCTCCAATGTACACTAGGGACTCTGATACCAACCAACCTTCTGCCATGCTACCCTCCGGACGTGCCTTTTGACGCACATATCCCTTAAGCGTTTTCATGAAACGTTCTAAGAAGAACATCCATCTGGAATGAACTGTGCCAGCTATTTCCACCTCATCGTGACTATGTGAACAAGAAGATGCACCTGAACGGTTAGCATGGTAGTAGGAAAATGTTTCTCAAACATGCACACAAGCTCCGCAGCATTTAGTTTGGCGAATGGTATGGAGTCTACGTTGATCTCCTTTTGTGAGATCCATTGCACCAGCTTTGCAAGTTTGTAGATTGTGTTATGGATGTCGAGAGACAAACATCCCTCAATGGCAACCGGATAAATAAACTGTAAAGTATGTGCAGCAATGATATTAAAGTCCACATTTTATGCAATGATATTAAAGTCCACTATGAACGTAACTGACACATTTTATGCCAATCGTGTGACTTCAAACCGGTAAGCTTTCCTTCTTTAGTAAAACACGTTCGGAGCAAGTGCATTACGCCAGTGGGGGTCCGCAAAGATCGAATGGTCTCTTTTACTTTGTGTTCTTGGGCTCCTGTGAAAATCCATGGTGCTTTAGGGAGTTTTATCGATCCATCAGACGCTGTTTGCGGCCAATATTTCTCCATACGATCCACATTTCTAAGGTCAACTCTGGCTCCCAAAGTATCTTTCTTGCCGGTCAGATGGTCCCATAGTAGATTACCCACATTATTGAATATGTGCATTGGATCGAGCAAGTGATTGATCATGAGTCGGGGCCAGTATGGTAACTCGTACCATAGAGATAGTCTCTTCATCCTTGGAGGCAATCCGTCATCGCACATCTCCTTCTGCTCTAACCATGCTTGTGCAGACATCCTTGGTGGCTCTCTTCCCAAAATGCCGTCGTGTAACACATGATTCTCTGGAAGATACGCTTGATGACCTTCGTCGATTTGCTTCTTCAGTGAGGGCGCCCTACGTGCATTCAATCTAGGTCCACATGTGACACATGCTCTGTATCCGCTTGTTTGAAGCCCTGCATGTATACACATGATAATAGATCAACTATGGGAAAAAACAAGATTTACAGTGTCTGAGTGAGGAGTGTCAATAGATCACCTGAGCATTCTGTTAGCCCGGGATAGTCATGCATGGTCCACATTAGAATGCCTCTGATCAAAGCATTCCGTCGTCTTGTGTGTCAGCTCATATCCACCACCTCTATGCCAATCCACAATTGTTGTAGCTCTTCCAATAGTGGACGAAGATACACATCCATATTCTCCACTTTATATCGCCCTGGCACAATCAAGCTTAGCCATAGGTGCCCCTTCTTCGTAGTCAACCACGGGGGAATGTTGTAGTTGACGATGACAACGGGCCATACACTGTAAGATGTTGATCTTACAGACCAAATGGATTTACGCCATCCATAGCCAGGCCTAAGCGCAAATTTTGAGCTTTCCTGGCAAAATCCGACCATGTTCCATCTATATTCTTCCAGGCTGCGCAATCTGCAGGAATTCGTAGCACACCATCCGAAGATTTATTCTCCTCATGCCATGATGCTAGGGCGGCCATGGACTTACATTCGAAGAAATGCTTGATGCGAGGAAGCAGAGGAAAATGTCGCAAAACCTTTTGTGGAATTTTTGTCCCGTGGAGATCTACTCGATATCTTTCGGAATCACATTTCGGACACTTCTCCATGTCTATGTATTCCCCTCTGAAAAGAATGCAGTCATTAGGACAAGCGTGGATAGAATTGTAATCCATCCCCAAGTTTCGGAAAATCTTTCTTGCTTCATCTCGGGAATCTGGCATCACATTGTCAGCTGGTAGTATGTGCTCTTTAAGCAATCTACACAACATAAAAATACGATACATTCGTGTAAAAATCTATCAGATCATTATACATTTAGAGTTTTATTAAAGTAAACTAATTGTAATAGATCACTTGAAAAGCGTTGTGACGCTAGTGTCACTCCATCCACACTTTGCCTGCATGTTGAGAAGAACCAGGAGTGCTTTCAATCTAGACATACGTGCTCCATTAAACAATGGCGTATCGGCTTCACTTTTCATATCATCATAGATAAGCCTTTCTGAATCCATGATCGTCTCGCTCATTTCATCAATCTCGGGCTCAAACATTGCCTCGTTGGGAATGTGGTCTGCATGATCATCCCCCGAGCTGTCAGAGGCTACATCTTGTGGCCTCACATATGCTGCTTGACCAAAGCGCCTGGGAACACGTCTATTGGGTTGCAAGATTGCTGCTTGTTGGCCAGCGTCAGAGTCCGACGAGTTATAATTGGCAACAACTCGATCTATAATAGATGCATCGAACTCGCCCAATTCGTGAACGTGCTGCAAAGAAACACGTCTTGTCCGTCGCACAGCATGCTTGCATTGATTACAAGGACATAAGACCCTCATTGAGAGATAGGTGTTTCGGTTGGACGGTCCCACATCCTCGTCACTACTCATAATGAGGATAAAAATCTTATAACCTGGACAACAAATTTAATATTCTATTGGCATTCTTCGTCTTATCTCTCTCTCTCTCTCTCTCTCTCTCTCTCTCTCTCTCTCTCTCTCTCTCTCACACACACACACACACACACACACATTCTCTAGTCATGTCCAATCCCCGCACACCTCGGTCTAGAGGTGCACGGAGATCAGAACCACCGGGTTATAATCTCGTCTTTATTGGTCAATACCTATATTTGTGGGTACAAGAAATCTACAGACCCACGTCTACATGATATTGCATGTAGTGGACAAAACCCCTTTGCCTCTTCTCTAGCTGTAGCACTTCACAGCATCTTAACATCTTTTCACAATAGATCTTTTCACTGTTCGTCTAACTCTAAACCCTAAACCGTAAGTAATTTTTGCGTGGACTCGATCTAACGTAAATAAGCGTAAATCTAAATAAACGTAAATCTAACTAAAAATAAACCTAAATCTAATTTAACGTAAGTCTACATCTAGCCTAATCTTTAACGTCTTTTGGGATAGTTTCCTACGACATTAAAACTCTCTTCTTCTTGTGTGTGTGTGTGTGTGTGTGTGTGTGTGTGTGTGTGTGTGTGTGTGTGTGTGTGTGTGTGTGTGTGTGTGTGTGTGTGTGTATGGGTAAACCTAAATAAACCTAAGTCTAATCTAATATAACATAAATCTAAATCTAACGTAAATTATGTTATATTAAAAACAAAGAACTAAACTAGCAGGGATTATAAGAACCTTAAAACTGATTTAACACATAATTTTTCACATAACTCGGCAAGAGTTGGCATTCTCATCACTAAAGATGTGAGAGTTAACTTCCGGCGGTGACGCTGCCTCATCTCCATCCACATCTGACGACAACAATTGGCCCTTTGGACCGTTCTTGCTCTTGTTACTAACTTTGAAGTTGCTGTTGAATGACTAGAGGTTGTCTAGATGGTCATTGTCGAGGATGTAGTGACTCTTGCCGCCTTGAAGATCCACCTTCCTCCCTATCTTCTAAAGACATTTCACCAGTACTTTTGGATCGACGGAGCCCACCATGAGTGAAGGCAGCAATACCCTATATTCCATTGAGGGCTTTCTTCACCCGCTTCATGCAGGCATCGCAGTCTATGGAGACCTAAATCTAATCTAATATAACATAAATCTAAATCTAGCGTAAATAAACGTAAATCTAACTAAAAATAAACCTAGATCTAATCTAATTTAACTTAAATAAACCTAAATCTAATTTAACGTAAATCTACATCTAACCTAATCTTTAATGTCTTTTATGATAGTTTCCTACGACGTTATAACTCTCTTCTTCTTGTGTGTGTGCGCGTGTGTGGATGTGTGTGCCAATAAAAAGAGATAAATGGTATAACCTTTCTATCACCTATGCCAAATATGATAGATTGGTTATGCCATTTCCTTCTTGAATAATAGGTCTTGAGTTCAACTCCTCGTCGGCTAGATCTTTAGGTCTTTTAATTTTAATTAGTTTCCTACGACGTTAAATTAGTGTCTCTCTCTTTCTCTCTCAATGTGTGTGCGTTTTTTTGTTTATGCATGTTTTCTCTCTCTTTTCCTCTCTCAATGTGTGCGTTTTTTGTTTATGCATGTTCTCTCTCTCTTTTCCTCTCTCAATGTGTGCGTTTTTTGTTTATGCATGCTCTCTCTCTCTCTCTCTCTCTTTTCCTCTCTCAATGTGTGTGTGCATTCTTTGTTTATGTATGTGTGTGTGCGTTTTTGTTTATGTTTGTACTCTCTCTCTCTCTCTCTCTCTCTCTCTCTCTCTCTCTCAAAAACACTATGTGTGTGTGTGTGTGTGTGTGTGTGAGAGAGAGAGAGAGAGAGGGAGAGAGAAAGAGGGGAAGGGAACATGAGAGTGAGGAGAGGGAAGGAGCATACCTGGCTCTCCTTCCTCTCCTTGTGTGTGTGTGTGTGTGTGTGTGTGTGTGTGTGTGTGTGTGTGTGTGTGTGTGTGTGTGGAGAAGAAAGAGAGAGAGAGAGAGAGAGGGGGAGAGCGTTACCTGCTCCTTGCTTGAGGGCGCCGAAAAACTCAGATCTGAGATCTGAGTTTTTGGGCGCTCTCTGTTATTTTTTTTAGCCCAGCCGGCGTCGCTATAAGCGTCGCTATGAGCGTCGCAAATTTACAAGTAAATTTGCGACGCTCATAGCGACGCCGGGAAATTTTTTTTTTGAGCGTCGCTAATATGAATAGTCTCTTGTAGTGCACTTGCAAGTGGAGGAGAAGACCTTGCAAGTGATCTAGAAGGCCTTTGCAAGTGCTTTAGAACCACTTGCTTGTATACCTAGTTTTGATCTCATAGACCACCTGGAAGTGCTATCTAAACCACTAATGATTGGTTCTGAACCACTAATGCTATCTTAACCACTAGCCACTGATTTTGAACCACTAGTAAGTCCTATCTTAACCACTAAAAAGTGATATCTTAACCACTGGCAAATGGCAAGTAGTTCAAAACCACCCACAAGTTCTATCTAAATCACTAGCAAGTGGTTCTGAACCACTAGCAAGTGCTATCTTAACCACTAGAAAAAGGCTATCTTAACCACTGCAAGTGGTTCAGAACCACTTTCAAAGTGCTTGCAAGGGGAATAGAATACCTAGCAAGTGGTCTAGAAGGCCTTTGCAAGTGGTTTAGAACCTCTTTCAAGTAGTTCTTAACCACTTGCTAGTGGCTACCAGTTTACATAATGAAAATGGTTTTCAACCACTTGCATGTGGTCTACAATTCATAAGTGGTATAGCTTGCACTTCTTCCCACTAACCACTGATTTTTATCTTCTACAAAAGCCCTAACAAAAACTGCTAAAACAATTTAAAACCAACCTATAATAAGACATCTTGCAATGCACACAAAAAAAGTGTTCGATTGAATAGCAGATCGTGTTTCTACATTAGAAATCGGTATAGAAATTTGCAATACAATGTCGTTTTTTTTTCCATTTTACAAAACAAAAGAAGTCCTCATCATGAGTTACACTATCAAACTCATCATGGGTATCTACGTACATGATCACCGGTACACAACTCTTAAGATTTTTGTTGAGACCAAGGATCAAAAGGTGGCCTTTTATAACGTGGTAGTGGAGGTGGTGGAGGCAGCACTTTGCCTTGGCCGCTTGATAATTTTTCCCTCACAAATTTAGCGTCTCGAAGTTGCTGCCACCTTCTTCTTCTAGCATCCAGTTTACAAGCAGTGATCAGATCCGATCGATTTTTTGTTTTCTTCCACTCATAGGCAAATGGCAAAACTTCATGATGCATAAACTTCTCCCATTGGTCTTCCATCTCGTCCTCTAGAGAAGAAGTCTTCGTCATTCACGCAGCACCTTGGATATTTTTAATCTAGCAGGAGGGTTTTATCTTTTTTGAATTGTGGAGACTCTTTCCAAAAAGTGCCCAAGACTAGAAACAGCATTTGTTCCCCTTGCTCGTCAAGCCATGAGATTCTACTGCATGCCTCCTTTGCAATCCAGCCATTCAAGCACCTGCGAGCCTGAGGCAAACACAATTTGGACCTCTTTTCTAGGTCTCGGTTGCGGCTTGTGTTCCAAATGTACACTTCAACAATCTGGCTAGCCCCAAGAACAAACCACTCTGCAAAATTGTGCATATAGTGGTTCACGTTAGGTGGGCTTTGTCCCTCTCTCTTGTCGTGAGTTACAATAAGCAGATCATTAATATTAAAGATCAAGGCAGGCCTATTACCCTTTAGAAGGTGAGGGACACAAAATCAAGTTACTAGGGGTGTCTCCCAATCAAAGTGCCCCAAGTCGTCTTGAGCACAATGTCGGTGCCACGGGGGATTCACTAGTAGTAATAGGGGCATGCCACATGTGTGCAACAAAATTGCCTTTTTAACCCCTATATACGGGACCCTCCTATGTAAAATCTATCCATTTGGCCTTAGGAAACCCCCCTTTATTGTACACTCACGTGATACCATATGGTAACCCTTAATACCCCGTGGCCGGTGCCCAACATTACCAATCACTTGTATTTTTACTACAGCGCCAAAAAACCACACCCAATAAATTGTAGTGAAGATTGACACCATGAGACAAAAAATATACCTTATATTCAAAATAAGTAAATAGAAAAAAAGGCACATGGAACTTAAATTTTTTGATGTGCACGGGTTTTGGGCGGGTCTTGATTAGTACTTTTCTTTGGATCTGGATGATGCACTCCTTCCTCCTGCTATCGCTTGCGTTTCTTCCTCATGGTATCTGCAATTACTTGTAATGTCTCCACATCCTCTACGTCCTCCACTTCATCCATGGTTTCCAATTCTAGGATCACAATAAGGTTTAGGGGAAAAAAATAAAAATTTGCTCGAACAAAAATGAAACACTGCATATATGCACTTCATTACTTTCCTGGTTGTCGGTTGAGAGCTTGCTGGAGTCATGTCCAATGGTTTCCTTGCCATGGTTCTCAACCACGAAGGGTTCAGCCTTGGGGTCCTCCACTCTATCCCCACTTTTTACAACAGCCTTGCTATGTTGAAAACCCTCAGATAGCTCTATATTGTTCTCATCAAGTTCAAAGAGTTCTATATTGTTATCATCAACAAGTTTAATCAGACGATAACTTTTGTCAACATTGGTTTCTATGAAGAAAACAATCATGTTAAGGGACTTATCTCATGACAAGTGCACAAGAATTCAATCATCCCCAATACACACAAATGGATTAAGTTGGTGGTTGTATCCATAATGATGCCACAACCCTTTTCGTGGATATATAGGATGGTTGTATCCATAAATTCTCTTCGAAGACGTCAAGGCTTCTAATTCAAATTCCAAAGCCATATTCCTTTGTTGCCAAGTATAGCATAAACAACACGAGAGAGTAAGATCATTTCATGCTTGGATGGACTTAAGTGCATAAGATCATTTCATGCTTGGATGGACTTAAGTGCATAAGCTTAATGCTTCTATTCAACTTCTTCTAAAGAATTCAAAGAAAATTTAAAAATTCTTGACAAATCTTATCAAAACGCTTTCTAGGCATTTCTAAGCGCTTTCTAACCACTTGTTTAGCATTTTTTAACCACCTATTGAGCACCATTGAGCACTCCAGAGCACTTTTTAACCACCTGGTCACCACTTTCTAAGCACCTAGTTACCACTTTCTGTAAAGAAAGAGGATGCAAGAGAGCTACACAAGACAAGCACAAAGCACACAGAGATGGAAAGATTCTTCTTCTTCTCACAGAAAAGAGAGTACAAAATGACTAAGTGCTAAAACTGAAAAGTAGCACATATGTACATGCAGTCACTAAGTGTGAACTCGCTAGAAGCGTACTAGGCTTGCACTATAAGTGTAGTCCAACTGTAGAATCACTGGCAGAGATCCTCCGTGTCGGTCACCTAACGCGCCAGTGAGTAAATGCCGTAAGCGTCCAAGACCCGTAGTGGATGCCAGCTCAAGATGTAGAGCTCGACATCTCAAAACTCCCCCTCGAGCTCTGCATGTCACAGAGTCCAAGCATAGTCCGAAAACGTTGAAGCTTCTCAGCTCTGAGGGCCTTGGTAAATATATCCACTATCTGCTCCTCTGTGTTGACGTAGACCAAGTCGATGTCGCCCGCCAACACTCGCTCTCGAACGTAGTGGTAATGGACCTCTATGTGCTTGGTAGCATTGTCACCCACAATAATAAGGTCATCTACATATATTATGGTAATGACCACAATCTCCCCATCACTCTCACGTACATAGAGTGAATGATCAGCATGAGCTCTCCTAAACCCAATACTGACAAGATATTTGGCCATCCTATCATACCATGCTCTAGAGACTTGCTTCAAACCATACAAAGCTTTGAGAAGCCTGCATACATAATCTGGGTAACCTGGATCGACATAACCAGGTGGCTGATCCATATACACTTCCTCTTGCAACTCACCATTCAAGAAGGCATTCTTTACATCCATTTGATGCATAATCCATCCTCTAGATGCAGCCACTGCTATGAAAACTCTCACAATCGTCATCTTTGCCACTCGAGCAAAGGTCTCCTCATAGTCTATGTCATACGTCTGTGCATAGCCCTTTGCGACCAGCCTTGCCTTGTGACGCTCAATGTTACCATCAGCCTTATGCTTGGTTTTATGCACCCATTTACAGCCAATAGCTTTCTTGCCAATTGGCAATGGCACCAACTCCCATGTGTCGTTTGCTTCCAATGTAGCCATCTCTTCATTCATTGCATCATCCCAATGTACATTTCCAACTGCATCCTCAAAACATGTGGGCTCCACATCCTGTATCACCTTAGCCATGTAGGCTTGGTGATGAGCTAGATACCCATCAAAAGTCAGCTTTTGAACTGGATTTTTGACTCTGTTAGATCTGCGCGGTCGTAGGTCACTCCTTTGCCCTCTAGCATCTTCTTGTACTTTACTTACACCAGGTGTCCTGACAGCCGGAATTCCAAATTCCTCATCAAGACTTTGTTCAGAACCATTTGAATCCATGTCTACATGTGAAAACCCTGATGATGCATCAGCCATAAAGGGAGGTTCATCAAACTTTTCCTTTCCTTTTTGTGATACATTCCCTGTACTTGCTGGTGGAGTAACCTACGTACGTAATCTACCATTCCATGGCTTCTCAACAGAGCCATGAGAAGACGACTCTTGTGGTCCAGTCAAGACCTATGACTGTGGCCTCACATTTTGTACAACCACATCATCTTTTACATCAGCCCCAATAAGGCCATGTGCATTACTGTACCAGCTGCTCATCTCATCAAAGACTACATCTCTGCTCGCTCGTAATTCTCGTGTAGTAGGGTTGTAGCACCTATACCCCTTTTGTTCAAGGGAATATCCCACAAGAATACATTTCTCTGCTTTAGGATCCAATTTCCTACGCAACGCATCTGGTACATACACGTAAGCTATGCAGCCAAACACTTTCATTTGTGCCAAATCAGGCTTTGTACCTGTAAACTTTTCCTCGGGCGTTACATCATGTACCGCAACTGTAGGTGTCTTGTTCATAATGTACACAGCTATATTTATAGCTTCAGCCCAAAAATGATGAGGCATGTTCTTCTCATTCATCAATGCACGTGCAACCTCTGCAATGTGCCTGTTTTTCCTTTCTATGACCCCATTCTGCTGTGGAGTATATCTGCATGTAAACAGTCTACGTATACCATGCATTCGCAGAAAATCTAAAAAATCATTGGAGAAGTACTCTCCCCCTCCATCTGACCTCAATGTCTTGATTTGCATATCTAGCTCCTTCTCAATCATGACTTTGAAGTCCTGAAAGTGACCAAACACTTCACTTTTGTTACGCATGAAGTAGACCCATACTTTCCTTGTATGGTCATCAATGAAAGAGATATAATACATGCAACCATGTATACTTGCAGTATCGGTTGGACCCCAAACATCTGTGCGCACCACCTCAAGTGGCTTTTTACATACATTGCGCTCATGTGGAAATGAGCCCTTTGACTGTTTTCCAAACTGGCATGCTGCACACACTTTATGCATACCATCGACCTTGAATCTGGGCAAACCTTTTACAATCTGTTTTGATTGCATGCTGCGCAATCTCTGCTCATTGACATGGCCAATGCGTTTGTGCCAAATGTCAACAGCAGCCACAACACCTGTGCCCTGTGCAAATAATGCAGATTTTACCTCAGGCATGTCTACATTCAGCGTAAACATTCTGCCCACACATTTGCCCTCTGTGATCAGCTTACAGCCATTCTGAAAATCTTCTACATAACATCCATTCAGATTGAAATGAACTTGTAAACCCTGCTCAACCATTTGTCCAACAGAAACAAGATTCTTTGTAATGTTTGGGACATGAAGTACATCTGCTAAGTACTTTGATTTCCCACTCTTCGTATTTAGAGGTATGTGCCCTACATGAGCAATGGGGTGAGCTGTGTCATCTCCTGTCTTCACATAGCCTGACACATCTAGTTTGCGCATATCTCTAAACCACTCTCCACGAGACGTCATGTGATTAGAGGCATCTGAATCCACATACCAATCATCATCTTGGGTGGAATTCTCTACAGTCATTGTATTCATTACATGCTACATAACAAACATGCGCTCGTTTTTGCTGTCATCTGCATCTCTGCTAGTAGATGCATAGTTGCCCTGTTCTCTCTTTCCACTTGCTTTTCCCTTTGGACAGTCACGTGACATGTGACCTCTTTCACCACAAGTCCAACATTCTCTGCTATCTGCAGTATGTTGCTGCCTGCTTGATCCTGCACCACGACCTCTTTGACTCCCCCTGCCTTGAGACTGGTTTCCCCTGCCACCTGTATTGTTTTGATTTGATTGACCTTCTTGAAATTGGCCCCTGCAACCCCTTGGGCCTCGACCACGAACTCTACCTCTACCTCTGTTGGAGTTAGAATAGAAGGCCTGTTCAGAATTATTTCTACCATGAGAAGAAGATGTGTCAAGGTTCTTCTCCTCAAGAATAAGCATAGAAATCAAATCTTGGAACACGGGGATGTCGTCTCTTGTATTCATGAAAGACCTGAAATGTACATACTCATCTCCTAGACCATCCAAGCATGCACGAACAATGTCATTGTCTTCCACTGAGATTTTAATAGATTCAAGAGCCTCGATGATACTCTTGATTTTCAAAGCATAATCATTGATGGAGAGGTTGTTCCTCTTAACCTGATTTAGCTCCGACTTTAGTTGAAGCTTCCTGGCCTTGGTGTTCACCTCGAACACTCTGCCTAAGTTTTTCCATGCAATGGCGGGGGTTTCAGCATCCTGTAGATAGCCCATCATGCCATCTGTGATGCTCATAGAAAGCCAATACATCACTTTGCTCTAGCCTTGTTGCTAATCCCTCAAAGCTTTCCTTTGTTCTGCTGTAGCATTTGCCTCGGGAATCTCTGGTTCCTTTTCATTGTCTCCTTCTACATAGTCCCAATAACCTTTTCCTTTTAGGAAATTTGTTATTATGAACTTCCATGCAGGGTAGTTATTTATCTCAAGCTTCTCAGTGACAATCTGACTGAAACCGTCAGACATCTTGAAGCACTAAGACAAAATAGCTACAATCTGCAAAAACCTGCAAATCTGATGAACCTGCTATCGTGGTACCTGTAACGCTTTCTACACTCAACGAGTGTCCACAATCAAACGTACATACAACCATTGTACTTGTACAGTAAATCTCTGTATACTGCACTTTGGGACTAGATGACGTGGCAGCAGGCGGGGATCAACTTCACCAAATCTTGCAAAAAACGGTTCTGAATGGCGTCGCCCTTGCATGCTAGGCATTCTTTCCTTCTTCCGCGCACTCATCCGAGAAACCCACAAGCGGGCATGAGCTCTTCTTCCTTCTTGCCGTGCCCTGGCTGCTACCTACACGCTTTCTTCTCCTTTTTTCTTTCTCTTTCACACGCATATATGCCGGCTAAAGCATTGCCAAGCACGAAACTTCCTTCAACAGTCCTTGACTAACAATATTATATAGAATTTTAATGCCCTTATTAGCTTCTTAGTGCAATCACGCCTTCAAGATGCAAGCATAGGTGATTTCTTTGGCCTGAGAGCACTCCCTTTTCACTCGTTGAAAATAGCCCGAAGCTTCTTACCGCATCCATGTTGGGCACTTCCCGCAATCATTGCATTCCAAGAGACGCCATTTCAGACACGATGCTCTTCAAGTACTTATGTGCTTCTGTACGGGCACCACATTTAGCGTATTTAACTTTCAAAGCATATCGGTTTGCAATATTCCCTAATTGAAGCTCAAAAACTCCCAGATGGTACTGCGACCGAGCCGACGAGAGTGGCAAAAAACTGGCCCCCGGTGAATCTTTAACGACCCATGACTTGGCAAACCGTAACTCCGATCATCACTGATCTGAAAAGACCGACACACTCCACAAAGTGAGCACTTTAGGCCCGTGCATTCATTTCATTTCTGGCACCTCAGCTGCAGTTTGTAAAGAAAGAGGATGCAAGAGAGCTACACAAGACAAGCACAAAACACACAGAGATGGAAAGCTTCTTCTTCTTCTCACAGAAAAGAGAGTACAAAATGACTAAGTGCTAAAACTGAAAAGTAGCACATATGTACATGCGGTCACTAAGTGTGAACTCGCTAGAAGCGTACTAGGCTGGCACTCTAAGTGTATTCCAGCTGTAGAATCACTGGAAGAGATCCTCCGTGTCGGTCACCTAACGCATCAGTGAGTAAATGCCGTAAGCGGCCAAGACCCGTAGTGGATGCCAACTCAAGATGTAGAGCTTGACATCTCAACACTTTCTTGGCAACATAAAGCAGTTCAAGTCACTTTCTAACAACCTATTTAGTAACATTGAGCACCTTAAAACATTTTCTTACCACCAAGTCACTACTTTGTACTCCTTGTGAGCAGAGAAAGTGCTTCAGAGTGTAGATTGGTTCCTTGAAAGCACTTTGAAGTACTTTTTAAGTACCATTCAACATTGTGGAGCACTTCAAAGCAGTCTCTTCATTCAATCCTTACCACTTGGTATAAACTTCATAACCGCCTAGTAAGCAATTAAGAGTTATGTCAAAGTACTTCAAGGTACTTTCAAGGACCCTTTCAGCACTTTCTCACCACTTTTTGAGCACCTATTAAGCCCTTTCAAAGCATATTTTACACACCATTGATCACTTCACAGTAATTTCTAAGCACCTGGTTACCACTTTCTTGGCACCAAAAAGCATTTTAAATCACTTTTTGACTACCTATTGAGCAACAGTGAGCACTTTAAAGAACTTTCTTACCACCTAGTTACCACTTTTACTCCTTGTGAGCAATTAAAGTGCTTCAAATTGCCTATCCGTTCCTTGAAAGCACTTTGAAGTACTTTCTAAGCACCATTTTGTATTGTGGAGCACTTCAAAGCAGTCTTTTTACTCAATCCTTTCCACTTGGTCAAAACTTTATAACCACCTAGTAAATAGTATAGAGCTATGTGAAAGCACTTCAAAGTACATTCAAGGACCCTTTCAAAACTTTCAAGCACTTTCTCACCACTTTTTGACGACATGTTAAGCACTTCCAAGCATATTGTAGGCACCATTGAGTATTTTAAACCACTTTCTAACCACCTCGTTACCACTTTATTTGCACCATAAAGAATTTCAAATCAATTTTTGACCTCCTATTAAGCAACATTGAGCACTTCAAAGCACTTTCTTACCACCTAGTCACCACTATGTTCTCCTTGTGAGGAGTTTAAGTTCTTCAAAGTGCTGATTGCTTCCTTGAAAGCACTTTGAAGTAATTTCTAAGCACCATTCAACATTATGCAGCACTTTAAAGCAGTCTCTTCACTCAATCCTTACCACTTGGTCAAAACTTCATAACCACCTAGTAAGCAGTATAGAGCTATATCAAAGCGCTTCAAAGTACTTTGAAGGACCCTTTCAACACTTTGAAGCACTTTGAAGCACTTTGAAACACTTTCTTACTACGTGTCAAGCATATTGTAGGCACCATTAAGCACTTCACAGCACTTTTAGATGCTTTTAAGGCATTTGTAAGCACTTTCTAGGCATCAATGAGCACTATAAAGCTTTTTCTAACCACTTTCTTAGCACTTCCTACTCAAAGTAAGCAGTTTAGACCTATCTCAAAGCACTTCATAACATGAACCACTTCTAGTCTAAAGTCTAACCACTTGGTCAGCACATATTCTATTTATCTATCGAGCAATTTGAATTTATGACAAAGCACTTCTAGGAACTTTTAGCAACAAGCTTACCTACAAGGAGTCCAAATATTCTTTAAGACGCCCCGAATCAGTAGTGGCACTTGCCTTGGATAGCATCTTGGTGATAGCTGTGACCTTTACCTCTTTGTGGTCTACCTCTCATGGATCTAAATCGGGTGAGGTCTTGAGCACCTCTAGCTGCTTGTTTAGTTGGTCCAATCCCCTGTAGAAGTCACTATAAACAAAAAATTTCCCTTCATTTCTAAGCCACAGGTCCCTCTTTTCTTGCAGCTGCACTTTCACCTCGCCCAACATCCTTTTTTGCTCATTCTCCTGGCCACTAAGTCCCTCCGCCATGCTAAGCACCAATTGATTATACATTGGCATCTCTACTGCCTAAAATGGCCGCAGCTTGCTTGCCAACATTCTCGGTATTGATGACAAGGCACCGTCACAAATAGATGCTTCTATTTGAATGACACCTGTCAAGCCATAATTGGTGCAAAGCTTGTTGATCTTCCACTCCAAACCCCCTTTTTGCATCTAGTAGTTTTCAAGGACATTGCCACCAAACCTTGCCCATGCAATTCGATGTCCAGTCGGATCACTCATTGCTGTTTGGACAGCTCTCATGCACAAAACCCCGTGCAAATTTTGCCAGCAACTCACCATTGGATGGGGTTGCTTGATATACCTTCTAGTACAAAAGCCGGCACTCGTCAACAAATGCATTCCTCACATGGTTGAGAAATAGCTTTGTGGTTTTCTTGTGCAGGCACTTGAAGACACTCGGCCACTCCTCATCGGGGATATCTTTATCTATGAGCTCTTTAGGCAGCTTCCCCTCTAGGTTGAGCCCGTACTCCTCATGTAGTTCCTCGACCGGGAAGAAAAATCTTGATAGCCGCAGAGACTCCAATGCTACAAGCACCAGAAAACAGAGCTTGTTGAAAGCCCAGATTTGCAAACACTGAAGCAATGGAAAACAAAATGCAAAACATGCACATGCATACCTTTTGATGACTTTGTTGACAGCTTCGAGTTCGATGAAAAACATTCTAGAGTGTCAGGCATAGCCTTTATCTCCACTTTGGATAAACTTCTTGGCGTCGCTTGCTCATTGGGTGGAGGGGTTTAATCTTGAAGTTCAAGTTCAGACATTGTGCCCTTCCCAGTCTTGTGTCTTGGTAAACCACGTGCAAGTGACTTCATCTTGTAGCCTACCGCTTGACTGTACAGTAAAGAGGATGAGCTTATGAGCACACAGAGAAAGACTAATGCCTATAGCTCCAAGTGCTACAATATAATGCATGCAAAGCTTGCCTTTGATAAAGCAGACAGGCAAAACGGGACATGCAAACATGTAAGCCTCAGCAGTTCAAAACTGTTTATGAGCATAGCTGGCGACCTCTGTTTGCGGAAAGGATGCATGTCTTATGAGCACGAGGAGAAAGACTGGTGCATGCATACAACTTCAAGTGCTACAATATTCATGATGCATGCAAAGCTTCACTTAGAAAGCAGCAAGAAAAACGGCACATGTAGACATGGAAACCTCACCAGTTCAAAATGGCAGTAGGGTTTACCTTCTCAATCCAGCAGAGCATATGCGAGAGTGAATGAGGTGAGTGTTTGAGTTTTGAAGCTCAGAAAGATCACCTGTCACACGTGAGAAGAATCTGTCAAAAGTTGACCTCGTCCTATGACAAGTCACATCACGCATATTCTTGAAATGATGGCTGAGCCGCCCCTCCCTACAATCATTGGCCCCTTCCAACTACTAAGGCCATTAAAATTTCAAAATTCCCCTTTTCTTTTTTAAATTTATCACCACAAATTCCTTTCCAGAGTAGTCTCTTGGTGGTACCCCAAAAAGTGAAATAGTGGTATCACCAATACATGCTTAGACTCAAATAAGGGAGTCTTGAGCCCAAGGTATATAGCCTAAAACAATGCCTTATGGAGGGAATCAAGTGGGAGTGAGAGCTTGAGGCTCTAGGCTATGGTGTATGTGCATGGGCAGAACCCTAATGCTATTCGTGGATGGTAGTGGTGGCTTTGTCGATCGTTTTTTATAGTGCTAGCAATTGTGATGGCATCTATTGTCAACACAATCATTATGTGGATTTCCTATTGTTGTGTTCATGTGGCCCGTGACAAACCCATTTTGTATGAGGACAAGGGCACCCTCCCACAAATGGCGCCAAGTGCTATTGCTCAGCATAGGGGACACTCACAAGTGGAACTTGGAGCTCAAGTTAGCTGAAACAGGCAAGTGGCTGGTTGCATGCAAAGTAGGTGCTAAAAATAGAAAAGGGCTTGACAAAACTAGGCAAAAAACACAACGCCCTACAAGGGCACATTTTTGGCATTTTTGAGGGGGAGGGCTCAGTTTTTTGAGAGAATAAGGAGAGAGATTTGCATACAGTGAAGAAGAAGAAGGTGTTGTAACCAAGCTTGGAGTAATAAAAAACCCCCCTTCTCTAAGTGCTATCAATTTCCCCCATCCCCTTTTTTTCTTCCTCTTTGTTATGATGCTCGCTTGTGTTCCTCGGTGTGGGGTGGTGTTGTGGTACCCCGAACTGTTTGTGGTGTGGTGCAAAGGGAGACAGGTATAGTGTGGTTGTGTGGACGTAGTGTGTGTAGTTGGAATTGAAACAATGTGGGGTGAATTTGAATTATCCAAATTGTGATGGTGCGTGTTTGTAAGGCATGATCAATTTTTGATAGTAAATTTTTTTTGTTGTGAATGCAAATATGAGAGGAGTGGGTGCTCCAAATTGTGTTGGTGCGTGTTTGTAAGGCATGATCAGTTTTTTATAGTAAAATTGTTTTGTTGCAAATGTGAATATGAGAGGAGTGGGGTGCAGTGAGTGCCCTGAGCCATAGAGATGCATTTGTTTGTGTTTCTAGGTGTGTTACCATTCCCCTCTCCAACACTAAGAAAGTCCAAATGTGTATGGCAAAATAAATAATGTTAGGGTCTGTTCGTTGAGCCAATGGTATAGGCTAGAAAATTGGTGAGTAACAACTATACGCCATTGTAGAGGAAATGGGTTCCTTGGTGCAAGACAACTTGTAACAATTCCTTTTCATAAAGTACATTAGTTTTTTTTTTCAAAATGTAATTTATGTTACGTAGAAGTAATAAGCTTTTATTGTTCCTTTCATTGAATTTATCCATTAGGTTTTGACAATTTGTTTCTTTGATGTGTAGTGGCCATCAACTAAAAAATAATTTGGTATCAACAAATGTTTAACCTTGCACTAATTAGATCAAGACTCTAAATAAAGGGGGAGATGAAAAAAATATCAACAATCATGTATAATGGTTGGATCTCTTAATCCCAGAAAAAATGAGTGGATGGGATGAAAAAAATGGTAAACATGCTCATGAGTGGGCAAGCAGTCTTCCATTAGAGTCATATTCATCGTGTACCCTTTGATCTCTCATGAAGGAAACTTGATTGAAAGGGAATGGATTGCATTATTCCTTTATGAATTTAAAGAAGGCTTTTGATGCAGCTCCTTCAAAGAATCTTTGGAGAAGCATGGAAGAACGCCAAGACCCAAGTGAATACATGCATGCAATTTCTAGTACTTTATACAAGAAAGTGATATGTATATGCTTGGGAGAGAATTTTCCCCAATAAAAGTTGATGTTAAGTAAAGGATTTACTATCACAAACTCTCTTTAAGCTATGCATTGATGAGTTGAATAATATGGCTCTTGAGCATATGCATGAAGAAGGAATTGAAATTTTTCTTATTGGTAGTGTTGTAATCATTCATCCTATATGAAAATGATCTATTTTTTTGGCTCATACTCAAGAAGATGCACAAAAGCTCATAACTATACTTGTGAATGATTTTTCTTGCACAAATGTTTGGTGGTGAATGCCTCCAAGACAAACTATCAACAAGGAGAAGTAATGTATTGCATACCAATATGCTAGCATATAGACCATTGGCTACAATATTGTGAGTCATTCTCACCTTAGATGTACACATACTACCCATAAAGGGTGGAGTAGGGCATGCAAAGCATAATCTTATGGTAGAGACTAAAACCCACAATATAACAGATCATGTGAAATAATATGAGTACCCATACATGCAACATCCAATCCATAAATGATACAAGAGGATGATAGAAGAACTCACTGGGCCATCAAGGAAGACAGAACATAGATCTTCCTTGGCATGCATGTGGTTATGCATGTCCTAAATTTGCCTACATATATCATGACATAGATCATGATTGATTCAAATTTTCTTGCGTCTATCATGACATGACATATTTATTGCCTTCAAGACTAGCCCAACATGGTCTCAATTTTCTTGAGATTATGAGGGGAGAGTGAGAGGGTATGACACATGGCTAGGTCTCCTAACACTTCCTTCACTCCCTTACATATTTTGTGGCCCTCCTCTAATGAACACAAGCCTACACAATTGTCATTGCTTCCATGCAACTACTAAAAAGCAAGACATTGATTGAATATGTGCATCACCCTTGGCGTCAAATAAAGCATCTTGCAATAAAATAAGAAAAATAGTCAAATAAAAATAGGATTTTTTTGGGCTATTTGGACTTTGCACATTGAATAGAGGTAGAATAAGATGTGGAGAGAAATCTCAACACTTCTCTTCCTCTTGTTTTCTTTACCCTTGGTGGTAATGCTCTAAACTACCTAGCCGAGAGAGAGAGAGAGCACTTTCCTCCTCTCCTTTGATCCCCTAGCTGCCTCTCCACACACACACAACAAGAGAGACTCTCATATAGAGATAAAGACTCTCTTACCTTCTGCCACCATGACTGGTCTCCTCTCCTTCCCTCTCTCTCCTCTCCTCCCTCGAGGGCATCACTTAATAATTATGTGAATATCACGTGAGTGCAGTAGAAGGGGTTATTAAATTTCAAATTTTCTCACGTTTTCACACAAAGAAGGGTACCATAAAATGGAATTGGAATTTTTTTTACCAGATTGAATAGGAAAAGGGTGTATTTTATTTGTCAAAAATTCACAAGTAAGAAGTTTTATAAATAGTCCTTGAACGCATGTGATATACGTAATTTATACATAGTGACCCCCCCGCCCCCCCTCCCAAGTCACCTCGTTTTGACAATGTTCCCATTATGCATCTTTTGATTTTTCTACTTCAAGGGATCAAGGGGCTAGAGGAGGACGCACACTCTTTCTCTCTTTCAATCCAGTGAGTTCTCTTTGTTCTCCTCCCCTCTTATCTACTAGATAGCATCCTCTCCTCTATGCTTTAAGGAGGTGATGAAGTGTTGTCTTTCCCTCCAAGACTCCTCAAAAGTCTAAGATTGTATTTGAGGCCCCTGTAAGAAATGAAACAACCAAAATTAGCAACAAACATAAAATGTGGAAAACTATACTTAGCATTCAACCTCCTATCACATCACTTGCATTAATACTCGGAGAAAAACCCCAAACGTGCTGTAATACCACTATAAGATCATGACACTAACCACAATCCAAGACTCTAGAAAGGCACACTGATGCTCATGATGGTAGTAGAGCAACAGAATATTGTCACTATGCAAATGTATTCCGTTGATGCATGGATAATACTATCTAATACATTGTGATTGCATGCATGGTATTTGTCCTTAGATTTTAGAAATGAAAACTTAAGAAAGAATCTCAAGAGATGTTTATGCTAAGGAATTTCTAAGGGTTTTTGAACTCTCTCTCTCTCTCTCTCTCTCCCCCCCCCCCGCCCCGCCCCGGGGAAAGAGCTAAGAGCTCTCTCCTGGGTGCTCGCTCATAGGCTCTCTGTGTAAATGTTACTCATTTTTTTGTCTTGCTAAGTTAGGTCTTGCGAGAGGAGCAATACAAAAGGTGGGGGAGGAAGGTTGAGAGAGGGGGAAGAGTTTGTCCCCCCCCCCGGCAAGAGCTAAGAGCTCTCTCATAGGCTCTCTGTGTAAATGTTACTCATTTTGTTGTCTTGCTAAGTTAGGTCTTGCAAGAGGAGCAATACAAAAGGTGGGGAGGAATGTTGAGAGCGGGGGGAGAGTTTGTCTCTATTGAGGCTCAAAGAGAGAGAGAGAGAGAGAGAGAGAGAGAGAGAGAGAGAGAGAGAGAGAGAGAGAGAGAGAGGGGGGGGGGGGGGGGGGGGGGGGGGGGGGGGGGGGGGCGCAAGAGATAGAGACTGAAAGCAAGACTAGGTTGGGGGAGAGGAGGGTGCATGCATCCAAGGGATTTGAGTGGGGGAGGGGGAGAGGTAGATGATGGTGGTCTAGAAATGCTTTATAGTAGCACTAGTATATGAAAGTGGACAATGTGATTGGTCATGTTATGCAATACTTTCTTTGCATGCATGAAAGGTGTTTTTCCGTCTCTAGTAGTTTCCATCACAAATTGACAATCACCACTCACATGTCCACTGACTACTATGATCTATACAATTGAATTAAGATTTAGTGGGAGAAGGAACATTTGATGATATACCAAAGTAAGGACCTTCTTAATGCTTGTTTATATTTATAGTTTGTATAAAGATACATTTATGATTGGTCATGTTGTCATGTAATAAATAATATCCTAATGCATTTCACCTCTCTAGTTTTGGTATCACTTATTAGGTGATCAATGATGAGAGGCACATTACAAACATTCCCAGATAAAGATTAACTGTTTTGACAAACCGAGTGTGCGCATCCATATGTGAACGGCATGATCCACATAAAAGACATTGTAACTTAGTTTTTGGGGAATTTTTTGATGTACTAATGCAGAGTGCTCTTGCTCTTCTTTCTCTCTCTCCTTATCCTTTGGCTATTTGAGTATGTGAGTATGTGCATGAAAGAGAGAGAGAGAGAGAGAGAGAGAGAGAGAGAGAGAGAGGGAGGGTTTCTATGATCTTCAAGCATTGGAAATGGTACACCAATGGAGAGGTGGTCAGGTAGTAGAGGTGATCTCATTATTTACTATATCATGGTATTCCCTCTTTGACGGCGATAGAGGGAGGTGAGTTACACACTAACCACACTTGTTGAGCTTGTTTGCACTAGGATTGTGTGCTTGCAACCTTCATGTCTCATTGTAAGTGTGTTACCATGATGAACATCTATAGCATAGCTATCTGAGACTAACATACTTATGGCAATACTCAGGAAAGTGACTTAGGGCATGGAGACTTTTTGAGGGTGTAACAAGCAAATGCTTCAACTCAACAAGCAAATCACCAGCTTCCAGATCAAAAAAAATTCCTCTATCCTTTCTCATTGCTCTCGGTCATCACGCCATTTCAATGACTAAAAGGACTCGACATCCTTGAAACTTTAAGGGAAGCTATATCAGGTCTAAGGGGACAAGTATACAAAGTCTGGCAACATTCCAACAAGGTACAAAAATCGCAATCCACCTTGAAGATAAGAATAGCTCTTGACAAGCATAGTTGAGACCTATAGTTGTTGCTCTAATTCTTTGATGATTGATATGCATAGCAATTTTCTTATTGCTAGTACGTGATGTAGAAGGGATTCATACAAGAGGATAGTGATTTTCTATTAGTGGGTCGCCGTGACGGACGTCTACAACATAGCTTTTTGTACTAACATAATGTCAATATGCAAGGAAGCGACTCGAAATGGGGCACAGAGACTTAATGAGAGTGTCCATCTCACCAAAGTGAACTCAGAGGGCTACTCATACTATGAAAAAATCAAATCAACCACTTCCAAGTCAAAGAATCATTATGCGTCCAATCTCATCGCTCTAGGTCATCATGCCTTTTCGGCATCCAAACAAATTTGTAATGCGATGAAACTTAAGGGAAGATACTACAACACCTAGGGGCACAATCCTACCAAGTTCTGCAACCATCTAGGAAGGTACATAAATGAACAATGAACATTCAAAACTCCTTTAAGCTAATGATATCCTTTTGTTTAAAACTAAAGGTTTTGTCTTAAAGGCTAAGGGAACTTTACCACGGCCATTTGGCCACTTACAAGGGGTGTAGACTCAGAGAAGCTGAGAGGGTATGCCAAAATATATTACAATTACAAATCTTCATTAGCTGAATTACACTGCTTTGTTCAAAAAAATGAGCGAGTATTACAGGGTTTGGTGTACATCTGCCTATTACGTGTCAGCCGGCCGCTATGTTCACCAAACATTCCCCCCTTCCTATTCATTGCACATTCTCATGCAATCTGTCTCTGAGTGTAGTCTATTGTCTTTTCTCTAGCGTTGCAGTAAGGTTCCTGAACTTTTGCGCTCTTGCCTCAATCTCCACTTTTGTCACCAGCTCTTTGAAAGGGTTATTGATGAGAGTACTTTGATATGCTATATGGCGTGTTGTCAGATCTTTTGTCATGGGATTGAATATGCAGGAGTCTACCTCAAAGAATCTGGTCATGAATGCATCCTCAAAAGTCTGCATGTAGTGGGAGGGCAGAAACATGAATCTTGCATAGAATCCCATGATGAAGTTCTTGCTTGGGGATTTCTATCTCCGTATTTCAGCAGAGCCCTCTTGTGCCTTCCACAAAAATTTGCTAGGGATGCTCTGTTGCCTCTATATCATTAAAAGTTTTTATGCAGATGATTAGCATCTTGGCAATTTTCACGAGCATCTGGCATCATGCAAGATCCGGGATCTCCTTCATCATTCAATGACCCCTTTGAGTGTCTGAACCATATACTTCTCTGACGGGGGGTTGTCATTGATTGTCTTTGTTATAACTGGGTAGTTCAACACCACCGGCCTTTTGCTTTGCTAAGAGTAAAAGTTGTCCGAGGATCACCGTCTGTTGTTGATGGGACAGTAAGTTGGGTCAATCCTGAGGTGCTGCTGAGCGTTCCTATAGTAGGTTTTGTATGTTTGTCATTGCTCAAACCATTTCTTTTGCCAAGGGGTTGATTGTCAATAATGGTCTGAATTTGAATTGCGGTGACAAAAACATCCCTATAATATCCTCGGGTGTTTGGTTCAAGGTCAGGTAGCATGCTTTGCTTCCATAATCTAGCCTCCTGCCGCATCAATGTTAGGGCAATCATCTCATACCCAATGTTTTTTACCTCCTCATGTGGAGTAATCATGAGAAGGGCAGCTGATTCCATCACTTTCAATTCATACTACAGATATTCTTTGTGCAAGGGTCTTAGACTTTTGAGATCCAACACTGAATTTCGTCCTTGGTCGAATCCGAAATGGATGTCGTGGCTGTATCTACAGATTCCTGTGTTGCTTTTCTAGTTGTAGCTTGCAGATCTGTTTGGTGAACGTCAAATGTGGATTGCTCCAGTCCTCCTTGCTCAAAGTCCACTAGGGCTGTTTGTTGAGGCTTTGCTTGAATTGCTTCAGATTCTCCAAGTCCCCCCATGCCTCTGCCAACTACTTCCTTAATTCTTTGATTTTCTCGTCTTTGATTTTTTGTAGTGCCCTATGTCCTGATGTCATGATTTGTCTATCATACTTTTCCTGAGCAAGGACCTCTTTTAGATCTTTTACCTCTTGGTTCAGGGAGGTTGATCTAGCAGTCATGGTTGAGGAGGTGGGAGTATCTTGTATGACTAAAAGCAGGGTGAGAGTCCTGTTGACCACCACGTATGACTCATGCAGCTTTTTGTTATGTTCCCTTTCTTTGGTTAGTTCCTCCTCAAGGCGTTGTTGCTCGACTTGCCAGGTAGTGTTTGCCTCATTAAACTGTTGCACCTCCTTGTAACGGTAGGCTGCATTTTCATGTTCTCTTTGCAACTTGCATTGGACTTGTAGCTGTGCTTTCTCCAATTCCTCTATTCTTTGTTTTTCCTGCAAGGTATTTTCAGCTTCCTTAGACGCCTCTCTTTTGGTATCTTCGAGCTCTAGCTCGCGCAAGTTGTAGAGAGCCCTTTTGCATTGGAACTAGATCTTGATTTTCTCTAAATGAGCATCAATGTCAAATGACTTCATCATTTCTTCTCCCTCCCCTACTACATCTTGCAATCGAGGTGATCTTGGTGTCTGCTGGCTTCTTTGACCTTGATTTGATGGCCCAGCCTCATCAATTGTTTTTTCCTTCAGTTTCAGTTCTTCTATAGCTATCGAAATTGTGGTAGGCTTTGGTTGTGTTGCCTCCATTCCCTAATCAAGATTTTCTTTTGGTTGCACCTTCTCCACTCATTGCTCTAGGAGGTCTACAACTTTTTCTGTCTTTTCTATTGCAGTCTTTGAAGGTACCTCCTTGTCTTTGGGAGAATCAAATTCCTGACCCTGCTGGTCAAGTGTGTCTTGCTCTTCCTTCCCTTGTGATTTATCTTCCTCTTCCTTGGTCTGAGCGGATTCACTAGATGATTCAAGATCATCAATGCATGGTCTCTTTGCCTCTTCTTTCTCTCTTAGCTCCATCTTTTGTTTGAGCTTGTTATGGATCCGTTGCTACATGGTGCAGGCAATCTCTCGATTCTCCTTGGCTTCTTGTCTTTTTTGTTGCTTGATCCGTTCCATAGTTTTTGTCTGCCTACGTAGCAACGGAATTTCTTCTTCTTCTTCTTTTTTCTCATCATCAGCTTTTGTTCCTTGACTTCTTTTGTCTTCATGCTTCTGTTGGCGGATCCTTTCCCTTAGCGCCTGCGCTTCTTCCATTATTCTCATGGCTTGAGTAATTGGGATGGCCTCTGCCACGTGGGCTGTTCTCTTCTTCAATCTTGTATACCCTAGGGAGAACTGATTTTCATGCTCCTCTTCCAAAGATTGGTACTCTGAAGGGGTATCTCTTTGTTGGGACCCAGCTTCCTGGCAACTCGGAGCATCCGACTCTGTCTTTTTGTTGTCAGTGTCCTTTCTGGTTACACTTTGCCTTGTTTGCTTAGCTTCTGGTTTCGGCCTTGTGGATGGTCTAGCCACCGGTCTTATTAATCTTTTAGATTTGTGAATCAAGTCTATTTGCGCTTCTGCAGGTGGTAGATTATCAATAATCCCTAATGCTTGTTGATAGGCAATTTGCGTTAGCATTGGTCCTGCATTCATACATGTAGGTCTTGCTTTTTTTGCTCCCCTTTAGATTTTCTTCAACGATGTTGTCAAAGAGGTAATTTCCAAAGTCGCAGCTAGCGACTCTTCTCTCTGTTAGGCCCATTGCCATTACTATTGCCATGAGCAATAGCGGTCCCGTGTATCTTGGTGGCTTCTGTACTTTGAAGTGTTGCAATATGAGGTGCAAAAGCAATTCGGTTTTTGAGTAGATCAAATCTTGATATGTCAACTTGTGCCCTCTTTGCTTCAGGAAATCTTTGTCCTTGTCTATTGCTTTTGTCTTTTGCAATAGATTGTGCATCCCTTGCAGCAGATGGAGAGCTTTATTGATTATTTCTATTGTGATCTTAATCTTGACTATAGCCCCATCTTTGTTAGCCAGAGTGGCTTCCCCATTGTACTGAATCAAGCTTATGAGTTCATGAGCTTTTTTGAAGTCCGTTCCCCAGGGTGATAATCATAGGAAGCTGTCCAATTGTAGGCATCTGCCCCCTGCTTGTACTTCTGTCTTTGGTGCAATGTCCACATTTCCCTTGGGAAGATAGTGGTCTTCACTATTTCTCCGTCCACGGCTCCAAATCTTTCGATGAATATGTTGGTCGGTATTGCTTTGAGTACCTGTTGAATGATATGAGCCTTCTCATTTGAGGAGATATCTATTATCTCATAAGGTGCAGCTTCCCACTCCCTTTGTACTTTCCTTCGAGGCATTTTGTGGTCAGTTTAGCATTGGAAACAGGGTTTAGCAATTGATCAGAACTGTTGAAAAGTTGAAGAAAATGCAAACTTTGACCATAAAATGAAAAATGAGCATAACTTTGAAAATCCAACTAGGGGAGGTTGTTCCTGGGCATATGGAGATGCTATTGTGCAAATTTCTCTGGATTTAGGGTTTGAGGTACATGGATAGCGATCCATGTTGGACAACATTTTAAAAATCTGATGATACCATCTGGTAGGATTCATCTAGATGGTTACTTGGTCCAAACATTTTGAGATTTGGATCATTGGTTTGGTATTTAGGCTAATTTTTGGAAATCTTCTGCAGACTTAGAGAAATTTGGCATTTTGAAGTGAATTTTGGAAATCAAATGGCGTGAAACTTCATGGCTTGGCTTCTTTGAACATACTGTGCGATATGGTGTGGATTTTTCTTTGTTTGGGCAAAAAGGTACATGGATCGCGATCCATGTTGGGAGAAATTTTGATACAATTTCTTTGTACATATGTTCCCATAGGTCTTCCTAGTACATTGGTGAAATATTTTCAAATTTGGACATGTTTTTTTTAGTTTACCCCATTTCCCAGTTTATGGCCATGTTTTTTCCGTCTCAACCATAGCTATTTTTTGGCACCACTTTTGGGCACATCCTTTGCCTAATATTTGTTATTGCCTCAATTTCCAATGATTTATTCATGTAATTCACAGCTTTGCCTAGCTCCCTGTCAAATCCCACCAGAATCTCAATCCATTGGAGGGGAAAAATTGATCTAGGAAAATTGCACCACTTTGCAGGTAATCTTTTGCTTGGTTTTGATCCTAAAAACACCTTTAAGTTACATCTCCTTGATGATAGGCTTTGAGGAGAGTGTGAAGCTTCCCAACTGGCTAAAGTAGCAAATGAAAACTCCTTAAGAACTCTGCTCCTAGCCCTACTCCATGATTTTTTTCCTATAAGCATACCATTTTTCCTTTCCATGAGTTTTTGCTAGAATCATACCATTTTTTCTTTGAAAATGGCCAAAAGAACATTTGCAGCAACCCAAAAGGATTTGATGATTTTAAGAGCAATTTTTGTGATTATTTTTGCAACGCCAGTCATATTTTGCATTCCCCAGCTAGTGAACCACTACTACCCTCATTTTAGCAAAAAAGGTACATGGATCGTGATCCATGTTGGGAAGCATTTTGCAATCTCAGCTAGAGGAGGTTGTTCTTGGCCACCTGTGGATGCTTTTGTACAAATTTTCCTGAATTTAGGGTTTGAGGAACATGGATTGCAATCCATGTTCCACCACCTTTTGCAATTGTTTTTGGCCTGCCTAATCCTGCCAACTATTAGGGGTCTACTGATGAAAGGTTTTAGGTTTTGGGTGAGTTTTGAAGTCCCACAATGTCCATGCCAGTTTGCAGGTTTTGTGACTTTGTACTGCTTTGATCTATTGTTTTGGCAATGTTGATGCAGTATGGGGCATACATACATGTTCTTGTAGAGTTAATGATCATACATGTTGAATCCGGTGTAGTAAGAGCTATCAAGGTAGTTGCAGTGGCAGAAACAAAGCCGAAAACCCTATGCTTTTGTGGCTCTCTCTCTCTCTCTCTCTCTCTCTCTCTCTCTCTCTCTCTCTCTCTCTCTCTCTCTCTCTCTCTCAATGCAAATGAGCTTATGTTTCCCCATTTGACTATATGTTCCTAGTCTACCCGGAATGCCCCATTCATACTTACCTCCATTGATTATATCTTGTTATTCATGTCAACTGTAGTTCAAACCGTTCTTCATTTTGATATTCGATTGACAAATGACGTCCAATCTGTAGTTTTGATCCTTTAGAAGTTGGCTCAAAAATCCATCGTGTGCCGAATCTTTTCATATTTTCTATGTTTGAAGCCCTTGCTTTGAAGTTTCAGTGCTTGCTTTCAAAAGTCAATTCCGACTTTCTTGGCTTGACTTATCAATCTTGTTGATTATTTGTTGTTTTTAACTTTTTAGTAAAAGAAAATTATTTACAGTTATTATTAATTGGCCAAAATTAGTGTAATCTCATACATACATATTCTTACCCCGATATTAGATGGTGTTGGTATGGCTTATGATTATGTTGGCTAAGAGTTTATAAGGCTCTGAAAATCTTGTTTTAAAGGAAAAAAATTAAATGATAATAATATATACAAAATGATAATCTTGCTGCATTTTCCCCCCTTCCTAGTTTGAGTCATCCCAAATGAACATGTGTTAGAGTGCATGAAAACAAACAATGTGTCTATGCATAGCTGTATAGTGTGGCTCTATGATGTGAATGGAGGATATGCATGGGGAAACAAAATGTTGTGCAAGAGAGGGCTCCTGAACAATATATTCAGTGGTTGCTGATGGTGAGATTACGTTGAAGTTGCGAGGTCCTAACAGTAGTAATTGTATAAGATGCGCCCTGTGTTTGACGATGACCTGCAAAAGTTGTGATCCTGCTTATTGTTTTGATTGAGGGCTTTGTTTTGGTCGCCACCACTAAAATTGCTTTGGTGTGGATTCCCTTGAAGAGGCATCTTGTGAGCGAGTTTGTTTTGGTTTCCATACCCACTTGACTTCTTTTGGTTGTCGATGTTGATGTTAGATTGGCCTATGTTGCCTGACAAAAGCCTTGGGCAGTTTATCGAGGTTGGATTTCTGTTGAGGCAATGTAGAGTGACTTGTATTGCTTTTCTTTTTGGTATCCACAATTTCTTCGGATTGGTTTGCATGATGGACTTTTTAACCCATATTTTTCTGACCACGGTTGGAGAATATCGCTGATTTGGAGCAAGTGGTGATTGTAGAGGTTCCCATACATGGTTTGTTTGTACAAAGGGTTTGGCGAAAGATTGGTCCTCTTATCTGAGCTACAAGGTATTGTCCTGCCAGTTTTGTGTGGCTTGATAAGTGTGTATCCATGGCACTCCTAGAATAATTGCTTTGTTAAAAGATTATGGTCCTTAACCACATGAAATTGATGAGGATAAATTGTTCCATCAACAGTGATTGGTAAACTTACGTATCCTAGACTGTCCATTGTGCCTTTGTTTGCCAATTTGAACCCCATCGTGTTTGGCATTAAAGGTTCCCTTGTGAGTTTTCTAAAAGTGGAGTAGTTAACAACATGAGCTCTTGCCCTAGTGTCCACTAATGCTCGCTCAGTGGTGCCATCAGCAAATTGTAACCTAATGCGTAGATCCATGTCACCTAACCATGTAGCCTCCGTTAGTATGGATGTTATCTGAATAGTATTGATATAATCATTCTGTTGTGCATTTCTTTGAAAGTTTTCTTGCTCCTTGCGCTTTAATATTCTAATTTTGGCTTCCTGCTGTGCATGTTCTCTAATGTCATGTGCTTGACTTCTGCGCTGATCTGCTGCATGTATTGTTTCGAGTTCTTCTCGAGTTAGCGGAAGAAGATATTTCTTTAATCTGTAGCCACTCATCCAATTAGGCATCTTCTCACCTGCTAATGTTGCAAGCTTGATGGTGCCACTTTGTGATATATCATGTATTACAAAAGGCCCCATCCATCGCTTTTTGAGTTTTTTTGGAATAGGAAAAGCATGTATTACAAAAGGCCCCATCCATCGCTTTTTGAGTTTTTTGGAATAGGAAAAGTATCCCAGCTATCGCTCTCATTCTGGTTTCATCTGATTGCTCGAGGGTGTCTAGTCTTTCTGA
This sequence comes from Adiantum capillus-veneris, assembly GCF_014529385.1. NCBI lineage: Eukaryota > Viridiplantae > Streptophyta > Polypodiopsida > Polypodiales > Pteridaceae > Adiantum > Adiantum capillus-veneris. Next base: position 73,082,344 of record NC_140951.1, on the reverse strand, counting down.
TAGCTTGTGGGCCATCCACCCTAATTGTGTTGTAACTCGTAGGGTTTTGATTAAGAATTCCATGGGTAGAACTGCATTAATCCCAAACACCTGGTTAAAGGGAGTCGTCCTGATGGAAGTTTTAGAAGCTACTCTTTAAGACCATAGTCCAGTGTGTAGCTTTTGATTCCAATCATTTTGTGAGTCACTGACTATTTTGGTGAGTACCGTGCATAAGATTTTGTTGGTACTCTCCGCTTGCATGTTAGCTTGCGGGTGATAGGGTGTTGATTTGCAATGGACCACCATGAATTCATCAAGGAGGCTTTCAATGATGTTGTTTGGAAAGTGTGCTCCCCTATCATTCACTATTTCTATGGGTAGACCATATCTTGTAAAGGTATGTTTGAAAAGGAATTGAGCTGTAGTTTGTGAATCGTTTTTGTGTTATCTTCACTTCCGCCCATTTCGTCATGTAGTCTGTTTCCACTATGATGTATTGTGTGTGCGATTTGTATCTCGGAGGTATGATGGGACCAATAAAGTCGATGCCCATTTGGCAAAAGCGTGTACCTCCATCATTGGCCTTAATGGCATTTCATCTCTCCGTAGGAGTGGTTTTGTGCGTTGACATTCATCACACCGTTTGACATAGGTCTCTGCATGCCTAAACAGGGTTGGCCACCATATGCCTCAGTGTAGCACTAGCTTTGCCGTTTTATCAGCAAAGAAATGTCCCCATGGCTGACCTGAATGCACTTGTTCTAGAATAATGTAATATTCGCTTTTCGTAGCGCACAATCGTAGTTGTTCTTCTTTTCCCTGCCTATACAGTTGATTGGCAATTAGCAGATAGTGTTTGGCCTCTTCTTCTACAATTTTCATTCTTTTCTTGCCCATCAACCAAAATTTTCACAAAGAGTGAAAGTTCTCTATACATGAAGATTAAAAATCAAGCATGATAGGAGACAATTCAAGCCTTACTTTCCTTTTAAAGAAGGTAGAATTGTTGGGAAGGTATCTACTTCCACTGAATAAGATACGCTCATTTTTTATTATGTATTTAAATTTTTATGATGTTTACATTTTGGGCAAGCAAAGCTATGTAAGTTATGCTTTCTCATACTACACAATGATGCAAAATATTTCAGCAGCATATCTCAATGGATACCTAGCATGGTATATATTGCAAATGCTTCTATCTGATAACTAGGAGTTTAAGCTCCCGTTTTACAGGATTAACCGGGTTGTTAACAACACTAGGTCTGAAGGTGATGATTAATCAAAATTTAGCTGATGACGGTGATGGAAATTCCCTCCTGTCGCTTTATCTGCTTCAAGTATCTTCAATATTCTGCAAACCTCATGTAAGTTCACTGTGTCGATCATCATGCTTCAATTATTGCCAACTGTCTTGCAACTTCTTGCTCTATGTTTTTTGCATTGCCTTAATTAGCGCTCATAAATTTTGTCGTCTCCTCTAATCCACTTGCTATGATTTCCTTTGGTGCTCCGCTTCAATCTTCTTCTTTCCTCGTACTTTGCAAGCCTTGGAGTTGGTTCCCTCCTCTCAGGCTCCTTGCTTATGCATGAGAGCAAGAAAAAGAGCGGCTTCTTGCTCCCCTCTTCCCCTTGCTTATGCTCGAGAGCGAGAGAGAGTCATTTGCTTTGCTTCACCTCTCGTTTTTCTCCCTCTTTGTTTTCCCTTACTCACCGGGGACGAGAAAGAGTGAGCGAGAGAGCCTTCGATTTCTTCTTCAACTCAAAAAAGAGAGAGACCTTCCTTTGCTTATGCGACCCTCCTTGCTTTGGTAGCTGAGGATGAGAGCGAGCTTGCCTCACCTTCCTCCTTCCGAGCTCCCCCCTCGTCTCCCTTCCTCCTTCACCATCACACTTCTCCCCAACCCTCTTACGTTCTCCACTTGCTCCCTTCATTACCCTCTCCTTACTTCCTCTCCTTGATAACCCTTAAAATAGCCGTTATATATTTTTATGCAATGACGGCACCGTGGCTGTGAAAACCGCCACTAATGATGTGGCAGCTGGCTTGGGTGAGTGCACGAAATTTTGAGAGCATGGCACCGAATGTGGTCACCCTGCTAAGTTGATCAAACTTGTCTTCATGCATGTCCTCATTCCGCCACCAAAGAGCACTGTGCAAGCTCCTCTTTCTCCACCTGCGCCGCTTTTCCTGCTAGCCCGCCATACCTTCTCTTTTTCCCTTTTCTTCTCCCATGCACAAGAAACCCCTTTTTTCAAGTATTAGGCGGCCACTAACTTAGGGACCTTGGCCATTAAACCTTGAGCAGCCCGAGTAAAGGGCATCACATTTGGCATACCATCGATTAAAGAATTGCCAACAACAACATCTTTCTCCAGCAACCACTGTCAAACAACCTCATCCGGAATTCTATCACCCGGTTGGGTAAATCCCGCAATCAATACACTCTACAAGATGACATTTTGGACTATGAGCTCATCAAGAGCTTTTTGTGCTATTGTAACGGCACCACATTTCGTATACATATTGGTCAAAGCATTGCTAAGCACAACATCTTTCACCAGTAGTCCTTGACTAACAATATCATCGTGAATTTTGATGCCCATAAAAGTCTTGAATAGTGCCAAATGCCCACAAGATGCAAGTATAAGTGAGTGCATTTGATGTAAGGCCTTCCCATCACATTCAATTGAAGAGTGTCAGACTAGCCAAGCACTACCAATCACGACTACCGACGGCCAAGCACTGCATGAGATGGCATCCCAAACATGAGACTCCTCAAGCAATAATTGCTCCCGCATTCCAAAACCCTGGCTAAATCTCAAAACTCCTAGATGGAACACCGACTGAGTGGACTAGACTAGCACGGAACCGGCCCCCGATGAATCTTTAACAGCTAATATCTTGGCAATCAAAACTCCGATCACTGATCTGAAAAGACCAAGACGCTCCACAAAGTGAGCACTTCAGGCTCGTGCATTCACTTCATTTTTGTCCCCTCAGCTGTAGTTGCTCAATCTGGTGTGGATCTTCAATTGACTCAAACTTCAAACTGCCATAACTTTTGCATCGTAGCTCCAATCTCAACGAGCCGTAAAGACAAGCTCGTAGAGCACTTCAAGCATTGCAGTTCTAGATCATAACCTTCCATCTATACTCACTTCAAGCATACTCGTTTTTAGCATCATTAAGGCATCTATTGTCCCTTTAAAGCCGCATATGTCATACATTAATCATTAAACTTGGCCTGTTAACAAGCCCTGATCAATGCTCAATAAATGTGTAGGCTCCAAAGAAGATTAACTTGCATTTATCTACTCTTTTTCCCATCATGGAAGCGGAGCTACATGACATCGGCTCCTCCACAGGCCTCTCAGGGACACTTCAAGTTTGAGGATGAGCACATGTTTGAGATGGTTGATGAGTTGTTGGCACATGGATCCAACATGTGCAAAAAGGTTTGTAGAACATGCACTAAACGAGCACAAACAATGGATGATAGTTTTTTATCAAGTGTCCAAATACCTCTTTACATTGATGCACATTACTTGGTGCTCTGAGCATCGTTGGAAGTCCTCAGTATACAAGAAAAATTTTGTTAGAGCAATGGCAATATAGATCCACTTATCAAGTAGGTTCTATTTTTTTATTTTTTTATTTTCAATGTCTTCTTGGTCTCTCCAAATGGATTTGTATTGATTATCTATTGGTTTATGATTGATGGACAAAATTCTTTTTATAGATCACGACATGCCTTCAGACGTCAACGAGCATGACCGTATGTCATTGCACTTGGCATGAAGTATGATCGCATCCATGCATGTGTCAATGATTGCATACTTTATGGAAATAAACATGCACATGCCACCTCTTTCCTTGAGTGCAAAGAAGCATGCTACAAGAGGGGCATGATCAGGATTGGATTACCCCCTGTAAGTTATTGAGGCATTTTCCATTTATCTCCTAAATTTTTCACATGTTTAAAAGCAGGTCTATGGTGGAGATTCTCAGATGGCACACAGACCACTACTCCAACGATTGAATGATTTTTTTCACCCCCCAATTCACTTGCATGAAGGCACATCGGGACTCAGTGGCTAGAGTTTCGACTAGAGCATTGACACTTGAGGATTAACTTGGAAAGTGATGGTGTCAGTACCTTTGGCACCAAGTCTACATCATGGAGCACTTGGCCAGTGGTGATCATCAACTATAATATTCCACCATGGAAGAAAACAAACATGGGAAATATACTTCTTTTGTTGCTTGTGCGAAGAAAGTACAAAGTGGAAAATATTGATGTCTACCTCAATCTCTCATCAATGAGTTGAAGGAGTTATGGAAGGGCATCTCTATTGTCAATGTTTCACTTCCAAAGGAGAGGAGAGGGTCCATTATGAGGGGTATTCTTATGTGGACTATGCATGACTATCGTGGCCTTGGAGAGATTTCTAATATGTTGTGTGTATCCTTCTCTCCCTTTACCATTTAAAGTTTCAAGATTTTCTCTGACAATATGAGTACAAGGTTGTCCACATCAGGCCACAATGTATGTGCTACTTGCGGGTCATCATTGGTGATAGAGTGGCCATATCACTTGCACAAGGTAATCTAGGGCCAAACAACCATCATTTCCTATTTCAAAGTCATAGCAAATATAAGGCTATGGGACTATTGAAAGGATACCAAAGGTCAATTTTAGAACCTTTCATATCTTCATCTTTGAGTGCAAGTGGTTTAAAAATGTGTCTAGATGGCATGAGAATGGAATCTATGTGGTGAACTCTAGTATGCATCACACGGGGAGGTATGAAAACTTAGTTTTGCCACACAATTAAGAGTAGGTGAGTGATTACCAAATTTACCTTTATTTGTTTGTACCATAATATCAATGTCACTCATTTTGAACTTCTATTCTACAGGTCAATTATACCCAATCAATCCACCAACCAAAACTTTGGTTTGTAGTTCCAGTAACACCTCAAGAAAGAACCATTTTTGCCACTAATGGAGTGAAGGCTATCTTTAACCCTCTCTCATCTACTATTTTGGATGAGGAGGAGATCGAGGAGAGAGAGATCAATTAATCAAATCCCATTGCCGCCAATCTGAGCGAGGAGGATGATTGTCATGATAATGATGATGATGAGATGGAAGATGATGAATTTGAAGATGATGAAGCCAACAAATGATGATTTAGTAACCGTTGATTTAGATCTAGATGATGCTATATGTATAGATCCTTTTGATGATGATTCATAAATATTTTTTATATTTTATTCTATGAAAATTTTTTACCATGTCATCCCTTCTTTGTGCTCTCTCTCTCTCTCTCTCTCTCTCTCTCTCTCTCTCTCTCTCTCTCTCTCTAATGTAATCTAGCATGCTAATTTATGTTAGTCAAATGGGTGTGATTAATGATCAAATATCTATCATTTTTTTGTCCAATGTTTTATGAGAAATATCAAATGCTTTATAAACTTTTTGGTAAAACTCTTCAGGAGAGAGTTTGTTTTTACCTTTATAAACTCCCTTCTCCTTGGACCGATTGTTGTTGTTGTCGTTGGAAGTGCCTTGGGAAGAATTTTGAGCATTGGTTTTCCCCTTTGCATCATTTTTATCTTTTTTTTCCATGGGCTTGACATTCCATCTAGCCCCTTGATGGACATTGATGCGTGAAGCAACCATGGTGTAAAGGATTACTTCGATAATAGAACCAAGTCATTGAGAGCTAATGTATCAGGCCATCTCTTTAGGTAATCCCGCACACAATTGCTACTTCTTTTGCTCGGCAAAGTCTATCTTTTGAAAGACGGTAGCCTTGAGATGTAAATCCCAAAACTTGTCTACATACTTGTGGATAGACTCATGTGATAGAAGCTTCAAGCTGCACCATTCGGTAAGCACTTTGTCCTTTGCATCGCTTGCAAGGAATTGCTTCATGGTGGAAACTCGTAGATTTTTCCATGTCTTTGGGGCTTCTCCGTTGCCATGAAGGCTAGCCTACTATTGACAAGCTGATTTTTGGAAGTGCATAGCTACATGGCGTAGCTTGGAGGACTCTGTAAAGCCCTTATCTCCAAAGGCTGCATCAAATTGTTGGATGAAGGCCAACACTTAGTCGGTAGCACCAAAGGTGCCATCATCGGTGAGAAAAGAGATACTCTTTCCTCCCTCCTTGAAATTCTTCAGCTTTTGTGACCTTCTCCATGCAGGGTATGATTTACGATGTCCTTCCCTCCTGTATTCTCTAAGGAATAGTCATAGCTTTCGTTGAAAGAGGAGGAAGGTGAAGAAGAAGAAGAAGAGGGTGACCTCTTTCTTGCCCTTTTCTTCCTTTGTTTCCTCTCTACCCTTTTGGAGTGACGAGGGGAAGGATTGTGTGTATATATTTTCCTCTTGGGAGGAGAGGGCGATCGTCTAGACCGTCGTCTTTGTGGAGCCACATCTTCAGAGGAAATTAAAGTTTCATTTCTTTCTTGCTCGTTGGATTCCTCCTCTCGTATGGGAGAGAGTCTTCCTTTGGGAGTCTCTCCAAGAGGCCTCCTAAGCTCTCTCTCCTCTTGCAGAGGAAGGGAAATTCCATAAGCGTGAAGTTGTTGAGTAACTTCAGCTTGCAAAGCAGGGTTGCCCATAGCTTGTTTAAATCTAGTTATGAGATAATTTACAAACATCGGGGCATCATCATTATCACCTTCATGTGAAAAATCAAAGCTATCAATATTCATTCTACTCTCTTGGTTATTGTCAGCCATGTTAGCAAAATTTGTGTACGTACTTAGTGTATGCTTTGGCAATTCAAAACCTTAGTTGCCACTCCTCTTAGCCTTTAAAAATTGGCTCTTAATTATCCACACCCACAGCTCGAAGTGGTTAATTATAGAGAGTAGTGGAGTAAGTCTAACAATGGTATGTTATCAACTTTAGATATCCAAGGGGACGAGTGTACAATGGATTTGTAGAAGTACATAAAAATGATATTAGAGTGCATGGCAATCATGGGGAGCATGGCAATGTCAAGAGCTTTGAGGCAATAGTTTGCCTTTTGGACTTCTTATGGCTCAATAATGGTAAATCCATAGGCAAGTCTAAAAAGACCCCATTATTAAGTCCAAAGCTCCCGAGGTGTGCACCATATCCCACATAGTGTGCTCAAAAAAACCGATAATAGATCCCAGTTCCACTTACCCTAGTATAATTAACAAAATCAACCATTTATGGACTACTTAAGGACCTCTCTTCTTGATCAATAAAAGAGAAACCAAATGCTCTGATACCAATGTAATGGAATTGACCTATTAACTTGAGAGTAGCGGAAATTAGAGAGAGTACTTTTGTGAAATTACTTTGTGAGCATAGTGGGTGAACATAATTGATTGTAGCAACATAAACATAGCATTTAGTTAACTTGGCAAGAACAATACTTTTTCAAGAGAGAGAATTTAGAGAACATGACAACAGTTTGAGGACCAGATTTATGTGGAGCTGGTCCCCCATCCAATAGGCATTTGTATTATAATTTCTCCCATCAAGAGAGACTTGTTACAATACAATCTTTGTGTTCCTTGTGACCTAGGTGACGCAATGAAGATGGAATTCTTCATGCATCACGAGCATAACATAATCTTTTTGGAAATATTCCCAAGCCTCAGTCCCAAGACCTCAAACACCTTCGAAGGTGGAGAGAGCTAGCAGGGAATGAGGGTAGGGAAGAGAAAGAAGAAATATTTCATAGGAGAAAAAACTAGTTCCTCACTTATCATCAATATTCTTGCTAGCATACATAATAGCATAGTAATGAAGGCGGAGAAGATGGAAAGCTTAAGCATTGAATCATGGCTCTTGGTTGGATTTGCATTCCATAGCCAAGAGTGTTGGTGTAGGCTCTCAATCTCTCTACTTGCTTGGAGAAGGAGGGAGCTCTTGCACTTTGCACTTCACACAATGAGAATGTGTGTGAGTGTGTGGGAGTGTGTGGGAGAGTATACCCCATAAGCAAGCCCCCTACTTGCTTTGGTCGACCCCCCCCCCCCCCTGTAGCTCATGCTTCAAGCTCATTAGACCCCTCCAGGCCTAGCCAATCACAAGCAGGAGGTAAATCAAGTAACAAGGGTAGCCTTGGAACAAGTGTCCCTGTAGGTCATGGGGGCAACAACTTCCCGGGAGGTCACCCATCCCAGTACTGTTCCCGCGCATATGCGCTTAACTATGACGTTCCACAAATTGGTCTAGCCATCCAGACCCCAAAACCTTAAGGTGTTAGGGACCTCCGGTCTAACCAATTTATGCAAGCCTCATAGATAGACACCACTTTGTCACCACAAGTTGGGCTTACCCCAACAATCGCCCCCTTAAGCCAAACATGGGACTTTCCCGTCCCCTTGAGTACCAACGTGTTCCGCCTTTTTCTAGGCTCAGAGGTTGAGAGCTTCAACGTGGCCGGGAGCTAGCTCAGAGGTTGAAGTCAACATCAACATGTCCTGTTCCACGAACTCAGAGGTTGGACTTTGAACCATGGCTCTGATACCAGTTGTAGGTCATGGGGGCAACAACTTCCCGGGAGGTCACCCATCCCAGTACTGTTCCCGCGCATATGCGCTTAACTATGACGTTCCACAAATTGGTCTAGCCATCCAGACCCCAAAACCTTAAGGTGTTAGGGACCTCCGGTCTAACCAATTTATGCAAGCCTCATAGATAGACACCACTTTGTCACCACAAGTTGGGCTTACCCCAACAGTCCCCCTTTCCCCTTTGAGAGAGAGGACTTGATAAATGTAAAAACAATTAAGTAAATCTTCTAATTTATCATTGGACCCCTTGGGTGGCCAACCAATAGGCTTCACGCACACCATGAGGGCAACATGAGTAGGAACTTGACAAGTGTCCCTTTTGCTTTCTTTGTACCAAGCATGCCTTGTGTGAGTGTGTGTGTGTGTGTGTGTTCTCTCTCATCCCCCCTCTTGTAGGACTCGCCCCCTCTTTGTAGGGATTAGCTTTGAATTTTGTGCCACCTCAAGCCCCTCAACCTTGGGCCTAGTTCTCACCACAAGCTTGGCTTTTAAGCCTCTCAAGCTTGGGCTGGTTTCTCACATCAAGTACAACCCTAGCATCTCAAGCATGACAAGCACCTCAAGCATCTCAATCATCAAGCACCTCAAGCATCGCAAGCACCTTAGTCATCAAGCACGACAAGCACCTTAAGCTTGGGCCGGGTTCCCACCTCGAGCTCAACCGTACTTACCTAAGGTCAAAGGACTTTTACACTAATTATTGGAGGTCTTCAATGAAGATAACCCTAAGGTCTTATGCTCCATTGGTTAGCCTTGCTCTTTGATAGACCATCTCTCATTTGGGCCCCTTTACCATTGGCCCCGTGTTGAGATAGATCTATAAGCACATGTCTATATCTTAACCCTTGTTCCTGTTTCTTCTCTCACATTAAATGATTAGTTTAATATGAGAAAATAATTTGGATTGTTTAGATATTAGATTTTATGACACGTCTTAAGATTTCACAAGAAATTTCAAGCTATCACCAAAAATAGACCATGACTTCTTGCCTTTGCCACCAAAAACGACTTGCATTTGATACTGCCTACAGATGACCTTGCGCCTGGAGATCCTACCCACCTAGGCTTTGATACCACCTGTTGGGTGCGAGGATTAAGGAGGGTGATGGCATGGTGTTGCCATGGCTGTCAAGGGCTTGAACCCAAATTGTTGGGTTCAGGCCCTTGTCAGTGTATCTGAGCCGTGTGGAATCAAGATCTATGGTTAAGTGATGCATACCACAAGTTTATGTGGAATTTGCATGGAAAAAAAGTTGTATATATGTAACCTTTTAATCAATCAACAGCGTGGTTATTTTTATCTCAGGCTCTCTCTCTCTCTCTCTCTCTCTCTCTCTCTCTCTCTCTCTCCTCATCTCATCTCTTCTCCTCTACATGCTCATCACACCATGTCGTCACCCTCACTAAGACTCGTACCCAGTAGAGGCACAACACGATCACGAAATGTGTGTTGGTGATTGTTGATTCCTTCCAAGTCAACATCAAATGGACCAACACGATCTCCAAATGTGCTAGGGTTCATCAACACGTGAAAGACTAACTATGAAACACCTTTTCTCACCATACATCAACGTAGGAAACGCTTTAGACATAGCAAACTCACACACAAAGAAAAATACTACACACAGATATATTAGTCTTTGCAGAGAACATGGTATTAGTTTAATTTATCAAGATAATACATCCCTCTCTAAGCACAACTACATGACATAGAATCATGCCCGCAAGGTGGAGTCCAACTCTGTGAAACATGGTATTGCTTTAATTTATCAAGAAGATACATCCCTCTCTAAGCACAGCTACATGACATAGAATAATGCCCGCACGGTGCATTCTAACTCTGTGAAGTACCAAACACAAAACAATTGTAACTACCCAAAAGAACTTCTTGGAAAAAAAATCTACCTCAGTAGATCCGACTTAGCATATCCGACTCAACAAATCCAACTCAATAAATTCGACTCAACGTTCCAACTCATCACTATCAAACTCATCATATTTATTAAATCTAGCTCAGGAATATCTGCTAAATCTGATTGAGCATACAATATCCATTCAACAAACTCATTCACAACCATTCACTTATGCAAACTATCTTGGATGCAGTACGATATACATGTCAAACTTTTGCTTCTACTTTGAGGCTTGTTGCACAGGGCAATGATAATGCTATTAAGTTTCAAACCTCTTGTTACCTAATTCTCTACAAGGATAGTGAAATTAGGCATGATTTTACTAAAATCTTTCTATGTTGGTATGGTAAAAGGAAAGGCTAAGAGACATTTGTTTTTGAAGGGCTATGATCCATCTATTTTGGAATGGCTAAGAGCCATTCTCTCTTCACTCTTAGGTTGATGAGCATAACCCTCACATTTCTATATAGTAATAATGATAATATGACCTAATCTAATCCCTAATGACGTGTGTGGAACTCACAACACAACCATCAATGGAAAACTTAACAATCTCATATATAGGCCAGACATCGTATGTATCTACATCCAAGACAACACCAAGTCATCTAGTGATAAACAATGGTGCGTGTATGGACAAGTTGTGATTTTCATCTTGAAACGACAAAGAGTGCTTGATTTGTACAGGATATGCATGTTAGCTATGTTGAAATTTCTTGCTAATACTCACTTTTTCCCGCACTATTACACATTTGAATCAGTCATACATAATAACTGCAATTTGATTGATATGTTTACCTACACGAAATTTGAAGAATAACAGCTTGACCAATATAAACAAGTGCAAGAGAAAATTACAAGGTTACATGAATCCATAAATAAGCATGCTTTGTGGAGGAGTGTAATGGATGCATACCACATAACGTGAAAGGATCTCGTGTTTCTAGGAGCTAGGTGTATCTATAGGATCATAGTTTCTAGGGGTATGACCCACTTGTGATTTACAAATCACTCTATATGTGTTTTTGGTCATTTATTGGCCTCTTCATAGTTGTAATTTCAAGGAAAGGCATTTAAAATCTGCCAAGGGATAGTCCATAAGTTCCTTCAAGACCCGCACCCAGGATTTTGGATTGCCAAGATCAAACCAAGGGGTTCAAATTACCGAGACAACAACATCCACTGTTAACAATTTAAATTTTGTTATCTTCACTAATCTCTATTTTTAGTGTTTAACAGGTCAAAGGAATTTTGGTAATGTATCTTTCCAAGTAGAAAAATGCACTGCCATTTGGATATGTGTAAGGTTTTTCAATCTCATCATAAGCATCTAATTGGGTTCCATTTTATTTCCAAATAAGTTTGGTTATGCTCTTACATGTGGTTCGTATTTGTGAGTATGCTTCTATCCGATCTGCTCTTCAGTCACATGACAAGATCATATAAGAGCATAGCATTTTGGGAAAGTAGTCATTTTCTCTCTTACCTGCTCATTCGGATATCATGACGAGCTTGTTCCCCACTGAAACAATTACAGACCTACATGATAGGGTTCTATTTGGCACATGTTGTTAGTCACCTAGTGTGCAACATGGTCTAGGAACTCATGGAGTTTGGTTTGACTACTTGCTAGATGTCACTTTTCCTGATATCATTTTCTAAGACATATTCCACATGTGGAGAATATGAGTCTCTAGGACTGACACTAACGTATGTTTCTTAATGATGTGTCGTGATAGAGTCCCTAGGTGCTGGTTACATCCGTTTGTTTGACCATTTTGAGCACACAGTTCCAAGAACAATTTCAGTGGCCAAAATTTGTCAAGTACTAAGTACAAACTTTTTGAGGTTACAAGTATAGTAAAGAACATTCAAGGATAGTTGTTTACATATATAGCACGGCTATGTTCTATTAATGAGAATGTTTCATTGTTGGTATTTAGAAGTGTTTGAGTTTTCACATTATATTAGGGTCCAATTTTTGTGGCAAGGCTTTCACGAATGTACCGTGGAAAGTCTAGTCATGAAAATGCAGCAGGTTCAAATAAGGTTGTGATGAATGCATGCACGCTAGGTGTTATGGGCCTTAGTATTTAACGCAGGCTTGTTTGGGACGGCATGCAAACTCATGGACATGATAGTTTACGAAGCATATTGCACCACAGGTTCAGTATTTCTATGACATTTAATGTGGACCTACCAGCTACCATACGAAGGGAGAACTCGGTATGGGTGTTTGTAGAATCAATGGTCTAAATGTGAAAGTCTATTCCAATCATATTGGTTAATCACAATCATATAGATTATATGGATTCCACCACATTTTGGTGACTAATTGTGAACCCATGTTTACCAGTTCTGTTATTGGGCATGTTTGTAAAAGGTTGGGGAGATACAACAATACATATTATAACTCGTCTAGAGAAGGATGGTCACATAATTATTAATTTAGTGCTAAAGGATATGATAAGAGAATACGTTAGCGAGAAGCATTAAAGGATATGCTAAGAGCATAAGTTAGCGGGAAGCGACACAAGTTATGCTAAGAGCATAAGTTAGCGGGAAGCGACACAACTAGAACTACTACCTTACTAGGTTGGATTTTGTTTCTCATGATGCAAAGCATGTTGCGATTAGTTTTAGTCCATGCATATTATTGTCAAGTTTTCCACCTTGATCATCAGTTTTGATGAGTTTTCTCACTGACACAAAACGACAAGAAGTCAAGGACTTGGTCGGTGCTACCGATCTAGGACACCATGTCACTTTTATGGAAAGTTGAGAAGAGGTATTATTGAATGTTCTAGTCTCTCTAGAAATTTTGACTCATTGTCATTCACCTAGACACTTCTTAGTTGTGGTAACTCGTTTACAATACTCAAGTGAGTCATAAATAGAGTCTCACCCTATGTAGGATTTCAGCTGGTTACACCAACAGTTGCATAGGGACAACAATATCAAGATGTTTCTATTGGTTTTGTTGATCCTCCTACTGAATTTTGTACTGGTCATAGGAACAGTTGAACACTAATGTTTTCCACTAATGTGGAAAACATTAGTGTTCTTGAGAAGATTTTACCACTTTTGTTTTCAAGGATGAAAATGCTTCTCCAAGTGGGGAGTAATGTCATGTCAAGGGTAGGACTAGGAGGGAGCAACCCTTGCAAAGTGTCAGCCACACTTGCAGTACATGGGTCTATATATAGCTAAGAGCTAGAGGTCTACAGACCTATATATAGGACAGTTGGGTGGTTATTCACAAGTCTGTCGCTCCTCTATCTCACAAGTTATGGCATGTTTGAAGGTAGAAGTGGTTTATAGATCCCCATCGGATTGGGGATAGTTGCATATGGGTGGTCAAAGAAGGTTTGATTGCATGGACCTAAAATGCTCAACTTGTGGTGCATGTCAGTATTTTCGGATCGGCAATCGGTGTGAAGATGACCAAGTTATGAGTAGATGAAATTTTATTGGGGCCAGTTGTATGCCAATTTGACCACCTCTATAGGTGTGCCATCAAGGTTTTTTTGGAGATCGCTAGGGTTTGCAGAAGTGAATACAACACGAGAAACCCAACAAAAGTGACGGCTCGTCAATCGCAGTCATGAGTACCAAGATACACCCATTCAAAGTTGGCAAGCAACCATGGTGGAAGGGAAGCATATGGTCTTTTGCCAAGTTGGGGCATGCAGCCTGAGGCCAAGGGAGAGCCAAAATGAAAAGCAAGTGGGTGAATTTGGATTTTGGGTTGCCAGATCTTGGTAGCACTTTACGGCCTGAGCTTCGGGTTAGTGATCAGGAGATAGCAGTGTCTTGAAGTTGGGAGGGAATTTTAGTTTTCTATGGTTTTTTATGAAGTTTTTCTCAATTCCCAAGACGTGAAGCTCCTACAAGCGTGCCACATGGCACATGCATTAACCCCTATGTGAAAGCAAGGGGGAAGAATCCATGGTATATATAATGGAGGAGGGTTCCCTCATAGTCAACCAAAAGGAGAAAGGGGAGCTCCCTTTGCATGGCTATGGTGGTACCACCTTCTCTGTCATGCTCGGCGCTGCTTGCGTTGTTCAGTGGTTCCCTGGAATTTTTTTGCGGCGTTGACAGTGGTCATGCAATGTCAGTGTTCATGGTTGTGTCGTTAGACGTTACGCAATGGCGTTGATGGCATGGAATTGGAGCTAGTTCACACGGGGGTGCCCGCGGTGTTGGAACTAGGGTTTCAAAGAAACACACACAGCTTGGAGAAGATGAAGGAAGCTCAAGACACACAATAGAGAGTGTGTTACTTAGTGCACAATGGAAAGATAGATAGCCCTAGAGTGATGGACGTATATACAATGCTCGAGGGAAAAAACCTCCTAAAGAGGGAAAAAATGCCCCGGCGGTCCTAGTGTGTTCACACACATCACTACCATATGTATATGGTAACAAATCCCCCATGGAGTGATGCGGTGAACGAGAGCTGGCACATGAGTAAATGGAAGTGCCATGCCCTGAGGACATGATCAGTCCACAAAGGGGAGTAAGCCCAAAGCTTTGCGGAAAGCTTCAAGCTTCTCACGAGACAATGCCTTTGTGAAAAGATATGCAAGGTTGTCCTGTGTTGGCACATAAGCCAAGATGATCTCTCTTGCTGAGAGCCTCTCCCTGACATAATGGTAATGCACCTCAATGTGCTTTGTGCGAGCATGAAAAACTGGGTTCCTTGCAACTGCCAATGCGCTCTGACTGTCAATGTAGATAGTGTTGGCAGCGTCCTGTCCAACACCCAAATCAGCCATAAGGCGTCTGAGCCATACACACTCAACTGTAGCTATGAAGACTGCCCTGTACTCAGCCTCACAACTCGAAGTGGCCACAGTAGGTTGCTTCTTGCTCAACCATGATATACATGAACTGCCAAGCATGAAACAAAAACCACTTGTGGACACTCGCGTGGCAAAACAACCAGCCCAATCTGAGTCCAAAAAAGCATGTAAGTCTCGCGGCAATGATCCCCCCTTGGGATAAAACAAGCCAAGATATAAAGTGCCACTAAGGTAGCGGAAAACCCTCTTGACATCCTGCCAATGCTTAGACCCTGGGCTATGCATAAATCTGCTGACTTGTGAGACTGCAAACTGAATATCCGGCCTCATGTTGCATACATAAATGAGGCAGCTACCAACAACAGTTTGGTAAAGAGTAACATCTGGAGGACTTCCAGCATCATGTAGACGCAACTTCAAATCTGTTTCCATGGGAGTGGCAATAGGTTTGCAATCCTCAAGTCCAAACTTACATAGCAATGTCTCTATGTAACTTTTCTCACACAAAGCAATACCACCATCACACTGTTTAAACTCTATACCCAAGTAATGATGCAACAGCCCCAAATCTTTCATCTTGAAAGTAGCATTCAAATCAGCCTTAAATTCAGCAATATGTCTCTCATTTGGTCCAGTGATCAACAAATCATCTACATAAAGAACCACAATGAGAAGTACATCACCCTCACGCTTTACATACAATGTGCTTTCTGTTGGACTGTTACAAAAGCCTCGTTTAACCAAATGAGTGTCAGCTTTCTCATACCAAGCACGAAGAGATTGCTTCAACCCATACAAAGCCTTCTTACATCTGCACACTTTGTCCTCTTGTCCTTTTATGACAAAACCGCGAGGCTACGTTACATAAACTTCCTCAAATATGTCACCATTCAAGAAAGAAGTAACAATGTCTGATTGATGTACATCCCAACCAAAATGAGCTACCAATGCACATAGAAAACGCACAGTAGTCATACGACAAGTGGGAGAAAAAGTCTCTTCATAATCTATGCCTTTTTGTTGTGCATAACCCTTTGCAACAAGTCGAGACTTATGGCGATCAATCTCACCATCGGCTTGCGTTTCAACTTGTAAACCCACTTCGTACCAATGGCCTTTTTGCCAGGAGGCAAATCACATAAAGTCCATGTGTCATTTTCTATGAGTGCATCATATTCTGATTGCATGGCAGCCATCCAATTTTCTGAATTCTGTGCTTCATCAAAAGACAGAGGCTCCTCAACATCATGTAAGCTAGACACAGCCAAAGCATAACAATCTGATGCATAAGATGCATGGCGAGAGCCTGAACGAGTACGACTAGACAAAGGTGCATCCAATTTACTGTCACGCAAAGTGTACACCAGCCATTTTGGCATACCTATAGCCTGCTCATTTTCAGCCCTTTCCTAATCAAGTACATCATGTACATCTGCATCAATAATAGGCTGATCTAAAAAACATTTTCAGAAACCCCCATAGGCTGTACATTTGCCTCATTGGAACTTACATTCGTATTTTTCCACCACTGAAAAGAGGCAACAAAGTGTCATAAATGTTCTGTGAGCTTACATTATTGTCTCTAGTACATGGCAGCAAGGGCTGAACAGAATCTTCCACAAACACTACATCCCAAGAAACCAGAATACGTTTTGTTTGCGGATGATACAACCTGTAACCTTTGCTTTCAGCACTATAACCAACAAAAATACATTTGACAGTCTTATCATCCAATTTTCTGCGCTGCAGTTGTGGCACCAAAGCATATGCCAAACAGCCAAAAACACGCATGTGCTCAATAGAAGGCTTTCTATCATGCCATGCTTCATATGGAGTAATAGAATGCAAAGCTTTCTTAGGACACCTGTTAAGTACATATGTGGCACACATGATGGCCTCAAGCCAAAAAGAATGCGGCAAATCTTGACTTTTGACCATACATCGTGCCATTTCCGTCAGTGACCTGTTTTTCCTCTCAGCAACACCATTTTGCTGAGGTGTATAAGGCACTGTACATTGGTGTTTTATCCCACGACTAGCCAGAAATGCATTAAATTCATGAGACATATACTCCCCCCCTCGATCGGAACGGAGGGTGTCCATAGTACATTTCAAGACATTTTCAGCCATAGCCATAAATTGTTTGAATCACATAAAAACTTCGGACTTCTCTTTAAGCGAAAATACCCATGCATGCCTGGAGTAATCATCAATGAAAGTCACGAAGTACAGGTAATTGCCCAAGGACGGAGTTTGCATGGGTCCACAAACATCACTATGCACAAGCTACAACCTGCATGTGGCCCGAACTGAACCATCCTTTGGAAACTTAGAACACTGCATCTTACCCAAAATACAGCGTTCACAAACATGTTTGACAGGTGCTTCAAGAGGCGGCAAAGAAGCAACCATATCAGATTTCTGCAAACACAGCAAACTGGAAAAATTCAGATGACCAAAACGTGCATGCCAAAGTTTTGCATCTGAAATAGCCCTTGAATCTGAAACAGCATTTGCAAAATTTTGTCCACACTTTTCATACAAAGTGAGCTTACACAGCCCACAGGACAAAAGGCCAGATGCAACCATTTCATCACCAAAACTGAGATCATGAACTGTACATCTGTCATCCACAAATTTGACTACAAGTCCAAGTCTAGCAAGTGCGGATACAGACAAGAGATTCTTCTTGATCCCAGGTACATAAAGTGCATCAACAAGTGTGAAAGAACTGCCATTAGCAGCAATAAGCACAATCTTTCCAACTCCCTGAACTGGATAAGAGGCATTGTTGGCACAAGTGACTGAATTCCCATGAGGGACAGACTCGAGAGAGGTAAGCAATTCACGATGTGAGGTAATGTGCTTTGTAGCACCACTGTCGAAATACCACACATGTGAATCTGCAGCAACTGACAAGCATGCATCATGGACAGTAGGATTGTAAGTGCACTCTACGCTAAAAGCCCATTCTGCATCAACATCAGCATTACAGTCTCCTTTCACAGAAGACTCAACAATGGCTGCATTTGTAGTGGAACCAGCATTTGCAGTGGAACCACCCTCTTTCTTCTTAGCCTCTTTGGCCTTCAACTTGGGACCCGACTTGATCAAGTGATCATTAGCTTTACAATAATGGCAACGCATCTTCTTTTTGCCCTTATCACCAGAGTTGCCAAACGAAGTGCTACCAGCAGAAGCATTAGGAACAGTATTTTTGCCGCTCGCAGCAAAACCATAAGAAGTGGTTGTATTACTATTACCACCCTTTCTTTGAGAAGCAATAAAAGCCTGTTCAACTGCACGCTGCCTAGTCCTGTTTTTTCTGGAAAGTGGCTCTTGCAACAACAATGTGCATATTTCATCAAACTTGACAACTTCAGGATTTCCTTGGGTCATAAGTCTCCAAGTACTAGCAAAAGTCTGGTAAGAATCTGGTAAGGCATCAAGAACAGTCTGCACAAGGGAACTGTCTGAAATGACTCCACCTGCAGAAATAAGTTGCTCATTGATATCCTTGACACTAGAAAGGAAAGTTTCCATATCATCTTCCTCATGCATAATCTTCGACTCCAGCTCTTTACGCAGCAAAGCAATTTTAGCCTCATTGCAACTTGCATAAAGACCAGCCAAAATATCCCAAGCCTGTTTTGCAGATTTTGCTGAACGGATGTGGGGAACAATGGTGCGCTTCACAGATAACGCAATCAATGCCTGAGCCTACGCATTCTTAACATCCCAACGAGCTTGTTTTGCCGTAGGCAAAACAACTCTAACAGCAGCAATCCTTGCAGCAAGACCTGCAACATCCTCAACATCGCCTACATCCTTAGAACCAGGACGTACATCAATGTCCTGCACAATGTTCCAGACACCCTTTGACACAAGAACATGTTGCATCATATAAGCCCACATAGGGTAGTTGTCCCCATCCAACCTGTCCTCATCAGCAAACATCTTGAACACATCTTTGTTGTTGTTGTTTACCATGGTAAATGCTGCACCTGATGTGAAAACTGCCCGAAAATAGGAGAAGCGGAGCAGGAACAACCTGTGCTATATAGCACAAACCGTAGAAGACTATAAGACACCTGTTATACAGAAAACGGCACTGATAGAAATTCTACACAAAATGACAAAATAGCCTGTGCAGTACTGCTTGTAGTGGAAACGGAGGCCGAAATGAGCCCAAATCAAAATTCTGAGCAGACCTTTGAACCAAAATATTTGTCGACCTGTGAACGCTTGCAAAAGCTCACTGAAATCAGAGAAAGTGAGCAGGCGTGTACTGGAGCAACTGGCAACTAAGTCCGGGAGGATGCAACCTGCTCTGATACCAATTATTGGAATTAGGGTTGCAAAGAAACACACACAGCTTGGAGAAGACGAAGGAATCTCAAGGCACACAATAGAGAGTGTGTTACTTAGTACGCAATGGAAAGATAGATAGCCCTAGAGTGATGGGCATATATACAATGCTCGGGGGAAAAAACCTCCTAAAGAGGAAAAAAATGCCCCGGCGGTCCTAGTGTGTTCACACACATCACTACCATATGTATATGGTAACAGCGGGTCCCTTCCCTTTTCATCAGAAATAAGTGGGTGTTTCCTTGAGGCTCAAGTTACCAAAAACCTCGCTCCCAAAATAGGGGGCCTTACCCACATTCTACGATAAGAAAACCCAAGATCTAAAAGGAGAGGTTCATATGCGACACCCAGAGAATGTGTTCGAAGGAGAGGAGAAGTGCTAAAAGAGAAAAGTTCCGCCTTCTATAAGGGCCTTCCTTTTGTCATTTTTGGATAGCAGTTGCGCAAGTTCATGGGAGGAGAGAAGAAGTATTGTACACTTCTTTTTTGTCAAGAAATCAATTGCCGATTACCCCCTATTGTCAACCTACCCATCTCATATTCTCTTCTTCACCATTCTTTGCTTTGTGTAGTTGTCGATGTGTGCATGGTTTCTTGACCGTGTTTGGTGGTGCAAAGAGGGAGAGAAAAGTGTTATACGATGGTCGCATGTTTGATTGAAGTATCACGAGTATCATGCAAGCGTGGATCTCCCAAGTGTGTCATTCTCTAGAGTTGTTATTGAGTGGAGTGGGGTGTTGTGATTATCTTGGGCTATAAAGAGGCAACTTGCAAGTGTTTCTGGGTGTGTTTGCATTTCCTCTGTGCACCCACTAAGGAGAGTTTGATTGCCCATTGGTTTGGTCAAGAAAGGCATCTTTTTTCACAAAAAAGTGATGGCAGCACGAAGTTACGGGCCGATCTTCACCAACGAGGAGGATTCGGAGGAGTGGATGGCTGACTTTGAGTAATGCAAATAGCAAGATGCACAAGATTTTGTTGTTGATGTGGGGAAAATCAAAGGTATGGTTTGATGCTTTGGAGGGAGAACCAAGGTTCATATGGCCGGCCTTGCAGGCTCCCTTCTTATAGGATTTTTGTAAAGAGGTGTCCCTAGTTCATTTTGATGCAAGACTGAAGGCTTTAAGACAAGATGTCGATGAAGAATTTGGTGTTTTTCTTAACCTTTTTGAAGAGTTTTGGGTAGAGTTTGCAGCCACTATGCAGTTAGCCAATGGCAAGTACTTCAAATTGGAGAAAACCATGGCATGTCTGCATCCCAAAGTTCAAGAGAAGGTAGATTTCTAGAGTCCAAAAAATTACAGTGGTGCGGTTGCGATTGCACGAGAAAAGATAAGAAAATCAAGAAGAAGATCAAGCAAGGTGCCTTGGGGTATGAGAAGCTATGGCTCCTAATGTGCTCCAAAGTGTGGAATCATGTGCATCTTTCTATCTTCATTTGGAGTATGCTGCAACAACATGTACAACTCAGAATCATCCATCCACTCCTTCGGATCCTCCTCGTCGATGAAGATCGGCTTGTAACTTCGTGCCGCCATCACTTTTTGGTGAAAAAAGATGCCTTTCTTGACCAAACCAATGAGCAATTAGATTCTCCTCAGTGGGGGTAGAGGGGGAATGCAAACACGCCCAAAAGAAATCACAGGTTGCCTCTTTATAGCCCAGGATAATCACAACACCCTAGTCCACTCAATAACACCTCTAGAACGACACAATTTTCACAATGCGCACCTTATGCTACACACAAATAAGCATATGCACACCTTGGGAGATCCACGCTTGCACGATACCCGCAATACTTCAATCAAACACACCATCATTACACAACACACCTCTCTCCCTCTCTACACCACCACAAACGGTCTGGAGACACACACACTCACTCACACACACATATCTACATCCACACAAAGCAAAGAGTGGTGAAGAAGATAAAGGGAGATGGATAGATTGAAAATAGGGGGAAATTGGAAATTTATTTCTCAACCACGAAGAAGTGTACAATGCTTATTCTCTCCTCCCTCAAACTTGCATGGTTGCTGTTCAAAAATGGCAAAAAGGGGGTCCCTTATAGGAGGTGGAACTCTCCTCTTTTTAGCACTTCTCCTCTCCTCCGAACATGTGTCCAATTCTCTACATGTCGCATATGAACCTATGATTTTAGATCTTGACTTTTCTTATCATCGCACGCGGGTAAGGTCCCCTATTTTTGAAGGGAGGTTGCCGATAACTTGGGCCTCAAGGAAACACCGCTTTATCTCCAATAAAAATGGAAGTGATCCGTGAGCATCCCCTTGTGAAGTAGCTCCAATTACATGCCATCACACAGCGTCTAATGACACTGACCATCAACACCGACAGTGTCGGGCCGTCACCGACGCCACCCATGGATGCTAGGGCACCACCAAACAACGCAAGAAATGCCGAGCATAAGGGAGGTGGCGCCACCATAGCCATGGAGAGAGATTTCCTGTCTCCTTTTGGTTGACTATGAGGGAACCCTCCTCCATTATATATACCACGGGCTCTTGCCCCTTGCTTTTGCATATGGGCTAATGCATGTGCCATGTGCACGCTCGTAGGAGCTTCACCTTTTGGGAGTTGAGAAAAAATTACATCTCTCTTTTGCCACCATAGCCATGGAGAGAGATTTCCTCTCTCCTTTTGGTTGACTATGAGGGAACCCTCCTCCATTATATATACCACGGGCTCTTGCCATGCTTTTGCATATGGGCTAATGCATGTGCCATGTGCACGCTCATAGGAGCTTCACCTTTTGGGAGTTGAGAAAAAAGTACATCTCTCTTTTACCTCATGCTCTTTTGTTTTCCAAAACATCCATGTCTTGCTTATCCACACCAATGATGTTAACTCTTGGAACTTCATCATTACCTAGCGGAGCTGGCAGTACCGGGTTATCAATCATCTGATGTTCCCTTTGACCATTCAATTGTCCTTGCTCTCTACCCCTTCTGAATAAAGGGTACATACCACCTCTTTCCCTTTGTGGATGCGGGCAATCTGGAGCATAGTGGCCTTCTTCCCCACAATTGTAGAACCTAGTAGGCAATAGCCTAGCCTTGCCTCTTCCAACCCTTGCTTTCCCTCTATCCATAACACTTCAACAAAGCTCTTGCATATGCTTAGTTAAAGCTTGAAAAGTTCATCCCCAATGTTGGGGAATGGTCGCGACTCCCCGACTTCCTTGATTCTCCACATGGGCTTCCACATTGAACCCAGGTTCAAATGGCCGGCCATGCAAACTCGCTTCCTGTAGGATTTTTGTAAAGAGGTGTCCCTAGTTGATTTGGATGCAAGACTGAAGGCTGTAAGCTAAGATGTCAATGAAGAGTTTGATGTTTTTCTTAACACTTTTGAAGAGTTTTGGGCAAAGTTTGCAACCGCTATGTAGTTGGCCAGTGGCGAGGACTTGAAATCAAAGAAATTAATGGTGTGTCTACATCCCAAAGTTCGAGAGAATGTAAATTTAAAGAGTTCAAAGAATTACAATAGTGTTTTTGTGATTGCATGATAAAAGAGCAAGAAAATCAACAAGAAAATTGAGTGGTGCCTTGGGGTATGAAGTGTTGGACGGATACGCCGCAACGGACGTCAGCACAGCGAGAACTCACCTAACAAGATTTTTCAGCTAAGGACGAAGCTCAACCCGCAAGCGCGTGGAAGCAAGCATAGGGTGTCAATCTACACTCGACCGACTCTCGACTAATTCCTACAGAGGTCTCTATCCAATGTCTAAGCTACAGCCTTCAGGAGTGCATAAGAGGCGATTTCCTACAACGTTTACAAGAGCCAAATACCCATCAAATGATCTCGAAACGCCACCGAACTTGAAGGAGACCCTACTAACACCAATAGGTCGCTCTCCCTAAGGTCTATGAACCACAATCCCAACCCAAAACACCCGATGCAAAATCACATAGGATGTCCGGCCGAAATTTGCAAGTCATCGTTTTCGAAAACTAAAGTGCCTAATGTGTAGCTCTACTCAATGCGAACGCGTGGATATGCTGAAATGAGAAAAAGGATAATGTATGCTCACCGAATCACCTGATGAAGCTCGTAGATGGAGCTCGCAAAACCGGACTGTACGCGTCAAATGTAGGTATCGACACGTAGCTCTCATCGGGGGCAACACGCAGCACTTCTCCGCACTCGATTTCGACCACCGGTGCATGCATAGCGTCAAGATGAAGCTCTCACTCTCTCTCGTACACAGTACGCTCACTCACAGACTTTCCACTTTTCTTAAAATGACAAAGGTCCTTCATTAAGTTCAAAAAGTGATATAAATACCTTACCATCTCAAACCCTAATGTTCCAATTTAACCATCTACTCAATCTAAATGTCAAAACTGGGATACAATCTGGAAACTTCTGTAAGGCCCATATTTAGAAAGGTGAAATGTCGGGTTTTTTCAATAAATGAATAATTATATATATAAAAAATCCATCGAGCAGTCATTTTCCGTAGGGTGTGTCCAGCTTCTAACATGAAGTTATGGCTCCTAATCCACTCCAAAGTCCAAAGGAAGAAGCCCAAGTGGAGCACCAAACAAGTCGGGGAGTCGCGACCATTTCATAACATTGGGTATGTATTGTTCATGATTGAATTGAGCACTCACTAAGTAGATGCAAGGGCTTTGTTTAAGTGTTATAGAGATAGAGGGCAACCGAGGGTTGGAAGAGGCAAGGCTAGGCCATTGCCTAGTAGGTGCTACAATTGTGGGGAAGAAGGCCACTATGCTCCAGATTGCTTGCATCCACCAAGGGAAAGAGGTAGTATATTCCCTTTATTTGGAAGGGCCGGTAAAGGGCAGGCACGGTTCAACGGTCAAAGAGAACAGCTGAAAGTTGAGAACCCCATACCGACAACTCCGTCATGTAATGATGAAGCTGCTAAAACTAATATCATTGGTGTGGATAAGCAAGATGTGGATGTTTTGGAAAACAAAAGAGCACAAGGAAAAAGGGAGACAAAAGTTTTTTTCAACTCCCAAGAGATGAAGCTCATGCAAGTTTGCCACGTGGCACATGCATTAACCCATATGGGAAAGCAAGGGGGAAGAGCCCGTGGTATATATAATGGAGGAGGATTCCTTCATATTCAACCAAAAGGAGAGAGAATCTCCCTCTGTGTGGCTATAATGGTGCCACCTTCTTCCTCGTGCTCAGTGTTGTTGGTGCTGGTCGGTGGTGCCCTGGCGTCCATGGGCAGTAGCACAGGCGACCGTGCGCTATTAATGTTGATGGTTGTGCCACGCTTTGGCGTCCATGGCGTCCATGGCATCCATGCGTGACGACAGTGGCCGTGCATTGTCGATGTTGATGGTTGTGATGTGCCCTGGCATCCAAGGGCGATGGCGACGGACATGCACTATCGGTGTTGATGGTTGTGTCATCAGGCACTGTGCGATAACCTTCATGGGGTGCATTGGAGCTAGTTCACACGGGTGCTCGTGGGCCCCTCTCCTTTTTATTAGAGATAGGGGGCATTTCCTTGCGGCCCAAGTTCTTGAAAACCACCCCCCAAAATAGGGGACCCTATCCACGTGTGGCGATAAGAAAAGTTGAGATCTAAAAGCAGAGGTTCTTATGTGACATGCGGAGAATTGGATGCGTGTTTGAAGGAGAGAAGAAGTTCTAAAAGAGGAAAGTTACACCTCCTATAAGGGCCCTCCCTTTTGCTGTTTTTTTAACAGCAACTACACAAGTTCTAGGGAGGAGAGAAGACTCATTATACACTTCTTTTTGGTTGAGAAATCTATTTCCGATTGCACCCTATTGTCAATCTACCAATCCCCCTTTCTCTTCATCATCGTTTCTTTGCTTTGTGTGGGTGCCATTGTGTGTGTGGTTTCTACACCGTGTGCGGTGGTGCAGAGAGGGATAGAAGTGTGTTGTGCGAGGGTGGTGTGTTTGATTGCAGTATTGTGAATATTGTACAAGAATGGATCTCCCAAGGTGTATATATGCTTATTTTTGTGCAGCATAAGGTGTGCATTGTGAAAACCGTGTTGTTCTAAAGGTGTTATTGAGTGAATTGGGGTGTTGTGATTATCTTGGGCTATAGAGAGGCAACCTGCAAGTGTTTATGGGTGTGTTTGCATTCCCCCTCTCCAACATATAGCTAGTACCTCTGCCTCTACCCTATACTGGCTCGTCAATAGTGGCTCTTGTTTCTTGGACTTTGCCTACCAACATCCTACCTTGCATGCCTTCGACATCGTCCAATGACTGGCGACCTTCTTCTTGATCTTCCTTTCCTATCGTGGCAGCTCGTACCCCTAGCTAATATATTGCCTTTCTTCTTTCATGCGCTTCATGCCAATTTTGGCGGTTCTTCACTCCACACACCATGCACACATGCACATCTTATGACAGTGTTGATGGCTCTCTCCTCATTAGCCTCACAAATTTTATTTATTAACTCAATATGGCAATTCAAGAGAACCTCCATTAAGTCTTTGTTCCCACGTTGTCTAGGCGGCCATCTCTTGCATTCTATGGTGGGTGGCCACCTCTTGCATTCCCTTGTGGATAGCCGCCTTCCCTTCTTGGGTGGCCAACCCGAACCCTATACACCCCGTTTGGATTACATACCCTCCAAAGCATTTCCTAGCACAATCTTTTAGCATATCCCGCTATCAATGCACTGCAAAGATGGCATTCTAAAAAGCTTTTCAAGTACTTTTTGTTCTTTCTTATGCACATGACATTTGGCTTTTACACGTAAACCAAAGCATTGTCAATCCTACTATTTGCTAAAAATTTTGCATTCTTTGTACTTATAACAGAACATTCTAGACAAGAAGCTCCTCAAGAACTCTTGTACTTCCCAATTTTCTAAGCATATCCCACAAATAAGCCTGATTTTCATCCTTTGGCCCTATTTCCCATTGTGGAAGCAAAGCGACACAACATCCACCCCCTTTGAACCTGCACATCCTCCAATGTGTGTCAATTGTATCCCAACTACAAGCAAAACCCTGTAGACACATAGCCACTGCCCCACTATGAGCATTCTATCTATAATTTTTCAATCTGCGGTTTCAAGCGAGCATAGCCTCCTCCAAGGTCATCGGGGAAACACAAAAATTCACATACGTAGAACATAAGCATCCATTATACCATAAGCTATCATGAATACCACTTGGATCGTATGGCATATAAATCAACCGCCCAAGATTGTACACATCCATCTCAAAATGGTATATAAAAACATTGGCATAAATCATAAGCACTACAGCATCCTCCCAGATCAAAACATAGCACTGATTTCCTCCAGTATTAGGTAGCATCAAATCCCCTACAGTATCAGAGAACATTAAATATTTCCGTATCCCTTGTGCAACCTACTCAGTTGATTGTTGATCATCTAACATGGGTAGGAACATTGGTAATGCAGCTTCACCCTCTCTAGCATTAGAATTATAATCACAAAATGTGTTAAACCTTCCTTCCTCTGGATCTATCTTTTCCTGTTTCTGTTCATCTTCTTCTTGCTGCTCTTATTGTTGGCTCTTTTCTTGCTAAAAATCTTCTTGTTCCTCCTCCTTTTGTTGGGTTTGTGGAGGGCTACGAGGAGGTGGTGATGGCGGTGGGCTAGATTCCGGGCTTGACGGTGGAGTTGGTGGCTTCTTCTTGAAGGCCCGGTCCACCTTGGTCTTCCGCTCTCTTTCCTGGCCTTCCTGCTCTTCTAGTTGTTGCTGTCGTACTTCATCCACTTCTTCTTCTATAAATGGGATGTTAGGGATGTTTTCTGTCGTAGCATCCAAGATCTCAAAATTTTTGATATAATATTCAAACCTATCTCTGTGCACTCTCCGAGATAATCCCGACATTGCTTTTAGTGACAGCTTCCATAACTCGCTCAAATATCCCTTGAGGGCTCTTTCCGCTTTGAAGCTTTCCATTAATCTTTCTAACCGTGCCACTTTCTGTGATTTTGTCTCTTTCACCGGCACTTGTACAGTTTCCTTCTTTCCCTTCTTCAACTCTGGTTGCTCCTCTTGCACGGTCTCTAACCGGCGCTTCAATCTTGTGGCAGCTCTGGGTGCTTTGGGCTGTTCATCCTCCTTATCTTCTTTGAGCCTTAGCCAGTCATTCTGCGATGGAGGGTCATGCCATCTTCCCTTGGCATGCAATGCCCCATAAACCACTTTTGTTATCATCTCACCCGGCACAATGTAGGTGGGGTTCTTGTTGCCCATCTTTACTAGATTGTCATGGATATAGGCATCATAGTTGATCACCTTTGGCTTGCTCTTCTTCATTGCCCAGGTGAACGTGGTGGCAATGGCTCTAGGCGGCATTCTGTACTTCTGTGGCCGCTTTGTGCACATATGGAAGTACTGGTTATAAAGCTGGCTCATGACCGCCACTTTAGGGTTTGCTATATCTTCAAAGGTGTAGTTGCTCTTCTTTTCAAAGTATACCTTGACTTCATCTCTTCTTTTGGTTACACTATCCCCTTTGTTGGAGAGGTCTAGTGCGGTTGCCACTACTCTCTCTCTGATTACAATCACAGTGTTTGGCTTGCCCTGCAGATCAGTAACTCTGGCCACTCCATCTTCTTTGATAGTGGTCACAAACTCCCATACTCTTTTTATATCAATTCCAGTTGGCACAGCTTCAAAATAGTTATGGAGATCTATCTTCTCCAGGTACTCTGCCATCTTGCTTTTGACAAACTCATTGAGCTCCCGA
The DNA here is from genome assembly GCF_014529385.1 of Adiantum capillus-veneris. Lineage (NCBI taxonomy): Eukaryota > Viridiplantae > Streptophyta > Polypodiopsida > Polypodiales > Pteridaceae > Adiantum > Adiantum capillus-veneris. The sequence goes on along the minus strand of NC_140951.1, from coordinate 73,053,975 downwards.
GGTAGCATGGGTAGCTCTATTGCATTTCCTTCAGTACCTTTGAACACGCCTTGGTAGATCTTCAAATCATTTGACTCTAGCAAATCCTCCTGAATCCACGTGCTGGTTGGCTTCAAAGTTCCTTGTGGGAGGACAAACGGCTCCACTTCTTCTAAATAGTCTTTTATTGTCATTCTTTTCTTCGTGGTCGGTGATTTTGCGGCGGCTGCCATGGATCCTGTTGCACTCAGCAGTCCAAAGTTAGCATTTTTTTCATATTAGCTGAGAAACTGAGTTCTAACTATCCAAATGACTTGAAAATTGAAAATAAAACTTAAAAGGAACTTGGGAAACCCTGCATGTGCTCACAGTATCATTCTGGCCAAAGTTTATCATTTAGACATCCTAGGTGGAGGATGTCTTTTTCATCAGTTTTTGGTGAAACTTGACATGCTGGTGGTCCTTGGCCTGTGCAACATGGCTATGTGATTGGAATTGGGTTTGGGCATCAAAAAGTGCATTTTTGGGCAGATTTGGGCTTTAGGCTCACAAATTGGTAAAATGATATTCAAATGGGTTGAAATTTGGTATATGATCTTCTTGCACCATGGTAACTGCTCCTATGAAGTCAGTTTTGGCACAGAAGGTCAAAATTGAGCTGGAGACATCCTACGCCTAGGATGTCTTTTTTATCAAAATAGCTTGAGATTTGTTCTGTGGGTCGCTCTTGGCATGTGGAACATGGCCCTGCTCTTGGATTTTGATTTGGACAAGAATTGGTGTTGGTAAGACCATGTGTAGTGTTTTTGGGCTCAAAAAGTGTATCTTGGAGGTGTTGGGGGCCAAAAGTGATGGGAGCGGCTTAAAACTTGATATATGAGCTCTTGAAGGTGATATGAAGAGATCTAGAATTGAAAAACACCATCTGAGGGCCAAAAATGTCATTTAGACATCCTACGCGTAGGATGTCTATTTCATCATTTTTTGCATGTGACCACACAGATAGCTTGGCAATGTGCCCATGAATGTATTGTGCAAGTTTCATGTGATTTGGACAAGTTTTGGTAGGTCTATGGCCCATTATTGCCTCTATGCCCTGACTTTGCGTTTTTTCATACATATGAGGTCAATTTTTGTCCAAATGTGATGAAACTTGGATAAGAGCTTGTAAAAGCTATTCAACAACTTTGTGTGATGAGAGATGTTGGGGTTGGTGCCCAAAAATGGCCTTGAGACATCCTACGCATAGGATGTCTCCTGATGAAATTTTTGTGGAGACTGCTACTGGTGCCTGCCCTTAGTCAACCTGAGTCCCTTTTAAGCCCTATTTCAACAAAAAAGTCAAATAGATAGAAAGTAACTCCCTGTGTGGACTTCAGAGCCTCCGAGCCGTTTTCTGACTTTTGGAGTGCTTTTCGATGATGAAATTTCTTGATGTTGGTCTCTATAGCTTCCCAATCCCTTGGGGATCCTTGCTATATGGTTTTTGTCGACTTTGGCTTCACCGGAGCTCCGTTTGGCAATTTGTCGCTCTAGAAGTACCCGAGGTTGCGTTTTCATGTCTTCGATGACTTGTGGTGGTCTACCACCATAGGACTTGGTCGTTGATGGTCTACGAAAGCTTCTCGTGAAGTTTGGTGGCAAACGGACATGCGGTTTGGCCGCGAGAGCTATTTGACGCTTTGTGTGTCTGATGCCGTTCCTCAAGTTTAGTGCCGCTCCGGGTCACCGTATAGCCATATGGGCTATATACACTTGTCGAGCATGTCGAAATGCGTCTACCCATGAGTTTTGGTAGCATTTGGACCCCTCTCCACGCCGATTTCCAATTTGGTGGCCTCTTGCGGGGCTCTAGGAATTAGGGTTTTTCCAAATGGTTTTCCATTGCCTTTGGTCATCCAAAAGTGGTCTCCTATGCTAGGGTAAGCCGTCGATGAAGTGTCATTGCTTTTGGGTTAGCCGTTAGGTGGCCACTTCTACTTGTAGGTCTCTACTGCCCGCTTTCTGTGTGAACCCTACGCTAGTTTTCGCGACAAAACGACAAACATGCGCGAAAAGCTCAAGGTGGTGAGCCTACCTCTCATGTCTGAAGCCCGTCAAGTAGTCGTGCGCGTTGTAGAAGCTACTAGAAGTTCCATTTGCTCTAGGTGGCAGAAGCTCTCTCTCAAAAGTCAATAGTAGAAATGAGCTTAAAATGAAGCTGAAGCTGAAGCATAAGGCACACTTTGCATGTCATTGGCTTCTTCCTTTGACTTGGGACAATCATCCTTGGAGATTCTAACATATGGCTGTAATGGCACACCAAGAGGCTTTGCTTCAGCCATGTTAAATCTGTCCAGCACCTTTTCAATGTACTTTTCTTGCGACATATACAATAGGAGCTTGTCTCTTTGCCGTGTAACATGCATTCCAAGTATATGTTCACTTGCCCCAAGGTCTTTCATTGAAAACGCAGATTTCAGCTGCCCTTTAAGAGCATCAACAGTGCTTCTTTTCTTTGCAGCTATCAACATATCGTCTACATAGAGCACAAGAATGATAGGGCTGCCATCCTCATCACGTTTGGTATACAAACAATGGTCTGCATGGCTTCTTTTGTAACCATGTTTAAGCATGAAGCGATCAAACTTCTTGTACCACTGTCTATATGATTATTTCAGACCATACAAGCTTCTATTGAGCATACATACCAAATGTTCCTTGCCAGGGATAACAAAACCCTCGGGTTGCTTCATGTAAAGCTCTTCTTCCACATCACCATGCAAGAAAGCGGTATGTACATCCATTTGGTCCATTTCCAAATCAAGAGCAGCCACTATGGCAAAAAGTACACGCAAAGTGGTCATCTTCACAACAGGAGAAAACACTTCCTGAAAGTCTATGCCCTTGGTTTGAACATATCCCTTTGCCACAAGCCTTGCCTTATACTTGGGTTTTTCATCAACAATCTTGATTTTATACACCAATTTGTTAGGAATAGCCTTCCTTCCTTTGGGAAATTCAACCAAATCCCAAGTATGAGTAGCATGCAAAGCTTTAATCTCTTCCTGCATAGCAAGCTCCCACTTGTCGCTATGCTCACATGTCTTTGCCTCTTTATACGTAAGAGGCTCTCCCTCATCTGTCAACATAATGTAATGCAAAGAGGGGTCATATCGACTCACAGGCCGTCTTTGTCGAGTAGACCGCCTCACCCAATGATCCACATTATCCGGCAATGGGTTTACATCAGGTGGCACTACAAAATCATCAACAATGGGTTGCTGTACATCATTTTCAGCACCATTTTTAGCATTGTTTCTTGGCTGCAAATGCCCTTCAGGAGCCTCAATTTGTTGTCCAACATCATCTGGCTCAAACACCACTGGATCATCTACATTTTCAGCCATTTGTGGTGCATCCTGAGGGTCAAAAATAGGCCTAACAAGTGGCTGGTCATGCTGAAATTTCCCCCTTTTATGGTCATGCTTTGAGGCACAATTGTTTTGAAGTAGCCTTGCCTCATTAAAAACAACATCCCGGTTGCGTACAAACCTTTTCAGCTGAGGTAACCAAATCCTGTAACCCATTTCGCCTTCTTCACCATATCCCATGAAGAGGCCTTTAATGGACTTCGCATCTAGTTTACTCCTCAACTCAGGTCTAACATGCACAAAAGCTTCGCAACCAAAAATGCGTAAGTGATCATATGAAGCAGGCTTGCCAGACCAAACCTCTTCAAGGATGTCACCTTTCAAAGACATGTGAGGGGATCAATTGCATATATGCACTATAGTTTTCAAAGCTTCTCCCCAAAATCCATGAGAGAGATAAGTTGTGGACAGCATGCATCTCACCCTCTCACAAAGTGTCCTATTGAATCTTTCAGCCACACCATTAGAAGAGGGGCTGTATGGGACAGTAAGCTCCCTCTTAATGCCCAAATTCTCACAAAACTTGTTAAATTCAGCACTTGTGTACTCCCCCACATTGTCTGTACGCAAGCATTTTAGCTTTCTATGTAACATTTAATGGTCTAATAACTTATGTGTAGCAGAAATTAGCATGAACATAGTGGGCATTTCATTAGCATAGATTCCTAATGAGAATTACAAGAGTGCTTGGGTGGAGAGAGCAACAAAAAGCATAACACCTAGTTAGATAGCATCAACAATACTTTCAAAAGAGAGAGAAATTAAGCTATTGACAACAGTTGAGGACCGGATTTGCATGGATCCGGTCCCCCCTCCAAAAGGCTTTGTATTATGGTTTCTCCCATCAAGAGAGACATTGTACAATACAATTCTTTGTGTTCCTTCAAGACTAGCTAGTGCAATGAAGATGAAAGCTTCATGCACTACGAAAAATACTTAGTAAACACAACTTTAATTATCCCCGTTCTCAGACCCAAGACCTCACACACCTTCGAAGATGGTGAGAGCTAGCAGGGTATGAGAGTAGATTGAGAGGAAGAAGGAGTATCTTACGAGAAAGATGTACATCTCCTCACATAATCACTCATATTAGCATAGCTTTAGCTTAGTAATTAGCTTGGTAGAGGAGATGAGCATGCATTGAAGCTTGGCTCTTGGTTGGATTTGCATCCACAAGCCAAGAGTGTGTCGATGCAGGCTTCTATCTCACAAGCTTGGAGTAGGTGATGAGCTCTCCATTGAAGCTTGGGAAGAGATAGTCTTCTCTTTCTTCACACATGAGATTTTGTGAGTGTGTGTGTGTTAATGACTTGCAAAAATCATCCCCCTCTCTCTCTTGGGTGAGCCCTCTTGCTATTTGCTCTTGCTCCATCCTTATTGGCCCTCCCCAAGTTAAGCCAATGACCATCAAGCAGCATAAGTGATAGCCTTCTGACATGTGTCCCCCTTTCCCCTTTTGTGAGAGCTTTAGGTAATTTAATAATTAAACTAAACTCTCATTGGACCCCTTTGCCTCCTGGCCAATAGGAATCAGGCAAGCCATTGGGCTCCTGAATGCTCATTGGACCCCTTGGGAGACTGTCCAATAGTCTTCTAGGAGACTTAATTCTCATTGGTTCTTTTATTAAGTGTTTTTAAATTAATTAAACTAGATTTACTCTAGCCTAGTTCTCATTGGTCCACCTCCAAGGCCATCCAATAGGAGTTGGGCACACCTTGTGGGCATCTGGGCTAGGGAGCTGACATGTGTCCCTAATTCCCTTTGTGTAAAGGGAGCCTGTGTGTGTGTGTGTATGTGTGTGTGTGTGTGTGTGTGTGAATTTCTCTCTCATCCCGTAGAAGACGGTCTCGCCCCCTCCCATGTAGGGATATGCAAAGACTTTGTAGTCACACCAAAGCATCCAATTTCCCCTAGGGTTGACCTTTGGACACAACCTTTGAATTTTGGAACCTTAGCATTTTGGAAGTCTTAATGGGCTGAACCTTAGGGTCTTTTTAGCCCATTGTTGCACATGGATCTTTTGCAGATGGCCCCCCCTTTGGATCCCTATTTTCCCTCCTTTGGATCCCTACTGTGGCCGGTCTGCTAGCTCAACCAATATTCTAGCTTTTTCTCCCCTGGCACTTCCCCACATTAAATGATCACTTTAATATGAAAAAATCATTTAGGAGAATTAGATATTGATTATTATGACATTACCTCTCTCTTGAAATCATAGTCGTCCTCGACTATGGTGTAGAGAAGATAAAGATATTCATGAGTCCTTTTCTTAGCGGGTAGAGGATCCCAATGTTACCCTACGACATCATTCCACAGTGGATGACTAGTCCATTTGGTGCTTGAGAGCCTGAGGCTGCCGCAAGCATTTCTGCACATTAGTCCTATCAGTCTTCCATAGTAGAGTGACAAGCTCTACTTGGTGTTTGGGAGACGTTGTCTCCGCAAACTTGATCTAAGCATGCATACTACTTCATTTTTGTGGACAATAAAGAAAAAGAGATTCTTATAAGACAAAAAAAACTTTGTTCATTTTTAACATTTTGTACATTTTCTTACTGTTGGGAAGCATTGTAAGCATTGACAAGGTTAAGGTTCTCCTTTAATTGTATGCCTTGTATCCATCTAGCATCTTCAAAAGGATAATTCTTAAACTTAATAAGATATCGTCAGATAGTCTTACCACCTCTTAATACCTTGTCTTCGTGTCGGAGAATCGACTTGGGCTGCAGCACCTCCTCTTGGTCCTCGATCTCCGGTGGGTCTTCAATAGTTGGTTCTTGAGGTGGCTCTCCTTCGTAAGGCTTTAATAGGCTCACATGAAAAGCATTGTGTATGAGCCAATGATTGGGAAACTTGAGTTGATAGGCCATCTCATTGATTGGCCTAAGAATCTGGAAGGGACCATAGTACCTTTTTGCTAGTTTAGCATAGTACTTTTGGTGGCCTGTAGGATTCTTGCCCATCGTGTGCCTTAATCGAGCCTTGGGAAACTTTAATAAGACCCAATCATTTTCTTTAAAGGCTTGGGCTCTTCTGTGCTTGTCAACAGCAGCCTTTTGCCTTTGCTGTGAGATAGAAATAGCATCCTTAATCTTTTGAAAAGATTCTTGTAGGTCTCGGCTATACTCATCTGCAGCGAAGATCTTCCCATGTACCTTAAGTAGGAAGGGACTTTTTGATCTTCCCTCAATTACCTCGAAAGGTGCTTTTCCCATGGAAGTATGTACAGGGTTATTGTAAGCATACTCCACTAAGGGTAAGTACTTCTCCCATTGGGATCTTTGATCTACTTCCGTTACATAGGCTTTTAGTAGATCGAGAATGGTTAGGTTAGCTATTTCACTTTGGCCATCCGTTTGTGGATGATAGGCCGAAGAGAAGTTTAGCCTTGTCCTTAAATTCTCAAAGAGACCCTTCCAGAAATTACTGGTCATTCTAGGATCTCTATCCAACACTATGGGCATTGGCAAGCCAAGGTACTTGAAAATCTGTGAAATGAAGAGGGTTGCCATTTGATGGGCTTTGATAGTCTTTTTGACAGGTATAAAATGAGCTTGTTTACTGAACCTGTCTACTATCGTCCATATTCCCGTATTCCCATGGATAGACTTAGGCAATCCAAAGATAAAATCCATGGATATGCTCTCCCGTGGTGAATTAGGGATTGGCAAGGGTTGAAGCAATCCAAGTTGCTTCCCTCTATCAAATTTTGTCTTTTGGCAAACCACACATTTAGAAACATACTCTTGTATGTTCACTTTCATGGTAGGCCAATAGAAATATGTTTCAATTCCCTTTAAGGTAGACTGAATCCCTCTATGCCCCGCATGCGGTGGAGCATGAGATTCATACATTACTTTCTCATGTAGTGAGTTAGTAATGCATAGTCTATTGCCATAGAGAAGATAACCATCTTGTAAAGTAAATGGTTCTTCTTTCTTCCCTAATGCAAGGGCTGAAATCACATGTCTAAAATTGGGATCAATAGCGTACTCATCTATCATTGAATATAGATCATTGTGAGTTGCTATGGAAACCGCATTCACTCTCGGCCGTCTTGAGAGTGCATCAGCGACTTGATTATGCTTGCCAGCAATGTGAGCAATATGAAAATGAAATTGCGAAAGGAAATTTGCCCACCTCATTTGTTTGTTGGAGAGCTTGGTCTGCGTCATGAAGTACTTAAGACTTTGGTGATCTGTTCGCAGAATGAAAGGAGTTCCCAATAAATAGTGCTTCCATGAGTCTAAGGCATGTAGAACTGCAAGGAGTTCCTTTTCATATATGCCTAGAGCTAGCTCAACAGGGTCGAGCCTTCTACTCTCATAGCCTATGGCGTGCCCTTCTTGGAGTAAAACAGCTCCAAGGCAATCACCACAAGCATCACATTGGACCTCAAATGGTTTTGAGAGATCCGGTAGTGTAAGAACAGGTTGAGAGATAAGCTTTTCTTTAAGCTTTTCGAAAGCATTGTTCTCTTTAGCAGACCATGTATACCTAACGCTTTTCTTTGTTAGGTCATGTAATGGTCCCGCAATTTGTGAGAACTTTTCTATGAAGCGTCTATAGTATGCACACATACCTATAAAGCTTCTTAGTTCATGAAGATTCCTTGGTTTAGGCCATCCTTTTATTACCTCTAACTTTGATGGATCCATTTGGATGCCATCTTGAGAGATAATGTGACCTAAATACTGAATCTCTTGCAAGAAAAATTCACTTTTCTTTCGATTAACATAAAGTTTATTCTCTCTCAAAACTTGAAATATTACCTAGAGGTGTTGCTTGTGTTCGTCTAATGAATTAGAGTAGATGATAATATCATCAAAGAACACTCCAGTGAAGGTTGGATGAGGCCTAAACAGCTTCTCCATCAAGCGGTTGAATGTCGCTGGTGCATTAGTCAAGCCAAAAGGCATGACAATGTATTCGTAAAGACCAAATGTTGTGTGAAATGCCGTCTTTACAATATCTTGATCAACTATCCTTATCTGATGATAGCCACTTTTCAGGTCAATCCTACTAAAGTAGGTCGATCCTTCTAGCTTATCAAATAGGTCTTCCACCCGTGGAATGGGAAACCTATTCTTGATAGTGATCCTATTTAGTGCTCTATAGTCGACACACATACGATATGTGCCCTCTTTCTTTTGCACTAAGAACACCGGTGAGCAAAATGCAGATGAGCTAGGCCTAACCATGCCCTTCTCGACTAACTCATGCACTTGCCGCATACTCTCCTCTTGTTGAGCTTGAGAAACTCTATAAGGAGATTTGTTAGGCGGTGAACTTCCTGGAAGAAGTTCAATTGCATGGTCATCATTACCTCGTTTAGGAGGTAGCTCACAAGGGATGTCGTCAATAAAAACATCTTGAAACCCCTTGAGAAAATTGGATAACTCTAATTCCTTTTGGTTGCTTTTATTTTCTTTTGCTAAAGCATTAGGTTCATTTTGAGAATCTTTAACAAAAATCATGTACACGGAAATAGAGCTCTTTATTGACTTGTTGAAAGCTGGTGTATGTACAATGGGGATAGTGTTACCCATTTCCTTAGCATCTATATACATGTCTTTTTCCCTGAACTTAAAGGAGATTCTCCTTTCAAGAAATTTAACATCGGCAGCCAGGCGGTCAAACCATGGTGCCCCTAGGATTACATCCTCATGCTTGAGAGGAGGGATAAAGAAGTCCTCTTTGTCCACATAGCCTTGGAAGCCTCAATTTCCCGATTAAGGGAGTGACTGAAGCTTCTTGCCCCTTGAAGGCACTGTCTGCAGGTAGGACATCTCCCATCTCATAGGATTGTATGCCTAGCTTGGTGGCCAACTCTATAGATATAAAATTGTGAGTAGAACCAGGGTCAAAGAGAATAAAAGCATCATGTTCTCTTACCTTTCCCCAAGCATGGCATAGAGGAGATCCTTTGTGATGAGTTTGGTGAGTCTCCTCCTCTTGGATTTCAACCAAGGAAGCTCTAGGAGGGTCTTGGCGGTTGTTCTTTTGGGGACAAGCGTGGTACGCATGCCCTTGTTCGCCGCACTTGAAACACCGGTTATCCTTGCGATAACGCTCAAGCTCTTCAGGAGAGAGTTTGTTCTTACCTTTGTAAACTCCCTTCTCTTTAGCTTTGTTGGAGTTGCCCTTAGGAGACTTTTGGACATTGTCCTTCCCCTTAGGCTCATTGGAACCCTTGTTTTCCGGGGGCTTATTATTTCTTTTAGCCCCCGTTTGGAAATTGATTCGTGAGGCCACCATAGTATGGTGTATTACCGCCGATATGGTACGTGGCCTTTGGGAGTTGACATACTCCGCCATTTCTTCGGTTAAGCCCGCACAAAATTGTTGATTTTGCTCTCCAAAATCCAACTTTTTGAAGACAGTGGCTTTGAGTTGTAGGTCCCAAAACTTGTCTACATATTTGTGGATGGATTCATTGGGAGAGAGCTTTAAGCTTCGCCATTCTGTAAGTACTTTGTCTTTGGCATCAGTGGCCAAAAACTGCTTCATAATGGAAGCTCTTAAATATTTCCATGTTCGTGGAGCTTCACCGTTGGCTCATAGGCTAGACCACCATTGCCTGGCGGACTTTTGAAAGTGCATAGCTACATGGCATAGCTTAGAGGACTCCATGAAGCCCTCATCTCCAAACGCCACATCAAATTGCTGGATAAAGGCCAAGACTTTGTCCGTAGCACCAAAGGTACCATCATAGGTAAGGAAAGAGATGCTCTTCCCTCCCTCTTTTAATTTCTTCAGCTTGGATGACCTCTTCCATGCAGCATAGGATTTCCTGTGGCCTCTTCTTTTTGATGGTTCAAAGGTTGCACCATCACTTTCTTCAGAGGGTGAAGAATTTGAAGAAGGTGGAGAAGAGGGTGACCTCTTTCTCGCCTTTTTCTTGTCTTGATCTTCGTCATCTTTACCATCACTTTCATAAGAGGAAGAGGATGAAGAATATGGAGAAGAGGGTGTTCTCTTTCTCGCCTTTTTCTTTACCATCACTTTCATAAGAGGAAGAGGATGAAGAATATGGAGAAGAGGGTGTCCTCTTTCTCGCCTTTTTCTTCTCTTGCTTTTTATCATCCCTCTTTGAATTATGGCGTGGAGAAGAGTGTGATGGTCTTCTCCGCTTTGGTGGTGATGGAGAGCGTTTAGCCCACCATCTTCGTGGAGCCATCTCCGCCAAGGTGGCGGGAGACTCACTTCTTTCTCGTTCCTTCGGTGGAGGCTCTTGAGTTCTCCTTTGGAAAGGAGATGCATCATCAAGAAGTAAATTCTTGAGCCCTTCGTACGGATTCTCTTCTTCTTCCCGAATCAGAGAGAGACCTCTTTTGGTAGTCTCACAAGGAGGCTTCCTAGGTGTTCTCTCGTCATGGTGATGAGCTTGGAGAATCTCGTGAGCACGGAGCTGGCGTTGCACTTTGCTTTGGAGAGATGGATTGTCCATGGCTTGTTGAAGCCTAGAAACAAGATAGTTAACAAGCATTGAAGCATCATTAGTAGCTTGCTCATGAGCAAAATCAAAGTTATCAACATTAATTTCACTCTCTTTACTATTGTCAGCCATTCTAACTACTTTTAGGTGTAAACTTTTTAGGTGTACTTTGGCACTTCAAGCCCTAGTTGCTACTCCTCTTTACCCCTTTAGAAAAAGCACTCAAGCTACTGTACCTGCGGCTCGAATACCATTAATTGCAAGGAATAGAAGAGAGGGTCTTTTGACACCAAAATAGCACCGGCTCCTGTCAAGCTTCTAATAGCTCAATAGTGGTTAAGTCGTAGGCAAGCCCCGTAGAACTCCACTATTAAGACCATAGCTCTCGATGGTGATGCCCCGTTAACTGCACGAAGACAGGCGCACTGCAAGGCTGAAAAATCCCTATTCTACTTACTCACAGGCAATTAATAATACCAACCATTTATAGCTAGCTTGAGGACCTCCCTTCTTGAGCAAGAAAAGAGAAACCTTGTGCTCTGATACCAATGTAACATTTAATGGTCTAATAACTTATGTGTAGCGGAAATTAGCATGAACATAGTAGGCATTTCATTAGCTTAGATTCCTAATGAGAATTACAAGAGTGCTTGGGTGGAGAGAGCAACAAAAAGCATAACACCTAGTTAGATAGCATCAACAATACTTTCAAAAGAGAGAGAAATTAAGCTATTGACAACAGTTGAGGACTGGATTTTCATGGATCCGGTCCCCCCTCCAAAAGGCTTTGTATTATGGTTTCTCCCATCAAGAGAGACATTGTACAATACAATTCTTTGTGTTCCTTCAAGACTAGCTAGTGCAATGAAGATGAAAGCTTCATGCACTAAGAAAAACACTTAGTAAACACAACTTTAATTATCCCCGTTCTCAGACCAAAGACCTCACACACCTTCGAAGATGGTGAGAGCTAGCAGGGTATGAGAGTAGATTGAGAGGAAGAAGGAGTATCTTACGAGAAAGATGTACATCTCCTCAGATGATCACTCATATTAGCATAGCTTTAGCTTAGTAATTATCTTGGTAGAGGAGATGAGCATGCATTGAAGCTTGGCTCTTGGTTGGATTTGCATCTACAAGCCAAGAGTGTGTCGATGTAGGCTTCTATCTTACAAGCTTGGAGTAGGTGATGAGCTCTCCATTGAAGCTTGGGAAGAGATAGTCTTCTCTTTCTTCACACATGAGATTGTGTGAGTGTGTGTGTGTGTGTCTGTTAATGCCTTGCAAAAATCAGTCCCCCTCTCTCTCTTGGGCGAGCCCTCTTGCTATTTTCTCTTGCTCCAGCCTTATTGGCCCTCCCCAAGTCAAGCCAATGACCATTAAGCAGCATAAGTGATAGCCTTCTGACATGTGTCCCCCTTTCCCGTTTTGTGAGAGCTTTAGGTAATTTAATAATTAAACTAAACTCTCATTGGACCCCTTTGCCTCCTGGCCAACAGGAATGAGGCAAGCCATTGGGCTCCTGAATGCTCATTGGACCCCTTGGGAGACTATCCAATAGTCTTCTAGAAGACTTAATTCTCATTGGTTCTTTTATTAAGTGTTTTTAAATTAATTAAACTAGATTTACTCTAGCCTAATTCTTATTGGTCCACCTCCAAGGCCATCCAATAGGAATTGGGCACACCTTGTGGGCATCTGGGCTAGGGAGCTGACATGTGTCCCTAATTCCCTTTGTGTAAACGGAGCCTGTGTGTGTGTGTGTGTGACTTTCTCTCTCATCCCGTAGAAGAAGGGCTCGCCCCCTCCCATGTAGGGATATGCAAAGACTTTGTAGTCACACCAAAGCATCCAATTTCCCCTAGGGTTGACCTTTGGACACAACCTTTGAATTTTGGAACCTTAGCATTTTGGAAGTCTTAATGGGCTGAACCTTAGGGTCTTTTTAGCCCATTGTTGCACATGGCTCTTTTGCAGATGGCCCCCCCTTTGGATCCCTACTGTGGCCGGTCTGCTAGCTTAACCGATATTCTAGCTTTTTCTCCCCTGGCACTTCCCCACATTAAATGATCACTTTAATATGAGAAAATCATTTAGGAGAATTAGATATTGATTATTATGACATTCTACCTGTTTGGGTGGTCACAAATGCATGAAATCTCTTAAACGCAGCAAAGGCTTCATCCTTAGACTTAAGCAAATAAACCCAAATTTTCCTAGAATGATCATCAACAAAGGAGACAAAATAACATGCACCACCCATAGACTTAGTAGGCATGCTACATACATCGGAATGTACAAGATCAAGCACACAAGATTTACGAGAGACACCAGAGTAATAAGAACGCTTTACTTGCTTCCCATATTGACATTCATTACAAAATTCAAGCTTTGTGCCTTTAGCATCAAGCTTGGTTAAAGTACAAAGCTTAGAAAGGCCCTTTTGGCTCATATGGCCAAGCCTCTTGTGCCACAACTCCATGTGAGAGTTAATTTCATCCAATGCAATAAACTTGCCCAACACGGCCTTTCCATGAAGTAAAGTGTCCCTTTCTTTGTGCCCTTTACAATCAGCATTGAGCCTTTAGTCATTTTCCATGACCCTCTCTCAAAAAAGATGTTGTAACCATGCATATCCATCTGACCAACAGAAAGCAGACTCTTCTTGATTCCCGGAACATATCGAACATCATGCAAGACAAGCTCATTTGTGCCATCTATGGAGAGATGCACAGTGCCAATACCCTCAATGGAACATGCATGATTTTTTCCAAGGTATACATGGCCACGCTTGCCCGCATCAAAAGTAGAGAAACATTCCTTGATAGGAGTCACATGAAATGAAGCACCGGAATCAACAATCCAAGTCTGGGACAATGCATCATTGACAGTCAACAAAGCATCAAGAAGATCACTCTTGGTGATCTGCATGTCCTGTGAATAAACATTTAGAGAGGCATCAAAGTCATAACATCATCATCTCACAAAGTGCCACACAAGATGTCCTCTACATCTGACAGCTCCTCAATCACGACACTAGAAGCCACATTGGCCTTCTCTTTGTCCTTTGAGCTATCCTGTGCATCTCCCTTGACTTCCTTCTTCTTTTTCTTTTTGTCTCCGCCATTCTTTTTCCTTTCTAACTTAGCTTTATAGTACCTGCAATCGGGTTTCTTGTGACCTTTCCTGCCACATTGATAGCCAGTCACATCACCCTTGCCTTTGCTTGCATTTCCCCTTTCTTTACTCTTACTCTTACTCCTCTGTGCATAAGCAATCTTCTTTTTTGTCCTGCATCTAACCATGTTAGTAGAGCTGCCTCCCTCTCCACTTGCTTTCCTCCTGATTTCTTCATTCAAGATAGAACCCCTAACACCATCAAAGGTCAAATTGGGGTTATTGGACAACGAAACCACCAAAGTTTCCCGTGACTCAGGTAAGGTCATAAGCAAGAAGATAGCTTTCAGCTTATCATCAAAAGGGGACAAGTCAGAATCAAAGTACCTGCGAATAATGACAAGTGCTCTGCCGTGCTCTTGGACTCATCTAGTTGCATGCCAACAAGTTTTCGCATCAAGTGCACCTGGTTGAATGGCGTTGTATTTTCATACATTCCCTTCAACTTCTCCCACACATCAAAAGCAGTCGTGAGACCTTTCACATCAATGACGGTCTCATTGGTCATGGCCATTTTAATGTATGTAATGGCCTTCCTGTTCATGCTAACCCATGCTTCATCCGTCATATTCTGTGGCTTCACCTGTTCAAGTGCCCCTTTGCAATCCTTAAGAACTAGGATTCCCTGAATCCTGTCTTTCCAAAGATCAAAACCTGTACCATCGAACCTCCTAATCTCGAAGAGGTTCTTCACATCCAAAGAAGATGAGGCCATAGTTGCACAAAATAAGAGGGATAATACGTTGAACTTTTGGGCAAAATACGGAAAAATCGGAGTATAGCCTCACAAAGATGTGCACTACAGCTCCAAATGGTCACAGGAGCAATTTGGGGCAAAATAGGTCGATTTGGGCACAAAATTCAATTTCTGAAATTTATGCACAGGAAATTTTAGCGAGCGAATTTGTGCTCGAAAACAACAAATTTAGGTGTTTTTAGCCTCAGAAGACATACATAAGGCTAATACACAGCCTTTAGAAGCATGTAAGCACAAAAGCCCTAATTTGTAGCATCAATATTGCATGAAATTGAGCCACAAATGGTCATACATAGAGAAAATTTATCAAACGTGCGTAGATTGCATCAATTTGCACTTTCCCCAATGTGATCGTACCATAAAAACACTTGCAAAAACCTGAATAAATCTGAAATTTGCTTAAAATACCTGTTTTAGGGCTTGTTTTTCGGCAATTTCAGGGTTTTCGGGTAGCGGGGACTTAGCAAAAGTATTCCCACACCTTAATACATCATTTGCAAAACCTGTATTTTCACTGTCATAACCTGTAATTTCCTTTTTTTTACCTAATTTCACCCTGTTTTAGGTCAATTTGGGTTGTTGGGGAGCTCTCTAGTGTCCAGGGACGAGTCCTTTGGCGATTAAATTGCAAAATCTCGCGAGAAAGTTGACCTTCTTGGCTGAAATTCAGCGTTTGCAGGTTTGTGGGCAAACCCTAATCGGGCTCTGATACCAGTTGATGAGCACACGACGGTGTGTGCAAGTGAAAGAGCACGCAAGGAAGTGCAGTGTGTGTGCAGGCTCACGTTTTTGGAAAAAACTCAATAAGTGAGTTTTGGGTTTTCCCACTTTTATTATAAGTGACCTTTAAAAAATGTGTCCAGGTTCAATATGAACCTGGACAAAGTATAAAAATGTACAAAAAGGGGTTATTTAGGCCTTTAACCCAACAATAGCCGGAGTCCTCCCGGACGACAATGTATCACCTCGGATTATGTGTCGTGCATGGGTGAGAACTCGTGCTAATGCTTGGCAGTGTAATGTGGCCCTATATAATGCATACTCGATCAATGCATGGAAAAATTAATGCTGTGCAAGAGAAGGGTATAAGCAATATGCTTATTGGACTTCGCCGTCGAGGTTTCCTGTTAGTTGTTGATTTGGTCCGGCATGTTTTCTTTGCAAGCAAAAGTTGTAACTCTATCGCTCTTTGTTTGATCATTTTTCTTGAAACAGTCGCGAGGTTTGCCGCTACTGTCAATATGGCCGTAGTCGTCTCCTTGGAGAAGAATTTTCGTGGCGTAATTGGTCATAGACTTTGTCTCTTTTGCTTTCCATTTGTAGCTTTGCCTTGCCGGTTTTTGTAGGTTTATTGCTACTTCCACGGTTGTCATTGTCTTGCTGCTCTGCTGGTTGGCACCCACATAAATCGGTTTGCCGGTTTCATATGTTGTGTGTCCCTGCCTTCCGTTGTTGCTTGTACTGAAGGGAGTTCCTTTTGTTTTGGTTTCGGGATCCAAATGCGAGTCGTATTTAAGTTGTTGCTGAGCATTTTCTTTGGGATCCATATCTGTTTTATTCCCTTGGTTATTGGTTGAACTGTCTTCTCCTTTTGATTTCTTCTATTGTATTGTGGTTGGTCTGCCACGTCATCTCTATCCTTCCGCACCCATACTTGATTGTCGCATGTTGGTAACCTTGATCTTGACACTGCGGTCTGTTTTGTTTTATGCTTACAGTGAACATGGTTGGCAGTTCCCTGCTTGTTCACCATGGGTATCGCGTTGTTCTTTAGTGGCACCCTTCCTTTTGGCTCTTTATCCAGTGACTGTGTTGCTGGCTGTTGATTCTTTCGTGGTTGCTAAGCAAAGGCTACCACCTGTTGTTCTTGTGCGTGCTGAATCTTGACTGCATTCGCCTTCCAATCTATCTTCACATTATACTCTTTTTGCCAAGGTTGTCCCAACAACATGGGGTGTTGTGTGCTCTCATCCTCAACCACATAAAACTTGTGTGGGTAAATATATTGATGTACTTGTACATGCAATATAGTCCAGCCCAATGTCTTCAGTGAATGTGATGTACTACTTTCCAGCACTTGTGGAGTAGGATGTAGTTGACCTTTGGGCTTGATCTGTTTGTATAATTTGTAAGAGATTAGATTTGCTTGAGCTCCAGAATCAAGCAATGCCGTCGATTCAACTTGATTGCTACCCACTTTGACTGCAATTATTGGCTCCACTGTGTCTTCATCAGAATCCGTTAGTCGAATAGCATTTATTCACAACGGCGGTGATCCACACTGTTGTTGTTGTCGTAGAAGCCATCTTTTTGCAATGTGTTCTTTTGCTTCTGCTTGGGCTTCTTCTTGGACCCTTTGTTTCTCCTTCATCCGTTGTTTTTCTTGATGGATTTGTTGAATCATATCCCGTGTTAGTGGTAAATGATATTTCTTTAAATGACACCCACTAATCCAATTTGGCATTTCTTCTCCTGCTAATGTAGCAAGCTTGACAGCTTCACTTTGTGATAGGTCACTAATCACAAAGGGTCCCATCCCTCGCTTCTTCAGTTTATTTGCATGTTGCTTCAAGGTATAAACAAGTACATAATCACCTGTTTTGAACTCTTTCGTGCACACATGCTTGTCAAAAAACTCTTTTTGTCTTCTTTTTTTAGCATAGATCGAAGCTACAGCTCGTAAGCAAAATTCATCCAGCTTTTCAAGATCATCTATTCTTGAAGAGAGCTCATGCCCTATCCATTCTAAGCTTTTCGCTACTCGTAGAGTTGGAATTAAAAACTCTATGAGTAATATAGCATTTAGACCAAACACCATGTTGTACGGTGTTGTTCATATTGATGTTTTGTAAGCTACCCTGTATGCCCATAGTATTGAGTGTGGCTGTTGATCCCAGTCTGTTCTTGACTCTGATACAATTTTAGTGAGAACCGTGCATAGTGTTTCATTTGTGGCCTCAGCTTGTCCATTAGCCTGTGGATGATATGGAGCAGATTTTCTATGTATGACCATGAATTCCTCTAGCAGATATTCAATGACTTCATTAAGAAAATGTGATGCTCGATCACTGACAATTTCTATTGGTAAACCGTATCGTACAAAGACATTCTCATATAGAAATTGTGCAGTAGTTCGTGCATCTGCTTTTTGTGTTGCCTTGGCTTCTGTCCATTTTGTGAGATAGTCCGTAGCCACAATGATATATTGAGTATGGGTGCAATATGCAGGGGGTGAAATAGGTCCCACAAAATCAATGCCCCATTTTGCAAATGCCCTTGCTCCCATCATTGGCCGTAGTGGCATCTCATCTCTCTTTATCGGCACCTTGGTGTGTTGACAAGCGTCACAATGCTTTACAAACTCTTCAGCATCCATATGCAATGTAGGCCACCATGTTCCTGCGGTTAAGATAATTTTTGTCGTCTTATCGCCTGAAAAATGGCCTCCACTTATTCCGCCATGTGCGTGTTCTAGAATCAGCAGGTATTCACTTTCACTTGCACAAATTCTAGGTTGATTGTCCTTTCCTCGCCTATAGAGTTGGTTCCCAATTAAACTAAATTGGTGAGCCTCCAGCTCTATAGCCCTTTTTCGTGCTCTTGTTATGTTTTCAGGAAACGTCCTTGTGGTTAAGAAATCAATGATATATTGACTCCATGCATGTGCAATGTTTACTTGAAACAATGTCCCGTGATCCACTAGTCGTTTGGCACTACATATAGTACAATTGTTAACATAAGCATGTGTGTCAGCATACATAGTTGGCCAATAAACCCCCAATTGTTTAAGTCTCTGGTGTGCTTTCATTGTTGAACAATGAAATGCACAATCCTGGATGTGTGATTCTTCAAGATAACACTCAAATTCCTCCAGATTTATACATAATCGTAGAATTTGGTCCGATCCTAGATGATAGAGTCGTCCTACAATCAACTGGAAGTTTTTTGTTTGTCGAATTGTTTGTTGTTTGGATTTGTCTTCCTTGTTATCAAACCTTCCTCCAAAGGAAAGAATGCTAACAATTTCTTAAGACCATTTGGGTATCATTTCAATATTGAAAAGATACGCGTCCGGTATGTCGTCATCTACTCCTTCAGGAGCTTCCCCGTTTTGTATCCTTGAAATATGATCCGCCCGTAGATGAGTTTTACCCCTTTTGATCACCATTGTAAAGTCAAACTCTAGCAATATAATAAACCAGCGTACAATTCTCCCAGTATTGCATGGTTTATTTACCAGATATAAAAGAGCTTGATGATCTGTGAAGAACACAAATTTGTTTGCGAGCAAATAATGCCGAAATTTCTTTACAGCATAAATCATTCCTAACCCCTCTCTTTGAGTGGTTGTGTAGTTCTTTTCTGCACTATTTAACTGTCGGCTTGCATAACAAACTGGGAAATCCAGTGTTCCTTCTCTAGATTGAGCCAGAATACTCTCGATTGCATATGCAGAAGCATCAATGTGAACATGGAATATCTTTTCCCAATCTGGTGCT
Source organism: Adiantum capillus-veneris (assembly GCF_014529385.1). Classification (NCBI taxonomy): domain Eukaryota; kingdom Viridiplantae; phylum Streptophyta; class Polypodiopsida; order Polypodiales; family Pteridaceae; genus Adiantum; species Adiantum capillus-veneris. The sequence goes on along the minus strand of NC_140951.1, from coordinate 73,034,711 downwards.
TTAAGTAGGTGCTGATACAAGGTTTTCCTTAAGCTTTTGGAATGAAGTTTAACACTCCTCAGTCCAGTCAAAACTGATTAATAAATGATACAGAGTTTGTGCAATGACTGCATACATATATATGAATCTTCGATAATGTCCGTAGTGTCCCATGAAGGATTGCACTTGTTTCGCATTAGTAGGCCAGGGCAGGTCTACTATGACTTTTATTTTGTCTAGGTCAGTGGTTATGCCATTTCTTGGGACAATGTGTCCTAAGATACGGCCTTGCCTAACCATAAAAATGCACTTTTTTAGGTTAAGACATATTTGATATGTTCTGCGCTTCTCAAATACCTTTTGTAAATGGTCTATATATTCCTCACATAGAAGAGAGTGTACACAAAGATCATCCATGTATATTTCTAAGAATATTCTCAGATATTTTTTGAACTCATGCGTCATTAACCTTTGAAAGGTAGTTGGGGCATTAGTTAAGCCAAAAGGCATAACTCTATACGCATAAATTTCCCATTATGTGGCAAACGCTGTTTTGTGTTGATCCTCTATTGCAATTGCGAGTTGGTTATACCCTGAAAACCCATCTAGAAAGGAATAAGCCCGTTTCCCGGCCACCCTCTCAAGTACATGTTTTGTGATCAGCAAGGGATAATTGTCCCTTATGGTGGCTGCATTTACCTTTTTGAGGTTCACACACACTCGCAGCTTTCCGTTCTTTTTGGGGACAACCACAATGGGTGACACCCAATCTGTATGCTCGATTTCATAGATGAATTCAACATCCATCAGCTTATCAATCTCCTCTTTTCGTTTAGCAAATGTGTCATTATATGTATAAGGACGTTGTTTGTTAGGTTTGGCATCTGATTTCAAAGGAATTATATGTTGGCATATCGATGGATCAACTCCTTTGAGGTCTTTGTAGGACCATGCAAACACATCTTTATACTTCTTGAGAAGTTGTGTTAATTGTTCTTCTTCTTAAGGCTCCAAATCAGTTGCTATAAAGACCGGCTGAGGCTTCTCACCTGGTTCAGTGAGGTCTATCCGTTTTTCATTTTCCAGCCCATCGTAAGATTCCTGGTTTATTCTTTCTCTGACTGGAGGTGTCATTATGATTTTTATATCCCAGACAATGAATTTCCGATAGTGTCATGATACATTCATGTTTCTGTTTTCTGTCTCCTCCTTACCATCATTTTCTTCCTCCGTAGTCCATACTTCTCGTAAAGACCGTTTCAGTTCTTGATATTTCTTCTTACGCTCCAGTTTGGTCCACTCTAGGTCTTTTGTTGTTTCTTGTTTTGATTTTTGAGATTTTTTTGATTTTGTTTCTATTTTAGCTTTCTATATTTGTTTTAGTTCCTCTTGTGTTCTTTCCCTTCACACTTTTGAGAATCTGTTTGATATTTGGTCTTTTACACAATCCTCTGCTTTGACAAGCATTAGATATTGAGTTTTATCTTTTATTATGGGCATCAGGTTCTCTCTCGCTTTGTTTTCTACTCATTTTCTCCTATAGCGTTCCTGGCGTCTAGGGTGCTGATTGGAAAAATCATAAAACTTGATATTCTCTGTTTTTTGCCCACGCCCGGCTGAGCTGTCTGAACACTCGTTATCAGCATCGTTATTCATCTCCAGATGCTCAGAGGAGTCATAAAACTCTTCTTGTTCTGGTGGTTCTACCATCTCATCTCCTCCTGGTATAAGGCTTACCATGTGATAGGGTAGCACATCATAGCCATCCTTATTTTGTCGTTGGACTATCTGTAATGGTACAGACATCCAATGTTGCTAGTATGTGTTCCCATTCTAAAGGTTCTAAGGCATCTTCAAGAAAAGGTTCTGGAATATAATCCTTGTCCTCAATCGCTCTTTCTAAGACGCATTCTTCTCAGTTTAAGCTCCCACAATGTGGAGCTCCACACATCCATAGCTCTTTTTGTTATCCTAACCATGCTGGGAGTTCGGACCCTGCTAATGTAGCTGAATCAAACTCTTCTACTAGTGTGTGGTTCACATCTTTGTAACTATGGTCTTTCAAGTGAATTTTGGTTGTAGTCTCGCCATGTCTGAGGTATATGTGGTCATAACCCCAATCCTGGACCATCTTTAATTGTCTCATGAATGGTCTTCCCAAGATGATTTCGTAATTGTTCTTTTTGTTGAAATCGACTATTGCAAATGTATGCTCATACTCGATTCCGCACAAAGTGACAATTACTTTTTCTAAGAGTCCTAGAAGCTTTTCCATGAACCCATCTGCCAATTGCAATTTCATTCTGGTAGCTCTCAAAGCCGGTTTTCCCCATTTTTTCCAGATTCCCTTAGTGGCAATAGTAACTCCTACTCCACTGTCTAGAATAGCTTTGGAAACTACTCCTTGGAATTCTACTGGTAGCATGGTGTTTCCATCTTCCCCCTCACAATACTCTCCAACTTTGTTTAATGGTACTAGCCTAGTGTTTAGTTGAGGCCTGTCCAATTCTCTGATCCCTTCCTGAAGCTTCAAGGTGGGGTCTTTCACTCCAAATTTTTCTAAGCATTTGCCTACTGTGGTCCACATGTTTGGTTGTAACCTCATGAGTTCGGCTAATGTGATTGTGCATACCACAAGGGTGGACAATAACTCAATCAACCCTTGTGAATCCATCAATTTGTTAGAAGACAGTCTTTGAGATGGGATTGCTCTCACCTCAGACTTAGCTTCATACTCTCCTAGGTAAGAGGGTAGAGTTTTTAGCGAGTCTAGTTGGTTGTGCCTCGAACTAATTAATCCATGGTCTCCCCCTTGCGAATGTATATCAAAGTTCATTTGTGATCTTGCCTCAAATTCTTCAATAGGAGGTAAGATATTTTTTCTCTTTTCTCGTGCTATTCGTGTGGTAACTCACCTTGTTAGCTTCGTTAGCCTCACGGATTTGCTTCCACAGGTCATCTAGACCGTTACAATCCTTACCCATTTCTACCAATGTTTTAGGCTGGAACCCCTCACTTGCCTCATCTGTTGTATTTGGCACTATGATAGGCTCTCCCCTAGACTCAGAGGCATTCATGAGTCTCTCCTTCGTTTCTACGTGTTTCTCTAAAGTTGGTTTGATAGGGGTTGGAGCTGGTACTCCATGCCAACTTGCAGGTTTACCAGGCGGGTTTTCTATCAAGGATCGAGCTGTTTCAATCATCTTTCTACACATTTCCAACCTCTATTTTTCTATTTCCTCATATGGATAAGTCATCCATCTTTGCTCTTGGGTTTGGTTCTTTTTGAGTCTGGCTTCGTAAGCTTTTAAAATTACATCTAATTTCTCATTTACCTTTTCTGCTAACACTGATCCTCCTGATCCTGCACTTTTGGGTTCTGCTATTTCCTTGGGTGTTATGGTTGCCACAATGTGTGAGCTTAGGCTAGCGAGATCCTCTAACCGCTCTAATCTATCCTTGGTGTGTTTCAACTCCTCAGATAGAGCCGTTTGCTCTCGTTCTCTCCTGGCTTTCATACGCGCCTTTCTAGCTTTCCAAGTGCTTCTCTGATTTTTCGCTTCTGAACTTGGGGCATCGATTTTTGGCTCTTCAATAATGGGTTCGTTCGTCATTCTTTGAGCTTGGGCTCGTGTCACTGCCTGAATAGGTATTATTGTCTCGCTTTCTGACCCTCCACTAGAAGGCACTGCTTCCAGCATGTTCAAGGTAGTTTCTGACCCTCCACTAGAAGGCACTGCTTCCAGCATGTTCAAGGTAGTTTTTGCTCCTTTGCTCGGGTTCTTAGGGCAATCCGGAATCAAATGAGTAACTCCACACTCGGTGCAATATGCGTTGACTCTAATGATTTCATCATGAGGACAATCTCTTAGCCAATGGTCTCCACCATACTTGTAGCAGGGTCCTTTAGGCTGTTGAGGTGCTCCTTGAGCTCCTCTTTGTTGGTATGCATGTCTCTGCCCGTCCATGCCTCCGTTGGCTATGAACAACAATGTGTGTTCATCCAAGCTATATCTTCCTTCTCCTGGTGCCTGTGCAGTTGTTGGTGGTCCTGCACTTCCTATCATGCTCCATGGTTCTGGCGTGGGAGGTTCTTCTAGTGGATAATAGGCAGGATTTGTAGCATATCCATTGGGATCTTCGTAATATGCATGCATGGGCACTAAAGCCTTCTCTTCTGATTCGGTTACTGTTGGTGTGTATCTTATGCCAACTGGTCGTAATCCTGGTAGGGGTGGTTGTTGCCCCAACACTGCTTGTGGTCTTTCTACACCTACAGGTCCTGGTAGGTTGCCTGCTTGATACCTAGGCATCGGTGGAATTTGAGGAGATGCTACCTGAGCTTGGGGAGCGTAAGGTCTCTCTCTCACATATCCCTTGTTATAATAACATTCCTCCCGTCCCATGGTTTGTCCATTTTTGTTCAATAGCACACCACTTGGGCTGTTTAACCTGGGGTTTGGCATACAAGTTAATCTTTTTTAGCACTTCCTCTACAAGCTGCTCTTGGCTTACAGCTACTTCCCCTTTCGGTGATGTCTTAGCGCACTTTTTTCCACTTAATGCGAGGATGAATCATCGTCGAGATCCTTGAACTCACCCTCTTTGTAGACCGCACAATTGTCTACAAGGTAAAGAGCCTCCTTAGTTAACTCATTTAACGTCGTGCTCCTCTTCATATGTAAGTCCTTCTGGAGATCTGCATTCCTTAGTCCTTGGATAAATATAAGCTTAAGTCTGAACTGAGTTGGCAGTTCTTCCACAGGGCATAACTTAATATATCTTTTTAGTCTTAGGGCTGCCTTTCGCACAGATTCCCCTTCTTTCTGTTTGAATTTATGGATTTGTGAGGCTGTATTATGAGATATCCCCCTTTGTGAGAATTCCTCGATAAACTCATCAAACACCTCCTCCATAGACTCAAAGTCTCTACGCTCCACCGAGTCAAACCAAGTAGCAGCGTCATCCTATAAGGTTATTCCAAACCCTGCAAATTGGGTAGGGAAGTCTAACACCTCTTCAGCTCTAATTACATGCACAAAGGCTGCTACATGATCTCTAGGATCTCTGTTTTCCATGTATTTCTTGTTTACCCATTTTTGCACCTGAGAAGGTCTAATTCTACGATCGTCTACAAATCTCATCATTGGATCTCCACGTCCTAATCGATATACTTCCTCTGGCCTTCTGTAGTAGGAGGGTTCCTCTCCCAGTGGTGCTCCTAAGGCATAATTTCTAACAGTTCTTGCAAGAGATGGTTCATCTCTTCGAACTCGTTCTATGGGTAGTCTTCCACGCTCTGTTGACCCTTGAGTTTTTGGCTTACTCTCTCCTTGATACCGTGAATAGAGTGGTGGTTCTTGTAAATCCCTTAGCCCTCGTGCGGCTTGATAACCATGTCGGTTTTGGTCTTGTTCTGATGTTGCACTCTGTCGAAGCCATGCCTGCAATGATGGCTGAGTTGCTGGTTGGTTTTGGTTGTTGAATGTCTGTTGTCGGATAGAATGTGAGGTCGCGTCGTAATCTTCTGAAAAAGGATTTGTCGACTTGCTAGGGGTGTAAGTGGCTCTTGGCACTTCATCGGGGGCATATATTAATGCTCCTAGAACTGTTGCCTTTTCTACCTCCTCTGGGAGAATACGTTTGTATTCTCGCCCGTACCTATCAACAAAAACAATATCCTTCCCCATAGCAATTTCATAAGAGAATAAGTAAAGAACCTTGTCTTTGCTTAACTCGTTTGGATAGGGTTCTTTGCAATGAAAGTAAGAGACTATTCCCTCGCTCTCATGCTTCTAAATTCCCGCATTCTCATTATAAGTTGAAACCCTGGTTGTTTTCTTATCATACATAAAAACAGCTCCAGGTCGATCAATGTTTGGAGGTGGTTCTTGAGTTTCTGAAACTATTTTTCCTTTTGCCACGTTAACTCCATATCTGTTGTAATCCTCAGGGTTACTAACTATCAGATAGTGGTTCCCCTTTTTGTCTCGGAATCTATCTCCATCATCATAGACTCGAATTATCTCCAGTCTCTGAGCCGGCCTTTCTTCAATACAAACACACTTGCGTCCTCGATAGTCAGAATAAACCAGGGCTCCCCTCGAGTTTGTTCCTTCTAAGAAGATCATAGTGAACTTGGAATCGTACAAAGGATTTAGGGAAGTGCTTCCTCCTGGCATTGGTCCATCATAGGTGAAACCTCCTGGTTGTTGAGCACCCATCATGAAGAAGGATTTTTCTAATGAAGTGTCAGTATCACTACCCTCCTCAATAATTGGTGCTAGTGGATCTAGCTTTGCCTGAGTTACACTCTCCTCGGTGGACACTAAGCTACCCTGATCACCTACCACCTTTTGGTCTCTAAAAATGTATCTTCCTGATCTTAAATTCATCAAACTTAGCAATGCAACTCACACAAATCCAACCACTCACCTGGCAAAGGATCAGTTTCTGCACAACTTCTTGCTTTGCTGCTGAATATACATATACACAAGCGTTTAATTTCGGCAATCGAATCAAAGCATCTAACCGCTAGAGGTGATTTTAGTAATGATTGGTATAACTGGAGAGTTAACCTCAACCACTACTGTATTTATACACTTCTGATGTTCTGGATTAGGTCTACTAATCTGGAACTGTACTTCCCTTGAGGTGCTGATCAATTTACATGAAAAAGTCTTAATTCTGTCTTTGCTCCGTCAAACGATCAAACAAGGTCCAAATTCACTTCTGAAAGAAGTTCTGGAATCCTCATGTCAAATGGAACCTCACTGTATAACCTCAGTTAAATTTTCTCCTTCCTAAGCCCCAGTAGACATCCTACGCGTAGGATGTCTCCTGCTCTCTTTTGCCTAGATTTTTGCATTATGGACTCCCCTTGATGTGTTGAGTCCACAACTGTTTTTACTTTTTGATTTGGACACCTATAAGTTAGTCAATGGATCAGAAATCTATTTCGACAGCCTCATGTTGGTCTGATCAGTCAAATCAACTCCAATTTGGACCAAAATTGACTAGGAGGCTTGCCTTAGGCTATACAACACCCTGTTAGGTCTACAATCAGTTTTTGGCTTGAATTTCTTGCTTTAGACATGCTACGCGTAGCATGTCTTTTTGCTCAAGAAGGCTTCATTTTCAAAGCACACACTCCCCTTAAGGTGCTGATCACTTTGGTATGCTCAAATTAGGGTTTGGAGTGCCAGATCACCCAAACACATTCTACGCGTAGGATATCGTTTTGGCATGTTTGACCCCAGACTTGACCCACAGCTTCCCCTTGAAGTCAGCAACCCAGTGGTATGCTTAGATTTTAGCTGTTCTAGCCTTTTTCAGTCAAAAGTGCTAAAGTCTACTTAGAACCCAATTTTCTCACCCAATTCAGATGAAACCTTTCTCAGTTACTCAATATATCATGCAGATCATACTCATGCATCCATCTTATAGTTTTGGTCTTAAAATAATGCCTTGACACAATTTGGGTAGGATGTTTGTCAATTTCAGTCTATCTGGCCTTATCCTATCAAGATATGGTCAAATTTCCACTTTCCAGGTGAAAATAGGGTAAAACCTACCTTCTGAACACAATGGTCAACTCAAAATTTCAAAATTTTTCATGGCCTCTTCGGAATCTCAAGCTCTCCTCTCACTGCTTCTACCACTCCAACTCCTACTCATCAACTCAACTAATACCTAAAACTATCTTAGTCTACCTAAATCTACCTAAGTCGAAGGATCTACGCCAGACACACGCTCCCTAGACTCCCTCTAAGACCTAGAGAGTCCTCCACCCTCTGATCGTATCTAAATGTAAAACGAGACTATTGGCAAGCCAAAGAATTCCTATCCTCAAGGACTAGTCTCGGTCAGCTACCTTGGGTTTTCGTCCCCGGCAGCGGCCCCAATGTTGGACGGATACGCCGCGACAAACGTCAGCACAGCGAGAACTCACCTAACAAGATTTTTCAGCTAAGGACGAAGCTTGACCCGCAGGCGCGTGGAAGCAAGCATAGAGTGTCAATCTACACTCGACCGACTCTCGACTAATTCCTACAGAGGTCTCTATCCAATGTTTAAGCTACAGCCTTCAGGAGTGCATAAGAGGAGATTTCCTACAACGCTTACAAGAGCCAAATACCCATCAAACGATCTCGAAACGCCACAGAACTTGAAGAAAATCCTACTAACACCAATGGGTCTCTCTCTCTAAGTTCTATGAACCACAATCCCAACCCAAAACACCCAGTGCAAAATCACGTAGGATGTTTGACCGAAATTTGCAGGTCATCGTTTCCAAAAACTAAAGTGCCTAATGTGTAGCTCTACTCAATGCGAATGCGTGGATATGCTGAAATGAAAAAAAGGATAACGTATGCTCATCGAATCACCACACGAAGCTTGTAGATAGAGCTCGCAAAACCGGACCGTACGCGCGCAATGTAGGTATCGGCGCATAGCTCTCATCGGGGGCAACGCGCTGCACTTCTCCACACTCGATTTCGACCACCAGTGCGTGCGTAGCATCAAGATGAAGCTCTCACTCTCTCTCGTACACAGTACGCTCACTCACAGACTTCCCACATTAGGAAATTTTGGAGGTCATTTGGAGGGCCTTCTAAGAAAATGTATTTTTCGCACTCTCTCTCTAGAAAATATGGTGAATAATAGAGGTGGGTGTTTCATGGTAAAAGTTAAAAAAGTGTACTTTAAGTAGATTCTTTACTCTTTTGAACATTCGTTCGTAATGATTGAGGGATAATCTTCTTTTCAGTTGCATTGAATGAACCTCGTCAACATGGAGGGAATGAGGCTAACATGGAGGGACGAAGGCGCAGCCGCCTATTCCCTTTCCATTAAACCTGCACATTTGGATAATAGCGCACTCCTCAAATGGCACAAATGTTACGCAAAAACGAGCCAAATATCACCTTCACATTGATCTTGACAATGAATACCAACCATTGATTAAGCGTAGTAAAGCAAACACACATATACCTCCCGCATCCATAGACACGCTCAGAGCTCAGGGAGCTAAACACATAGATATCTGGATGAGAGGCACTCTCTATCCTAAGAATCCATTGACTAATGCCTCTCCACCGTTTGTCAATCCTACAAGCTTATTGACCTTTGCTGGTGATGGAGAAAAGGGCCTTCTGGGTTATTGTAAATCTCTTACAAGGGAAGCTGAAACTTATAAGGGCATTCTCCAAGCTCAACAAAGTGAGATTGTTCGTCTTTCACATTTACATTCTACAGATCAGGTTACCATTTTGCAACACAAAACAGAGGTACAGGAACTAAAAGAAAAGGTACAAAGTTGTCAAATGAAGGACACCATCTTGGGTGGTCGTATCCGAAGGAAGAAATTGTGCAATCTTGAAACATTGCAGGTTGCATCCGAAGGTCTCAAGAAAAGAATCCAAACATTAAGGTGATTCTTCTTGGTTGGCTAAATTGTTTTAATTAAGTAATTTATTTATTTTTTCTTGTTATGCATTGTTTCATGTGCCTAAATAGTGTTAGTGAAGTAAATTTTCTGTTATTTACTTATGCATTGTCTTCATGTAGAGATTCAATCTATCCCGATAAGGAAAACATTGACCCCAAAGCCAATATAGGAAAGATATTGAAGCCACTTATAAGTAGAAGCCTTGCAGCAGATATAGTACATGACAAGAATTTTAAGGTCCTACAACGAAATGTAGTGGACCGCTTTATTTCAGAGAACTCAGTGCCTGCAAAAGAGATGCAAGGCACACTTGATTCACTTGGTGTAATCAAAAGAGGATATTCGACTATATAAAAATCTGTCTCATCCATCTTTGTTAAGAAGGGTATAAAATCCAAACTTTTACCATCAGCCTCAAGTGTTTGGAAAGAGAGGCTTCAGCTTAACGACGCACAGGGAGAATATCTTGGACAGCCCTTTCATATTAAAGCAACTTACAGTGGCCATGGAGCAAACATGGCATATGGTGAGTTCAATAATATTTTTATGGACCTGCAGATGTTGCAGAAGAGAATGGTGGAGTTTTACAACATCACATTTGAAGAGTCACGAGGGGTATACGTATTACATTTTGTGTTAAAACTGGATGAGTGTGAGCTTGTTAAAGAGAAAAATCTAGAGCGTGTTACTATTACTTTAATGAATAGAGCCCTCTCAAAGTGTCCCAATGATGATCCTTTGTATTTTAGTGTTCAATCAGAATCTAACATATGGTGGCTTGGTGCGTTTGAGGTAAGCAAGATTCTTAGCTAAGCTCAAATGTTCACATCTATGTAAGTCTCATTTATTTTGTGTTGCAAGTAAAGAAAGAAGATCATGAGATTCTATATTGGGTGTTCCATCAAACTACTGTTCCAGAGGTGATTGATCGATAGACTAACCAGAGAGAGGTACTACGTCTAGATGGAAGGGGAGACTTTCAAGTTCAGTGGCATCTTGCAGGTGACCTCAAAACATTAAAGTGCATGTATAATTGTGGAATGGATGCAATGGCAAAGTCGCCGTGTTTGTTCTGCATGGAGCCTGCAAAGGTCATGGACCCAAAGTGGTGGAGAAAAGCTCCAACACGTCACATTGAGGATCCTGCTTTTCGACCGGTTTTGAAAATACCACTTGTGAATGTCCACATTTGTACAATGCATACCCTTTGTAGAATTTTGGAGAAATTGGTCTACTTATATATTGGGTTTTCTTGGAAAATCAAGAACTCAGCAGAGCGACAAGTGGCCCTGTAGTGCTTAGAATTGGTACTGTCGGATATGGGGCTTCATGGTGGCAATGTGAAAATCCAGCGGGATGAAAAGAGATCAACTGCTGAAAAGGATGTCCCATGTAAACCATCCATCGGTGGGGTGAAGGCACGGAGGTTTTTATCTAAACCCCAAGGAATACGAGATCCAAAGCTAACAAAACATGGAAAAATGTATAACACATCTTATGTTAGCAAGGTAGAGTATCAGAGCTAGAAAAAGCTACATATTGCAGTCAAAGATCAAGAACCAACTACTCGTAACGCGAAGGCTGAGGTTTGGCGATCAATAGACATCCTATTTTTGATGTGCGACAAAGATGACTGGTCACAAGGTGATTTGAACAAGTTCAAGGAGAATCTCAACCTTCTCAAAGAATCATTCAAGACAGCATGGACAGACACCCAGATTACTCACTACATGGTATTATTGTGTATTTGATTCTCTTTTATGTGTAACTATGTAAGTGTAAAACATTCTAAGTAATCTGTTTCATGTCTAGCACATCATTTTCAATCATTTACCATATTTTATACAAAAGTATGGGAACCCGGCAATATGGAATACCCAAGAGATGGAAAAGTCTCATTACATGGCGAGAAATGCTTATTTCATGCACACACGACATGGTGGCTCTCGAATCAAGGCTAACAGTTTGGGAGAACTATTTGAATGGTTCTATCATAGAATCATTCATCGAATGCAGGCAAAAGAAGTCTTGGCCTCTTCAGCAACAGTACAAGCCATCAGACATTTACAACAACAAAAAGTTAAAAGATCAATTGCATACAACAACTCCAATGCTCGTGAAGGTCAACGAAGGTGGAGAGAGACAATGGTGTATGTGAACCACAAGTGGAGAAAGATACTCTGAGTGGATGACATTGTACAAAATTTCAGTAATAGATGATCTTATACAACTGCTACTTGAAGTGTATCAAGATTTTGAAGGTTCAATTTTGTTTTTTGGCACATCACCCTTGTAACGAATCATGAGATATTTGCCATACTCTAAAAGTTCATCCGGGTTTTGTCTGCCAAGAGCTAGTGCCATTGCTGTGTAAGTGTAGTAATACGCTCCCCGACCACCTGTATAGCCCGGGCAATAACCAAAACAATATCTGGCAAACACTTTGTCCACAAGAATGACTTTATCTGCACTTTTGGGCAGCACAGGTCCACCCAAGAAGCGTGATAGTGTCTTTAATGTGTAAGTTTCTATTGAACCCTCTTGTGACATTCCATTGTGAAAAACTACTATCGGCGACTCGCAAAGCTTTGAAAGGTAATGTGCTAGGGCCGCATCCCTTCCACGATACTCTCGAGTCCGCCGTCGAAGGAAGTCATCCTTGTCAGCAATCCAAGACTGCACATATCATGTCTGAGTAAGTGACACACACACACACACACACACAGGGAGAGAGAGAGAGAGAGAGAGTTACCATGAAGCTCTCATCCTGCAGAAAGAGGTTTTCCTGCCACCACAGGTCTACAGATGTAGTTGACCCCTGACCTGAATGGTTAAACCAATCATCCACCTCTTTGTGACTTGTTGATGGTCTTAGGCTTTGTCTTATTGCTTGGAAGGTGGCTTCATCCGGTAGTGTCTCCTTGTATTTTTCAGCTTTCTCAAAGCATCTTCGGAGTCATTCCATTGGATTGCTGGATGTTTCCATTGCCTCATCATCACTACTATCCTCTAAAACAAATCCATTCCTCTCCTCTTGGACTCTGGAAATGATAGCCAGGGAGAAGTCCTCCCTTAAATAAAAGATGCTTTGCACATCATGTAAAAAGATATAGGTCCGGTCTCCAATCCTGAAGTCAGGCACAGCAAGCAGCATCATCTGAGCATGCTTCTCAATGAAATTACTGACATCCAAGGGTAGTTTGATTTTTGTTGTTTTCACAGAGAGCATCTTACTTCTTTGTACTTCAATTGCCTCAACCTCAAAGTTGAATGTATCTTCAACCTCCTCGGCTTCTTGTATATGTGTTGTCTCCTCGCATTCTTCATCTAGTGTTGCATCCTGCTCCTCTAACACCTCATCAGGATTCTGCATGAGGAATCCAAACAGGTTGTTCAGGTAAATCATAAAGCCAAAGGATTCCTGAATAAGTTTGCACTCTTTTTGGTGCAAAGGACAGGCTGAATGTCGGCAAGCAGGTGGTAATTCCCTATACTTCTTCAGTCCCTGTTCTTTTCCACCACAGTCATTTAAATGAACGACAATCATGCTGGGCAGAACAATCCTCCCTACCTCCACCATCACTTCAAATTTATCTCTGTAGGACTGCAAGAATTCACTGTGCTGAGCTAAAAGGTCTTCAATATCAAATTTTGGGTTAAACATAGAATGAACTAGATCATATTTGTCTCCAGCACCACAAGATACTGCAAAATCGAACAGCCTCTCATCAGTTACAGCTGGGTCTTCCAGTGAAGGCACATCCTCTTAAGCTTTACCTTTACTTGCACAAGGATTGCTTGCTAGGAGATCTGCATCATCTGAGAAGTCTATATTCCTCTTTCTGGTATTTTTCTTGACAAGTACTGTAGAGGGTGAGGGACCCTTGTAGGGTGAGGGATCCTCTTGGCCTGCTCACTTCTCTGACTCATCTTCACAAATTGACTCTTCTTTATCAATGTTCTGACAAAAGTCAACAGTTCTTTTGGCAGAAACACTAAGCAATTGAGCCTGCAAAGGCTGGAATCCTGGCACAAGCTCTGGGTCTGGTTTTAGTCTCTTCTGCCTATTGGACCTTAATCCTATTCATCAGAAAACGTGTCAAGTCTTTGTTCTCTCTCTCTCTCTCTCTCTCTCTCTCTCTCTCTCTCTCTCTCTCTCTCTCTCTCTCTCTCTCTCTCTCTCTATCTCTCTATCTATCTATGTATCTATCTATCTATCTATCTATCTGTCTCTGTGTACTAAAGGCGCGCAGAGACAACCACAGACTCTTTGCAACTCTCTACGCGCGCCTTTAGTACTGTTGAGAGAGAGAGAGAGAGAGAGAGAGAGGTCTCATGAATTTACTAAAGGCACGCGGAGAGAGTTGCAGACGGTATTTGGTTGTCTCTGCGTGCCTTTAGTACACAGACAGAGAGAGAGAGAGAGAGAGAGAGAGAGAGAGAGAGTCTGTTTGGGACCCTGTGAGTGTGTGTGTGTATCTGTGTGTGTGTGTATCTGTGTCTGTCTATGTGTTTATGTGTCTATATGTGTGTGTTGAACAGTATGGGTTTTTCTTTGTTTCCACACACACACACACACACATACACTATTTCCACACATACAGTATGGGTTTTTCTTTGTTTACACACACACACATACACTATTTTCTTCTATTGTTAGAAATAGAGAGAGAGAAAGAGAGAGTGAGAGATCACCTTTTGTTGGTGGAGTTTGCAAAAACTCCATGGGAGCTGTCTTCTCCATTGCTCTCTCTTTGCTTTCTCTTTGTCAATCTCTCTCTCTCTCTCTCTCTCTCTCTCTCTCTCTCTCTGTGTGTGTGTGTGTGTGTGTGTGTGTGTGTGTGTGTGTGTGTGTGTGTGTGTGTGACAGTAATGAGTCTCCCTCCCTCTCTCTCTCTCTCTCTCTCTCTCTCTCTCTCTCTAAATGACACTTATAACGGTTACCCCTGGCGGCGCCCCACGTGGTTATTAAAAAAAAGAATGTAGTTGCATGATGCCGAAGGTGCGGTCATTTAATGGGCCCGGATACTTTAGTACGTGACATATAAAAGGTATGAGAGAGAAAGTGACACACCGCGAGAGTCAAAGAGAGTGAGAGAAAGATAATTCGAGCCTCCGTCTGCGTCTTCGACAGAAAGCAGGTCTGCGTCCTAAGAAGGTTTGGCCCTCTCTCTCTCTCTCTCTCTCTCTCTCTCTCTCTCTCTCTCTCTCTTTCCAAAAGGTCGGGCTGTGCCTCTCTCTTTTTCTCTATCACCATGTCTATTTCTCAAAGGTCTCTCTCTCTCTGTGTTTCTTTTTCTCTCACAGTAAATTTCATATCTCTCTCTCTCTTACACACACACACATAGATACAACACACACACACACACTCACACACAGAACCTCTCTCTCTCTCTCTCTCTCTCTCTCTCTCTCTCTCTCTCTCTCTCTCTCTCTCTCTCTCTCTCTGTGTGTGTGTGTGTGTATTAAAGGCACGCGGAGACAGCCACCTCCGATTTGGATGTCTATTTGCGCGCCTTTAGTACTGTGGAAACGCAAGTAGAACGAGTGAGAGAGAGGGAGTGTATCTTGGTGTGTGTGTGTGTGTGTGTGTGTGTGTGTGTGTGTGTACTTTGGTCTGCTTTGAGAGAGACACACAGAGAGAGAGAGAGAGAGAGAGAGAGTCTCTATGTGTGTATGTGTTTGTGTTATAGAGAGAGGAAGGAATAGTGGAGACACTGGGGAAGGGGGGGAGAGAGAGAGAGAGAGAGAGTCTTTTTGTTCCCTTTTACTAACGGAGCGTGGAGGTGTATTTTGGGGTCAAAATATCTTTCACGTGCGCCGTTAGTAATGGGATAAGTTTTGGTGAGAGAGAGAGAGAGAGAGAGAGAGAGAGAGAGACTTCTATTTTTATACAATGGAATGGCTAGAACAAAGGCCACTGCAAGGAAGGCAGGCAAGGGACCAGGGTAAGCAGCTAAGGCAAGTAGCAGATCTGCAACCCCAAAGAAGAGACTTGGAAAACCAAATAAAATTTTGAAAGGTCCAAGGGTGAAGAGGTTACAAAGCTGCATGGGACTTTTCAGAGAAATCAGGAAGGCACAGAAATGTGTTGATTTGTACATACCAAAGTTTCCCTTTCAAAGGATGGTGAGGTCCATTTGTGAAGAAGCTACCTGGGGCACTAAAAGGTGGAAAGTGGTTGCATTGATGGCTCTACAAGAAGCAGCAGAGGACTTCCTGCTTGAGTACTTCAGTGACATGACCATTGTAGCAGCCCATGCCCACAGGGTGACTGTAATGGACAAAGATAGTGAGACACTAAAAAGGGTAAGGTGGAGGTATGACAAACTTCTGGTCCCCAATGTCTGCAGGGATAAGAAAATGAGGGAAATTTTGCTATACACCCCTCAGCTATTGCCACAAGTCACAATTATAGATGTCACACATGATGTGAATACAAGGGCAAGGACAGAGACGGTTGCTAGCCAAACAGAGGACATGAGGGAAGCAAAGCTTAAGGAGAAAGCAAAAGTAGCAGTGGAGTCCCAGAGGCAAACAGAATGCAATGTGACCCTGTCCATAGAGGCAAGCAACAAAGAAACTCTACTTTCAATGAAGGATAGTTTGCTTGCAAAGATACCATTTATAGATTGTTAAAGAATATGATGTTAAAGAATATGTCCATTATGCTATGGGCGGCTGGACACTGACAATACTATGTTGTAAATATACTTTGGATAATAGTTCAAAAGAGAAGAGAGAAGAGCAGCTCATTGAATGGCTGTTGCAGGGTAACGATTGTGTGTGTGTGTCTCGATGTGTGTTGGTGTGTGTGTGTGTAGTCTTCTTTCCTACCTTCTCCATCACCTGCGCACTCTACAAAGTGGTATCAGAGCTCAGTTTGAGGAGCTACAGTCAATACACAGGTTTCCGCAGCTCTGGAAAACAGCAAAAAAGAGAGGTTTTTTGGTCATAACTCCCTCACCTGAACTCGGAGTACAGTGATCCAGGAGTCTATCTTTATGTTTTTGGGCGTTCCGGACGCATTGGCATGCTCAGATTTTCCAAAATCTACAATTTTTTGTAGCAAACAGCCAGTTCACACAAGCATAGAAGATGTCCAGTTTTGCACTCGGCAGTAGATTTACAGGTTACAAGTGAAGAATTCAGCATTCACACAGGTTTTGGAGAGCGACATAGAGCTTTCGCGTCATGATATTGTGTTATGGAATATTATGTTTGGTTGTTGTGGGTCCGTTATGGACAGCCGCCTATGTAAGAAAGATTGTGGGAAGAAGTTGAGGCAGTTATATTGTCAGATTGAGTACTTTGTGGTTATGTATGGATATGCGGTCAATGTATTTTGGAAAACTGCAGCCTTTGTGAGGGTCGAGTGAGGTTTTTTGAAGCCTTGCCTTGGGAGCTTTGGTACCTTGGCAAGGTGGATTAGGTACTGGAGAGAACCCCCGACTAGCCCCGCGAAAGACCTCATATGTCGTTTACGACTATGGGAAGAAGGTGGATGTATGGATATGTGGTACAGGATAGCGTATGGATTGCATTTGCATACAGGTCCATGTGGACATTGTTTTAGAGTATTTATGCATAGTACTGAGTCAATCTGTGGCAAAGTGAGTCAGTGGATTTTTCCTTGGCAGTGAGAGATTTTCTGTCAGTGTTTATGAGCACTTTGGTTAAGATTTTCACTTGAGATATTGTCCAAATACAAACGAAACTCTGCCAAAATTTTGTCAAAATTCTTTGAAAGAAATTGAGAGAGTGAAGATGGCAGAAAGTTCAACTCAAGTCACACAGATTGTTGGAGAGAAGCTGACCAGAGAGAACTACAGCATATGGTCTGACAGGATGGAGAACTTTATCATGGGCAAAGGTTTATGGGATTATATTACAGGTGAACAAGAGTGTCCCGAGGTTGGTTTGGAACCAAATAGAGAGAATGTTGAAGCACATAAAACATGGCAAGCAGGAGTAGAAGCTTACAAGAAGTGGATCGAGAATTCAAGGAAAGTGATGCATTAGATTTCACTATGCATTAGTGACTTCTTTATACCACATGTGAAGAAGGCTCAATCTCCAAAGGAAGCATGGGAGATACTAGCAAGAATGAACAGCTCCAATACAGAACTACGAAAAGTTCACTTGAAGCAAAGGTTACATTGTGTATGGCGAGGAAATAGATCCATATCAGATTATGTGGCAGAGATAAAGCAAATACGGGAAGATCTTGCGAGCATTAATGTTGAAGTTTCAGATGATGACTTAGTTTCAGTGACATTGAATGGTTTGGGACCGGAATACAAGTCATTGGATACATCTATATCTGTTCGAGGACACATGCCTGATTTTGAAGAGTTAGTAAACCTTTGTTTGCAAGAAGAGGTGAAGTTAGGCAAGTTAGGTCCTTCTACATCAAATAATAATTCCAGAGATCAGGTCTTTTACTCTAGAGGTCGTGGAAACAATAGAGGTGGAAGAGGAAACTATGGTCGTGGAAACAATGCTGGAGGAGGTCAATGGCAAAACCAACAAATTCAAAGTTACAATGATTATAGCCAAAGAGGCAGGAGGAGAGCCCGAACTCGTGGACGTGGAGGTGGATGATTTGTACATCTTCAAAGAGATGGATATTGTAACAGATGTGGCATTTATGGTCACTTTGAAAGAGACTATTACACAAGGCTAAATCAAAATTGTGATCATGGTTAGAGACGCCGAGGTTATGGCAGACATGGAGGAAACTTTGTTGGATACAATCCTCATGATCAAAATATATATGACAATAGATCAAGTGGACATATATTTCCTATGGAGCATGTTGTTGGAAGCATGGTGGAGCCACATTATACAGATGATTGGTATTTAGATAGTGGTGCCACAAATCATATGACTTATCATGGTGAATGGTTTGACAGAAAAGAGAAGTTAGAAGAGGATGAGTTTGTTGCAACAGGTGATGATACTATGCATCGGATTACACATGTTGGTTTCAGTTCCATTGCTAGAAAAAGACGGGACATACAACACATTGGGAGATGTTCTATATGTGCCTTCAATCACAAAGAATTTAGCATCAGTTGGACAGATGACAAATCAAGGGTTGCAAGTCCGTTTTAATCGTTATGGCTGCTTCATAGAGGAGTTTCACAACGGCAGACCAGGTAAGATATTGGCACGTGGAAGAAAGAAAGGTCGCTTGTTCTCATTGGAAGCTGGAGATCCATGTTTACACAGTGGTATGTATGCAAATAAATCAGCCACTCAAGATGATTGGGCAGAGTTATGGCATAAGAGGATTGGTCATGTCAATTTTAGAAGACTAAAGCATATGCAATCAAATCAAATTGTACGTGGATTACCAAAGTTTGGCAGATTGAATTTTGATCATGTTTGTGAAGCTTGTCAATTTGGAAAGCAATCTCGTTTACCATTTCCAAAGAGGGGGAGAATTAGCCAAAGTACTTTGGAAATTGTTCATTCAGATATTTGGGGACCTTGTGATCATGCTACGCCAAATGGTTGTCGATATTTTATCACATTTACAGATGATTACAGCAGAACGACATGGGTTTACTTTCTAAAGGCAAAGTCAGAGGCATTTGAAGTATTTTTGGAGTTCAAAGTTATGGTTGAGAAAGAGAATGGTTGTCAAATTAAATGCCTACGTACAGATGGAGGGGGAGAGTACATGTCACACAGTTTTGATGATTACTTACGTGAACAAAGCATAAGAAGACAGATTACTTGCAGATACACACCACAACAAAATGGAGTTGCTGAGAGAAAGAATAGAGTCATAGCAGAGATTGCAAGAGACATGATGAATGAGATGAATATGCCATTAACATATTGGGCTAAAGCAGTTCATACAGCAGTACACATTATGAATCGAACACCAACAACTGCCATTTATGAAATTTCACCTTATGAGAGACTTTATAGGATCAAGCCAACAGTTTCCTACATGAAAGTTTTTGGATGTGTTTGCTATGTTCATGTGCCAAATGAAGCAAGAAAGAAGATGGAGCCAAAGGCAGTGAAGTGTATATTCTTGGGCTACCCAGTTGAAAAGAAAGGTTACAAGTGCTATGATCCTACGACAAGACAAGTTTATGTCAGTAGAGATGTCAGATTTTGTGAGCATGAACCATGGTATAAACCAAAGCCAGTGATGATAGAAGATGAGTATGAAGAGCAAGAGAATGTGCGTCATGTTGTTGATAAGCCAGGACCATCAACAAGAACTATTTCAGGACCATATATGGCAGAGGAGAGTACAGGAAGTGTCAACCCATGGAGCGGTCATTTGCGAGATAAGAAGCAAGACGAGAAAGGCAAGAAGAAAGTGGTTGAAGAGAGTTCTAGAGATGAAAGCCTCGATGAAGAACATGGTTTACCACATTTGAGGACACCTGGCAGTAAGCATATTGAGAAATATGTACCCCCATATGCAAGAGTTGAAAAGAAGAGTGCACCACAGTTGAGAAGATCAGAGAGGGTGCGTTATCCAGTTGATAGATTGACATACAACGATTACATGCGTACACATTATGCATACATGGTTTCACGTGTGCAACATAAAGAGCCTACATGTTTTCAAGAGGCAAATTGGAAAATCAGAATGGGAGTCAGCTATGGATGATGAGATGGATGCTCTTGTGAAGAATGACACTTGGGATTTGGTTCGCTTGCCAAGTGGAAAGAAAGAAATTGGTTCAAAATGGGTATACAAAGTCAAGTGCAAGTCAGATGGTAGTGTGGAAAGATACAAAGCAAGACTTGTTGCTAAAGATTATGCACAAACAAAAGGTCTTGATTATGATGAGACATTTAGTCCAGTTGCAAAGATGACAACAGTCAGATTGGTGATAGCAATGGCAAGTATGTTCGGTTGGAAGTTACGGCAAATGGATGTGGATAATGCATTCTTGAATGGTGACTTGGAAGAAGAAGTTTATATGATACAGCCAGAGGGTTATCAACATCCAGAGTTTCCATATTATGTGTGTAAGTTGAAGAAAGCATTGTATGGTTTGAAGCAAGCATCTAGAGCTTGGTGTGAAAACATAACCAAATTCTTGAAGAAGATTGGATTTAAACAATCTACTGTTGATCACTCATTATTTTTGAAGCATGTTGATGGAGAGATCGTCGTTATTGTTATCTATGTTGATGACTTGATTCTCACTGGAAGTCGTGCTGAGCAAATTTTGCATGTCAAGAAGAGTTTGTTGAGAGAATTCAACATGAAGGACCTTGGTGAGTTGAGATATTTCTTGGGAATTGAAATTGTCAATACTTTATCAGGAATTTGGATGATACAAAGACAATACGTGTTGGATATGCTTGAGAAGTATGGAATGACAGCGTGCAAACCGGTCGATACACCTCTTGATCAAAATGTGAAGTTGTTTGATGATGGACATTACATTGAGGATGTCACTATGTATCGCAAGATGGTTGGAAGCCTTATTTACTTGACAATAACAAGGCCAGATTTGAGTTATGCAGTGGGTGTTGTGAGTCAATTCATGCAAAAGCCATGTAAAAGTCATCTTGATGCAGTGAGACGGATTATGAGATATGTGAAAGCCACTGTCAATTATGGAATGTTTTATGAAAAGAATGGGAAGCTTTGTCTTTATGGTTACACAGATGCAGATTGGGCAGGAGATTTTATGGATAGAAGATCTACAAGTGGTTATGCATTTTCCATTGGCAATGGTATGATAAGTTGGAGTAGCAAGAAGCAATCAACTGTAGCATTATCAAGTACAGAAGCTGAATATCGTGGAGCAGCTTTGGTAGCATGTGAAGAGTCATGGTTGAGAATACTTATGGTAGAATTTGGTTTTGACTATCTTGACAGTGTCATTATATATTGTGACAATATTAGCAGCATCATGTTGACAAAGAATCCAGTCTACCATGCTCGCACTAAACACATTGAGGTACATTATCACTTCATTAGAGAAAAAGTTTTGGCAAATGAGATTGATTTGGTGTATGTGAAGACAAATGATCAAGTTGCGGATATATTCACAAAAGCTCTTGGAAAGGAGAAGTTTTGCTACTTTCGTGAAGCATTGGGAATCCATCATATGCAAGCTCACTCTGAGCTTGAGGGGGAGTGTTAAAGAATATGATGTTAAAGAATATGTCCATTGTGCTATGGACGGCTGGACACTGACTATACTATGTTGTAAATATACTTTGGATAATAGTTCAAAAGAGAAGAGAGAAGAGCAGCTCGTTGAATGGCTGCTACAGGGTAACGATTGTGTGTGTGTGTGTGTGTCTCGATGTGTGTTGGTGTGTGTGTGTAGTCTTCTTTCCTACCTTCTCCATCACCTGCGCACTCTACATAGATGGAGCCAAAAAGTTGGCTCTGAAAAAAGTGGACATTAATATATTGTTGAATCCAGATGCTCAGATCTCATATACAATTATCTATGCTTGTCTTAAGTAAGTGTTACTATCTTGCTAACTTTGAAAACTCAGATCATAGGTGTACTAACTCAGGTACACTCCCTGTAGTTTGATCAAAAGTCAACTTCCACCGCACACCCATACGGAGGTGTTTCTTCTTCATCCACAAATGTCAGTGATTATTAGACAGAAGAACAGTCCATCTGGCACATTTGAGATTTGGTTTCTCCAATGTGCTATGCTGGAAGTAACTGTCATCATCTTTCCATATGAAAACAACCATCACTGGAGTCTCATATGCCTTGATGTTGAGCAGCCAGCAATGTGGGTGTTCAATTCAATAAAAGGAACCCACCCTGAAATTAGGCTGTAAGTGTTATGTATCAAAAAGTGTTTCTTATAGATATCCATGTAAATTTGAAAGCCTCAAGCTAACATCTTGATACTCCTTTGTGCAGTTGTATAAAGAGGTTGTTGCTTGCTTATGGCAAGCTATGTGGAAGGTATGAACTATACAAGGCCCAATCAAAGATGTACATGTACCAAATCAAACCGATAGAAATTATTGCGGCTGGAGATGTCTTCTCCATGCAAAATATATCCTGCAAAGCTACTTTTCATTAAAACCTTTCATGACTAAGGTAACCATTTGGCAATGCATTCAGTCAATTTTTGTTTTCTTTATACAAGATGTCTCACCATGTGGTCTTTCAATTTTGCAGAGTGCTGTGCAAAACTACACATATGATTATTTGCAAAGATACCGGGTAAGTCTAATACAACACCTGCTCACTATGTCGAATCCCAGAGAACCTGAAGATAGCAGCTTGGACAACCGCACAATTGATATGACAATACATGACGAGCCACCATGACAAACCCCTGCATCAAATACAGTGGAATCACAATGGGCCGAGGGGGTCATATCAGCCGAAGATGAAAGAGCCGAGGATGAAGAAAGGTCAAATGAGCATATGGAAGGTGCTAGTGTACAAGCAAAGGGGCTTATGGAGGAGACAATGAAAGAGCCAAGTAGGCCAGTGGAGGAGCCAAAAGAGTCCATGGATGAAACCCTAGATGAGGAAAGCAGGCCTACGGATGAGCAAAAGGATATAGATGAGGCAAGGATGGATGAGGAAAGCAGGCCTACGGATGAGCAAAAGGATATGGATGATGCAAGCCGGCCAACAGAGGCAGAGGAAAAGACCTTGAAGGAAACCTTGAATGAGGCAGAAAGAGCCATGGGGGAGACCCTTGATGAAGATGAGAATGATGACTACGACGATGAAGCTAAAGCAGAGGATAGCAACAACGAAAACAACACTATAGAGACCCAGTATGGACCCTTACTACCTGTAGATACAGTTGTTCTAGTAATGTCTATTCAAGTATGGCAAAATATGTTCAACTTCTAACTACTTATGTACTTGTCAACTTTTACAGAGGTTGATTATCTTGGACATCAATGGATTGATGCTGTGGCGCGTGCCTTTGGGTATAGCAAACCCCTTCGAGGATTTGCAAACATTTCGGATGGAAACTTGTCGAGTCGTGGTTCGTCTAGGAACCAAAGAATTTATTTAGTTTCTTCTTCCGCGCTTCAGAGTTACCGTATGGTCTTCAATGCAAGGCAAAACTTGTCGCCACTAGTTACAATAGTTTGCAGTGTATGCGGCGCTCACACGTCAGATTTTGCCTTTTTATATGATCAAAGAAAATGTGTTACCGTCGAGGACCACTACCACCCTAAAAAACCACACTTACCTCTTTTGTACAACCCGTTTAGCCAAATCGATGTACCCGTTGATGCAAATAATACACTACTGATGCAAATGTGTTACCGTCGAGGACCACTACCACCCTTAAAAACCACACTTACCTCTTTTGTACAAACCGTTTAGCCAAATTGATGTACCCGTTGATGCAAATAATACGCTACTAATTGATGATACTCCTGAAAAGGGAGAACTAAATCCACCAGGAACAACTATCTCACCACCCTCTTTTGAGGGGCATACCTTTGATTTTTACCTTAAAGACATTTTGATTCCATACTTACAGAAATTGTATCTCAATCCATTGTTCACGGACAAGTTTGTACTTTCTAATGAATTAAGATGACTCTTCTATCATGTCTTTGTCTTGCCTAACATTGAGAGAGAGAGAGAGAGAGAGAGAGAGAGAGAGAGAGGTGGCAATGGCTAAAGAAATGTATTTCAAGAACACTTATATTCACAAAGCACAATTGACAAATGAGCTCAAAAAAACTTCATGTATGAAAGTCATTCGTATACACTTGGGTTCACAAGAATCTCTGTTACATTGACAATATTTCAACCCGACCATCCAACTCTTTGTAAAAAATATATTTTTCCCTACGCCGCATCAGCTTACGGGGCCAGCTAGGAAAAAGGAAAAATCTGAAAGGTCCCTATCCATTGACTCTTCAAGTATGTCGTGCCGCAACTGCAGAAGATTGCATAGCTCCCTTATTGTAACCACCAACATTAGGCCTTGCTCTATATCAATCACTTCCACATCCACAGCAGGAGTATCTTCCAAACCTGCAGAAACCTGGTCCATAGGAATGTACTTACCTCTGAGCATTTGTGATTGCATATACCAAAAGGAGACTAACAGTGAGTGGCTTGCAATCATGTACTTGACAACTAGAGTGTCAAGTGCGACCTCGCACCGTATGCCAATCTCTTCCTTTACATAACATCCTCTGTCAAGAATTTTATCACAGGATGACTGTTGAAATGACTTGCACATGAACATAGTTTTCATAACACGTATATTGTAGTTATGAAACAGCTCTATGAACAATGCAGCACGACAAAAGTTTTCAATTCTAACCAGTTTGGTGGGAATAGAGCTACGAAGAGACCTCTGTATATCCTTGTAGAGCTTACTTCGCATTGCCTCCACCATTGTTTCCTCAGGAACTGGCCAGTCCACACTATTCCAATCGGTTGGTAGAGGAACTTTCACAAACATGGCATTCTTATTCCCTGGGCAGAGTTGGTAGAAGTGGTCATAGAAAAATATTCCTTCATCATCCAGGCTTTTGCTGCTTCTCCCTGAATACTGTAGAAAACCAATGTGGGCATGAACAAGGAAGAGGCCTATTATACACTCCACAGGCTCCCATTGCTCATAAGAAGAGGGATAAACATATGCAAAATATATAACAAGAGTTAAACTAAGAGTATCAATAAGTCAAAATGACAAATCTAATGTAGTTAAGATGTGAAGAATGGAGCCATTGCTCATAAGAAGAGGGATAAACGTTGCAAAATATATAAGAAAAGTTATAATGAGAGTATCAATAAGTGAAATGACAAATCAAATGCAGTTCAAATGTCAAGAATACTTACAATTGCAACGTGAATGATATATATCTGAAACATTTTCACCGTTTGCTATCACGTCTCGATGGGTAAAGACATGCTGAACAAGAACTTCCTTTACAAATCTTTTGCCGATTTCAACTTTGAAATCCAACACTCTGGCCTTCCATGCTGAGCGGTAAACATTGATAGCACTAGACCTCTTGGCTCGAATGAGGACCCATGAACCTTTGTTTATCCTTTGTCCAACCCATTGGTTCTCTGCACTTATTGAAGTTGATATTGTAATTGAGGATATGCTACTACTTGGCCTTCTAGAAAAAGTGCAGGTGTTGGTAGTTGGTGTAAGAGACCATAAACATCTAGAGCTTCTTGGGCGAGAAGACGTGGAAGCCATAGCTATGAGAGAAAAACTTTAGTGGAGGGAGATTCACTTTGAAAGCATTCTAATGGAGGGAAAGTGTTTTAGAATTCCAATATCTTGTGCGGCTTAATGGTCACCCTCCAGTACGTTAATGACCATAAGAGAATATCAGCAGTGGGACCACACACGCACTTAACAACTCAATAAAATCAAAGAAGTTACGATGCCACAATTCTAGATTCGTGAAAGTTTTTAGGATATTTTCCTATTTTTTGAGTCTTTCCACGTATTTTCCTACGTAACGTAGCCCTCCTGCTCATTGGACGCGCTCTATTTTCTCTCTCCTTCATATGGCCCTCCAAATGACCTTTGAAATTTCCTAATGCTTTTCTTAAAATGACAAAGGTCCTTCATTAAGGTCAAAAAGTGGTATAAATACCTTACAATCTCAAACCCTAATGTTCCAATTTAACCATCTACTCAATCTAAATGTAAAAACTGGGATACAATCTGGAAACTTCTATAAGTCCCAATATTTACAAAGGTGAAATGTCGGGTTTTCTCAATAAATGAATAATTACAAAAAATAATAATCCGTCGAGCAGTCATTTTCCATAAGGTGTATCCAACTTCTAACATGAAGTTATGGCTCCTAATCCACTCCAAAGTCCAAAGGAAGAAGCCCAAGTGGAGCACCAAGCAAGTCAGGGAGTCGTGACCATTTCACAACATTGGGTATGTATTGTTCATGATTGAACTGAGCACTCACTAAGCAAATGCAAGGGCTTTGTTTAAGTGTTATAGATAGAGGGCAACCGAGGGTTGGAAGGGGCAAGGCTAGGCCGTTGCCTAGTAGGTGCTACAATTGTGGGGAAGAAGGCTGTACAAGCATGGATCCCCCAAGGTGTATATATGCTCATTTTTGTGCAGCATAAGGTGTGCGTTGTGAAAACCGTGTCGTTCTAAAGGTGTTATTGAGTGAATTGGGGTGTTGTGATTATCTTAGGCTATAGAGAAGCAACCTGCAAGTGTTTATGGGTGTGTTTGCATTCCCCCTCTCCAACATATAGCTAGTACCTCTGCCTCTACCCTATATTGGCTCGTCAATAGTGGCTCTTGTTTCTTGCACTTTGCCTACCTTGCATGCCTTCGACATCATCCAATGACTGGCGACCTTCTTCTTGATCTTCATTTCCTATCGTGGCAGCTCGTACCCCTAGCTAATATATTGCCTTTCTTCTTTCATACGCTTCATGCCAATTTTGGTGGTTCTTCACTCCACACACCATGCACACATGCACACCTTATGACAGTGTTGATGGCTCTCTCCTCATTAGCCTCACAAATTTTATTTTATTAACTCAATATGGCAATTCAAGAGAACCTCCACTAAGTCTTTGTTCCCACGTTGTGTGGGCGGCCATCTCTTGCATTCTATGGTGGACGGCCACCTCTTGCATTCCCTTGTGGATAGCCGCCTTCCCTTCTTGGGCGGCCAACCCAAACCCTATACACCCCGTCTGATTACATACCCTCCAAAGCATTTCCTAGCACAATCTTTTAGCATATCCCGCTATCAATGCATTGCAAAGATGGCATTCTAAAAAGCTTTTCAAGTACTTTTTGTTCTTTCTTATGCACATGACATTTGGCTTTTACACGTAAACCAAAGCATTGTCAATCCTATTATTTGCTAAAAATTTTGCATTCTTTATACTTATAAGAGAACATTCTAGACAAGAATCTCCTTAAGAACTCTTGTACTTCCCAATTTTCTAAGCATATCCCACAAATAGGCCTGATATTCATCCTTTGACCCTATTTCCCATTGTGGAAGCAAAGCGACACAACATCCACCCCCTTTGAACCTGCACATCCTCCAATGTGTGTCAATTGTATCCCAACTACAAGCAAAACCATGTAGACACATAGCCACTGCCCCACTATGAGCATTCTATCTATAATTTTTCAATCTGCGGTTTCAAGCGAGCATAGCCTCCTCCAAGGTCATCGGGGAAACACAAAAATTCACATACGTAGAACATAAGCATCCATTATACCATAAGCTATCATGAATACCACTCGGATCGTATGGCATATAAATCAACCGCCCAAGATTGTACACATCCATCTCCAAATGGTATATAAAAACATTGGCATAAATCATAAGCACTACAGCATCCTCCCAGATCAAAACATAGCACTGATTTCCTCCATTATTAGGTAGCATCAAATCCCCTACAGTATCAGAGAACATTAAATATTTCCATATCCTTTGTGCAACCTACTCAGTTGTGATTGTTGATCATCTAACGTGGGTAGGAACATTCGTAATGCAGCTTCACCCTCTCTAGCATTAGAATTCTAGTCATGCAGATTTGGATACATTGGTTCCCTGACAAAAACCTCCTCTTTTGGCTCCCAAGAAACATCATAATAAATTTTCTTGTTTTGCACATGCTCAAATCTAGTAGAGCCTCATCGAAAAATTGCAAAAGGTCAACATCAATCGCATCTAGATAAATTAACTCATACATGAATTCAAATTGCTTAGTACTCTTAGCATTCATAATTGAGAATCCTTCCAAAGCTTCATCCAATAAACACATAAGCTCGGGGTCTACCGCTTTAGAAACATCATAATAAATTTTCTTGTTTTGCACATGCTCAAATCTAGTAGAGCCTCATCGAACAATTGCATAAGGTCAACATCAATCGCATCTAGATAAATTAACCCATACATGAATTCAGATTGCTTGGTACTCTTAGCATTCATAATTGAGAATCCTTCCAAAGCTTCATCTAATAAACACATAAGCTCAAGGTCTACCGCTTTAGAAGAATCTTCTGTTCTGCAGATCTTGAGCTGCAAACTAGGCTTTTCATATATGACATGCATACTAGCCACATTTATTGTAGACCCCACTTTTCTAACCATATCATCGGCATAATGAATCCAATCATATGTGACACCAAAAAATTGCAATTCATTTTGCACCCCTCGGATAGGCATCATCAAGTTCAGGATCATTCTGCCACATCATGACCTCTGCATCACAAAATCTTGGTGAAGGAGTCTGCACCCCCTCTAAATCATCACCTTGTGGATCTTCAACAACATTCTCTTGCACATCCAAGCCCTGTAAATCTAGTATACCCAAGCCTTGTAAATATGATCTACCCAAGTTCTATAGATGCTCATGAACATTTACACCTTGTGAATCCTCATGTGTGTACAAACCGTGTAAATCTTCATGCATTTCTAGACCTTGAAAGTCTTCAACTTCAACCATTGTTGGTAAGGGATCCGCAATTCCAAGCTTTGCATAGACAACTCTAACAACTTCTTCATCATCTTTAACCTATAATAACATGTCATTCTCAAGCAAGTACTTATCGAAAATGATTTCAACCTTAGCCTGAATTGGTTTGCAAACCTCTACATAAGTAGACACATTAACACAATCTAGATCTTCATACATACTTGGATCCCATCGTTCTCGAATAACAACTTTAAATTACTTGCTCCAGCTATGGATATTTGGTTGTTGAAGCTCTAAACTCGCTCAATGAAATCTGAAATCACAAACATATCAAGATCTATAATCTTTTTCTCTTTTGGTACTCCATGCAACTCCAGTTCTTCATAGCACTCCAAATATCCTACTGAATCATAGCCATAAAAAATACTATGCCTATCCAAAACTAAGTGTTTCGCATTTTGAAGAGCCAATTGTTGCAACATCTCTTGCTTCCAGATTTCTACCTCTTTACATTCCCTTTTCCCATTGCTAACTTTGATACTTGATTTTTGTTTTGTTATCCTGCTCTTCAAATACACCCAATTCACCTTTCGCAGACTACTACAATTCTCGATTCTCAGTTTCCAAAATTGTATCCAAATTTTGATTCATTACCTGGACTTGATTTGCATATTGTTGCTGCAAAATGGCAACACATTAGCCACATAATCTCCTATATCTCTTTCCCTTGGCTTGTCAACATAGCTAGCTCCGTTCACCCCAATCAAATTCGCATTAAGCTCACCAAATTTTGTCAGTGCATTGTCCTTCATGGTCAACCGAGAAAGCGTCAGGTTTTTGGCTATAGACAGGAACTTAGTGGAGACTCAAACCAACAAAAATGAATGCAAATAGAGATAATTTTAAGTTGATAAGAGTATATAGCAAAGTTTAGAGAGAACATTCGAGAGAGATAATTAAGAAAATTTAGAATACTATTTATGGCTTAAAAAATAGAAACATATGAATGACACATAAATGATGTTGTCAACCAACAGATGCTTCTAAATTTTAATTTTTGATATCCCTATTACAAATTAGTTGCATACGCCTATGTCGATATGCCTTTCGATCTCCAACCCTCTGATCAAAAATCCCCAGAGTTAAAGCATTATTTAATTGTCAGGCACAAATCACTCCTTGTATAAATTCCGTGCTTGAGAGAAAGTTTAATTAGCTATATTAGCTTGATGGGCATTGAGCTATGAAGCTCAAGGGGAAGTAGAGAAAAGAGCTTTGGAAGCTTGAAATAAGAGTCTATGGAGGCTTGAGGTGAGAGAGATAAGCGGAGCTATGGTAGATTAATTACAATAGAGATTAAGTGATGTAGATCGATTATGATGATGAGAGAAAGAGAGAGCTATTTTCCTTGAGCATAAGGAGGAGAAGAGAGTTTATCAATTACGCACACTATGAAAATCTCTAAGTGTTCACCACGCTATTTTACCGCGTTTTATAGAGAGAAGGTGCAAATTCAAGTAGAGAAAGAAGAGAGGACGGGGGGATTTTTTTGTATTTAAAATATTGTCGCAATAGTTTCTGCTATTATTATCGCGTGTATTACCACTGCTATTATCACGTATATTACCGCTTTTTTTTCTGACAACCAAGTTTAGCACCTAAACTTTCAAATTTTTGTTTTAAGTAAACATCCCTCTCCCCTCCCCCTCCAAATTCTGGTACTATGGATACGGTAGTGGTTTCTCAGCAATAAGCGCGGTAATAGTCGCGACAATATATCCGCTACTATTACCGCGACAATTGTCACATCTATCACCACGTTTATTGTCGCTACACGTCAATTCAAAATAAAGGTGCTCATTTGGGCCACCCAATTTTGGGTGACCCAAATGAACACCTTTATTTTTGACATGCATAAAACAATGAAACATCAATTGTTTTCTGGAAGAGTATAAAAAATACCAAAGAATTGAAATTGAATTTATTTTACCTTAGCAATTTAATATGCAAAAGATCAACTATTTAAAAAAGTTACAATAAAAAGTAAATAGTTGTATATACATTATGCCACATTGAGACTTTACGAAAGTTTGAATATCTTTACGACAATGCTAACGGTTATAGACAACTCCTCTTATAGTGGCGAGTGTGATTGAGAACACGAAATTTGCTCCTTGAGCATGATAGGAAACGGGAGAGCTTATGAGCTTTTGCCATGGAGACTCAACTATGGGAGCTCAATGATGATAACGAGAGAGAGACTAAGGCTATGTTTTGCTTATCTAGAGGAGAGAGTTATGAAAGCTTGGTATTTCGGCATAAAGGTGAGCGAGCTTTGCCTCTTCAACGCTGAATTCAATGGCTAAATACACCTGCTCTCCTCCCTTTCACGCCCGCTACTCTCTCCTAATTACTGGCCGACTCCTTGAATTACATCTTTCTGAAAAGTGGCACAGGTGATGGGATAAGCCTGTTTTTCCGCCCTTGCCCTTGAAGCTGCATCTTTATGTCGAGCCTTAGCTTTGGATGCTCTCTCCTCTAGCATGCATGGCCAGAGTGGGAGCATCTTGTCCCTTCTCATGATGTACAACTAGTAGGCCTACCTCTACCATATGCTCGCTCGTCAGTCGTGGTTCTTGCTTCTTGCACCTTGCCTACCAACAACCTATCTAACATTTCTTCGGTAACGTCCATTGGTTAGTGGCCCTCATTACCTGTCTCCTAGTGGCCCTCTGATTCATATGTGGAAATCTGAGGTCCTGTCCTACGCTGTGTATGCACACACAGAGATGTGCAGATGCTCGTGCAGGAGACAGTTACACACACACGTATGGACAAATACAACCGCTCGTCGTATCATTCAGAAGATCCTCTTTACATAGAGGCGAGAGATGAGATTACGAAGGTTGTGAAAGCCTTTCGGCTTATTATCACAACAGCACACCACCCACCTTCTTCTTCACCTTCCTTTCCTATAAGCTGGAGTCTCCCAACTAATATATCGCCTTTCTTCTTTCATACGATTCATGCCAACTTCGGTGGCTCTTCACCCCACACGTCATGCACACTCGCACACCTTATGACGACACCGATGGCTTTCTCCTCCTTAGCCTCTCAAAAAAAAAATATATTAACTCAATCTGGCAGTTTAAAAAAAAACTCAGTCTTCATTCCCACATTGTCTAGGTGGCCATCTCTTGCATTCTATTGTGAGCGGCCACCTCTTGCATTCCCTTGTGGATGCCACCTTCCCTTCTTGGGGGACCAACCCGAACCCTATACACCCCATTTGGATTACATATCATCCAAAGCATTGCCTAGCACAATGTTTTAGCATATCCCGCCATCAATGCACTAAAGAGACAAAATTTTGAAAAGCTCCTCAAGCACTTTCGGTGCTTTCTAATGCACACCACATTTGGCTTACATATCAACCAAAGCATTGCCAATCTTATTATTTGGTAACATTCCCTGTAGTCTTTATACTTGAGAGAGAACATTCCAGAGATAAGCTCCTCAAGCACTCTTGTACTTCTTGATGTGCTGAGCACATCTCGCAAACAGGCCTGATTTGCATCCTTATGTCCTATTTCCCATCGTGGAAGCAAAACAACATGACAATGGTCGAGAACAAGGCAAAGCAAAACTATGGTTTGACAATTCATCCAACCATACAACAAGTCATTTAGCTAGGAGTGCCCGATGTAAGTGCACATACAAGTAATACCTTTTCAGCGATGGGTATCTTCCACATCTCCATCTGATGGCGAGCTATATGGAATCCAATAATCTACACGAATATTTGCAAACCAAAATTGCCCGTGAAGGGCATGTTAAAGAATGAAAAATAAGTCAAGGGCTAGGGAGTAGCTTGAGTTAAAAGAGGTTACAAAAGTAGAAAATATCTAGAGTGGAGCTTTAGGAGCGAAAAGGTGAGTCCTCAACTCTAGCAAAGCAATATATAATGTAGTGCTAGAATAGAAATAGCGATTCAACAGTCAATAATCAATAATCGAATAATCTACGCACAATATTTGCAAGCCAAAATTGCCCGTAAGGCATGTTTAAAATAGAATGAAGAAATGAGTAAAGGGCTAGAGAGTAGCTAGAGTTAAAGAGGGTTACAAATGCAGAAAATATCTACAATGGAGCTTTAGGAGCGAAAAGGTGAGCCATCAAACTATAGTTCTAGATTACAACACAGAGGATTATGATGTAGTAGGGGAAGGTACATTAATCTAGCAGACATTTGGGCTGGGCACATTTGGGGTTAAATTTATCAACTTGTGTGTGTGTTGTGTGTGTGTGTGTGTGTGCGTGCGTGCACGCGACCGCGCGCGTTTTTTTTTTTTTCCGGGTGGGTTGGGGGGGGGGGGGGGGGGGGGGGGGGGGACATCCATTTGGACCATAGTTTTGTCTCCTTCCTGTGCATCAAGTTTTAGGGCTAAGGTCCAGGGGAAGAAGTGAAATGATCGGGAGAAATCTAAATAGTGGGCTCCGGGGGTTGTTTGTTGAGAGCGGCCAATCGGGGGCTGCTGGCCGTGCTGTTATCAGAAGAGAAACAGCCAAACGTAGCGTTGATTTGAAGAACGCCTGTCGGCGATGACGTTGGTGGACTGCTTCGCGGGCTACTTTCCCACGCGTCCGGCATTAGATTGAGCCCTGATCCCCTACCACCGTGGGAACCCCCTTCTCCTTCTCGAGGCGTGTTGCTGCTCGACTGCAACACCTCCGCCAGCGGGCCCCCCACGCTGGTCGTCTCCCAGGCTATGGGCACCCACGAGCTGCTACTTTGTCTTTGCCTTTCGGTCTCATTCACACCTAGCCCGACCCCCAGCCCCATCTGCGTCGCTACCTCCACCCCCAGCGGATCCTCCTCCCCCCTCGACATTGAGAGCTTCAGCGGCGACAATGCTAGTTTTCCTCCACGTGGCGTTCCCCCGTTAGTCGCAAAATCTGCCTGCATGCTAGGAATGGATATGGATAGCTGCATCTTTGATAAGCTCCTGCCACCATAGCTGGATGACGACCTCTGCTGCTCGGCCTCTATGTCCGGCCACGTCAGCGACGCTGGGTCTCGTCCTCTTGGCCAATCATCGAAGAAGTGTCGGAGGGGTTGGCCTTCAGGCTCCCGGCCGCTGAGGCCGGCTCCAGTACTCTCGTAAACACCAGCTCCCAGGAAGGAATGCGGCTGCGAGCAAAACCAGAGTTAGACGCGCAAGACACAAAGAGAGAGAGAGAGAGAGAGAGAGAGAGAGAGAGAGATTACTCTTGTGGGTACGGCGTCGAGTGGACTGCTTAAGGCAGACGTTACAACAGAGAGCCCACTCACTGCCGGAGACGGCCCCTGATTCAGCCCTCGGGAGTCGGAGAGCAGGGTTTGGTCTTCATTATTGAGTGACCTGCAGACACGAGCGCCTTAGAAGTAATGTCGACTCAAAGAGCACAAGAGGGCAAAGAAGTAATTACCTGGCAGCTTGAAGGGCGAGCTGATGTTGCTGTTGAAGATGAAACGGAGAGGCGATGGCCGTGGGGCTCCTAGAAGCAGAGAGGAAGGAGGTGGTAGGGGAGGAAGAGGGCGTGCCGACGGCTGATCGAGGCAGGGCCGTGACGGTGGAGGAGGCCGGGGAGGCTGAGGCTGAGGCGGCCGGCGAGGATAGCGACTCCGGCGGCTTGCGAGCCCGGTGGCGACCTCGGTGCATGTGCCGTTCGCAGTATTTCTGGTCGGGAACAACGTCTCGGGCGCAGCGCCACTTCTTGCCGTCCGTCCGTCTACATCGCCCGGGCTCGGGATCCACAGAGTTGCCATATCCCAAGTGATAATTCCCCCAACCTACTGCTCATGGCAACACGCCCCAATGTTACACATCATCACATCTCACTCCTGCATAGACTCGCGGGTAGCGCAGCAACTCAAAATCCTTGACCAAACAGATGACGTTTTCTTCTCCGTCCTACAACCTTAGGACCTAAACCTTAATCTACAAATTTAAGTCTAGTCTCTGATTCCTCAAGCTATTAAAATTTTGATAAGACACACAAAACTTTTATTTAATTAGTGGGCCCAGAATTGGATTTGTGACTTACAGCTTCCAAGATGGGCAGCTCCTGTCGTCATGCCAGCTAGAGAGGCCACGCTTGTACGTACAAGAAGAACCAGCTCCGGGGGCACGTTCACACCGCAAACCATGTGCTTGAAGATCAGCGCGTGGAGCTGCAGCTCTCGGAGCTGGCTAGGTGTGAACACGACCATGGGCTGTTGCTGCAACATCGCCGCCCCGCCTCCTCGCTCCACCTCTCCGTAGGCGCTGAGAAGCGCTGCTGGGAGTGCACGTGAGAAGACACGCGTGAGAAAACCATAACTTATCTTGAACATGCAGGGTATTAAAATAAATTAAATGCGCTTTAAACACACTCTCTCTCTCTCTCTCTCTCTCTCTCTCTCTACCTGAAGACTTGTATGACAGAGCCTGCTGCTGCTGCTGAAGTGCGAGGGCTCTGGAGGCGGAAATCAAGGACTCGTTCCTGAGCGAGCGAGCATCAGTCACATAGCTGGGGTCTCCACTGATTAAGAGGGAATGGCTGTTCACACTGGAGCAGGCGGGCGTAGTGGAGCTGGAGGAGTTGCAGCCCAGCCTGCAATCAGGAAGGACACTGCTAGAGTTACAGCGAACAAGGGACACTCGGAGATCCTGGTTCGGAAACTGCATTCTGAAGGGGAAAGTGTCCGTCCGGGCAAGCTTGCAGCTAGAATTCAAGCCTGCCAGATCATCTGCAGTGGACAGTCGATCGGCAGCTCGAGCCTCAGAATCCATGGCGCAAAATAAAGGAGGATCTAGCCTTCTAAGTTCTTACTCTAAACTACATTCCAACTGAACACTGTAAGGCATGCAGAGAAGAACACTGAGCAGTAAGCTTCGCCTCTGCTCAGCCCAGCTTTCCTGTCAGTACAGCAACTGAGTGAGGTATACCCTGGGAGGGGGGGAGAGAGAGAAAAGGGGACAACCCTTGTGAGAGAAAAACAAAAAAAACTTGGGCTGCGATTATACTAGTCTAGCGATGGCACGCAAAAGATTTTGCTTGCAGGAGGGCTGCAGTGCTGATGCAGCTGGTCCTCACAGTGTGGGGAAAAGCTATGAAAAGCAAGATACAGAGGTGGGCACACAGGAGTGGCCACTGCCCTCTCCCTCTCTCTCAGTCTCGCTCTATCCCTCTCATTCTCTCTTTAATATCTATATCTGGGCCGCAAGCTGCAGCGGGACAGGGTGAAGGACGGGTTTTAGGGGAGCTGAAGCAGCTGCTGCTGGTGCAGGGGAAGCATGGAAAGCAACCACACACACACTCTCTCACGCTGGTGCTTGGGCGTCATGACTCATGAACTGCTATTCGCCTACTGTGTTTCCAAAAATTAGAACCAGCCCCACCTTTCTATTCTACGCGATAGTAATAACAGATCAGAGGGGCAGTCTGCTTGTAGGGCGAATGTATGTGCCGCGTGCGTTGTGTATGGGTGTGGGTGAGGCTGTGTGTGAGTAGAGAGAGAGTAGCTGTAGGACATGAGAGAGAATGACTAGGACAGGCCTAGCGAGCCAGGGCCCAGCCAGAAGAAGAGAGACGAAGCGAGCAATGAGTGGAATTGGAAAAGTGTGGAGGCCCTGAAGGGTCCCTCGCATGAGAGAAAGAGAGAGAGAGAGAGAGAGAGAGAGAGAGAAGCTGCAGCAGCAGAGCCCGGACTTGGTAGGGTTGATTGCGTTTGATTGGATAACAAGTTTCACATCCGATATTGTTGCTGGAAGCTGCGTCAAAGCCAACATATGTCCGCCCGAATGCGAACGCGGGCCCTTCACACCAGAAGCCACTTCACTGGCGCAGAGCCTGGCAGGGCAAAAAGGATGATGCATCCATACACAATCCCCCTCCCTTCCTTCACCTTACCCACCGCCTCCTTTTCACAGTCACTTTTCTCTCTCTCTCTCTCTCAATTCTTACCGCCTTTTAATAATTCGCCTTGAGGCTTGAGGGAGCTTGTCCCTCGAGGCGAGACGCCACGTGAGCCCGCCCCTTCGATTGTACGCTCTCAATCTAACAGCTGCTTGGGCGTCCACTGGTGATTCCGGCCCCCGGGTCTTGTGCACGCCAGCTACAAAACCTGTGGTACCAAGTCTAGAGTTTAATGCTGGTCGAGTTCATCTTTACGTTCTCTTCCAATTGCTTCTACGACAATGCCTGTGGTACCAAGTCTAGCTCACACCAGCGAGTGTGCACAACGTATGCAAAGAAAGCACACATGAAGGTGTGTACACGTGTGTGTATATATATTAAGAGAGAGAGAGAGAGAGAATAAAATGTATTAGCAACTTTTGCAAAGCAACATGAGAACATCATGACTATCTTGCGCAAAAGCGTCTTCGAGGAAAATCCATAGTTAGGAGTAAGCGTCGTAGAACATGGATGCTCTTGAGTGTCGACTCCCTCCATAAACAAGGAGTAAATTGAGGGTAAACTAGGGGTAAACTATTTACCCCTAGTTTATCCTTGGTTTACCCAAGGGATCTATGGCCGAGAATCCACAATCCGTACAACTAATCTCCACAGTGCGTGCATCCGACATGCATCATTCACCATTGCCCATAGAAGAGAATAGCACCATAAGACAATATGTCACCCATTTCAATTAATTCATTTTTCATAGACCACCCATGGTATAGTTGTTAAGGTTGTGAATGTACCATCTAAGTGTTTTTCTAAACTCTAGTTAGCCATGAGAGTAGATATAATGGAAACTCCACATTAGCAAATGTTTAGGGCATAATAAATCTCATACTCACTCTACTTAGCCACGAGAGGACATATAATGGAGAATCCACATTAGCGAATATTTAGGGCATAATAAATTTCATACTTAGTATTCGATTGTGCAAAGTAAGTACACTTGATCTTGCATCTACACCTCTATATTGCTGCAAGAGCCTTAGTACTATCTAATATGGGGTCTTAATGACCCCGAGAGGTGGGATCGACGATCGGGAACTGCGGGCACGAAAATAGAAAGACGCGTGGACGTCGATTGCTGAAAAGTCAACAAGGACAGCAAAAGTAAACAAAGACAAGGGGGGGATTGTAAACTCACTTTATAATCAAGGGCACTCATAGTGGTTTCAACAAACCATGCGAGCCTACGTGGTTAGCTCATTAGCCTCCCGACCGTGAGGTCGTGGGTTCAAATCTCTATCCCTCGTTCGTGCATTGACTTTTTGTAGACCCTCCCTTCATCTCAAGATTTACGTGCCCACTTCCTGGCCGTCAATCCCACCACTTGGGGGTCATTAAGACCCCGTGTTAGATAGTGATGAGGCTACAATAGACCCAATCCAACAAGAAAAAAAAAGAGGCAAACAACGTGTTGTTGAACAAGCATTTGTGCCTACACTGCAAAAGAAGAATTCCATTCTTGCCACTTCCAATGTCTTTGCATGTAGCAACATTGCCCTTGCTACTTCTTCCAATAGCAATAGGTATGAGAAGTTTGGTCACAACACAAGAAGAAGTTAAAATGTCATTATTATTGGTCAGTTTATCAAGCAATGTCATTGAGACATTGATTGGACATTGCTTGAGGTTAAAAAATCTCAGAAGAAAGAGGCAAATGCAGCCATTGCAAATATTGCTTCTCTGAATGCAAATTCGGTGAATATCATGAAGGATGCAAAATAGGGTTTTAGTATGGAATCTCTATATGACCCCCATTTTCATGATGCATGTATTAAGAAATTTGTGGATCATGTGTGGTACTTTGATAGTGATGCAATTAAGCATGTTACGTTTTATTGTGATTGTTCACTTTTCTTGAAATTGTCCCTAATGAGAAGATAGTCATTTGTGTCAATAATGCCTATTTTCTACTTAAAAGAATTGGAAAGATTGTGCTTTTTATCGTAGGTGGTAGCTCTTTCACACTTTTGGATGCTTTGTAAGTACCCAAGGTCAATAAGAACCTTTTGTTTAGATGTGCAATTACAAAACTTGGCCCTGTAATCAACTTTGTGGATGACAAATGTATTATGCATGATCTTAGTTTTGGTGATACTATTATAGTGGATGGCACCTTGTTTCGTAAGCTATATAAGCCCAATACTTACAACACTACGAAAATCTCCAAGTGTTTCCCGCGCTGTTTTACCGCGTTTTGTAGAGAGAAGGTGCAAATTCAAGTAGAGAAACAAGAGAGAGGAGGGCGGGGTTTTTTTTTGTGTTCAAAACATTATCGAGACTATTTTCGTTGTTATTATCGCGGTTATTATCATTGTTATTACCACGCGTATTATCGTTGTTATATCCGACAACCAAATTTAGCGCCTAAACTTTCAAATTTTGGCTTAAACCACCCCCCCCCCCCCCCCCCCCCCCCCCTCTCAAATTTTGGTGTTTCCCTCCTCTCAATAAAAATTAAAGAATATTGTATATAATTTTCAAATTTAAAAAGGAAGAGAGAGAGAGAGAGAGAGAGAGAGAAGGGAGAAGGAGACGGGGGATATAAGATTACACTTGGTTACAACTAAAATAATCATTGTCAATTGATTAACATAATTGAGCATATTCTCAAATCTAAAGAGAGGAAGAGAGAGATGAATGGATTACACGACCAAAAAACTTCATAACTGCAAAATGTTTATGAATCATCTTCCAAAAGATCTCCAGATGAAGCATCATCCAATTCTAAGCCCATGGCTCCTAAATCAATAAAGAGAGAAACGGAATTGTCGTTAAAAGGCCCATGAAGAAATGGAGAACTTCAGCTTGAGAGAATGCGGCCCTCAAGAATGCAGTAAGCTTGAGGAGGGAAAGGAGGTTCAAACTTCTGCTCTGCTGCAGAGCTTTTGGGAGGGAAATTTGAAAGGAAGGAAAGAGAAGCGACTTGCACGATGATGCATTGCCTTCATCATCTTCGAGTTCGTTAAATCCTCCATCTCATCCTCTTCATCATCGTGACAATCATCCTCGCTAAGACCTGCTACCGCCGGACTTGATTCATCGACCTCTCTCTCTCTCTCTCTCTCTCTCTCTCTCTCTCTCTCTCTCTCTCTCTCTCTCTCTCTCTCTCTCTCTGTTTCCACCTCATCCAAAGTCGGAGGTGGAAGAATGCAGTAAGCTTGAGGAGGGAAAGGAGGTTCAAACTTCTGTTGCTGCAGAGCTTTTGGGAGGGAAATTTGAAAGGAAGGAAAGAGAAGCAACTTGCAAGATTATGCATTGTC